>NC_137097.1:52496009-52843509 GCF_949357685.1 Gobio gobio | reverse complement strand
ATCTCATTTAAAAAATTGCTTTCATGAGGCCTAGACTTGACTCTAAAATGAAATACAGCTTTAATAAAAAAAAAAAAAAAAAAAATGTGTATATATATATATATATATATATATATATATATATATATATATATATATATATATATATATATATATATATATATATATATATATATATATATATATATATATATATATATATATATAATTTTTTTATTATATTCAATGGGGAAAAAATGGATCATAATTATTGCATAAATATTAATAATAAATCATAAAAAATAAAATAAAAATAAAAACTAAATATGATTGAACAAAAATATATTTAAGTGATTTTACTCAAATCTTTTTTATCTTAATCCCGCCCTCCGGGTCATTTTTGACCCGAAGGTCCTGAGTGTGACATATAAATGAAAAACCCCAGAGGGTTAACAGTACTTGCACTCTTTTTTAATTTAAATTTAAGTTATGATGATTTTTGATTTTAATACAGATGTACATTTTTGTGTAAATTACTTAAAATCAGAAAAACAAAAATATATATATATACATATTATATTACCATTATTAGTATTATTAATGAACATAAATTAACAATGAGCAATAGTAATAGTTATGAAGAAAAAAACATTAACATAGATTAATATATGCTGTAGAAAAATTGTTTGTTCATGATACCCAATATGTTGAACCTTATTGTGAAGGGGGGTAGCAAGATGTTAAATTGCAATGTGGTTGAAAATGGATATGTACGCAGACATGCCTCTGAGATATCATGTCCTTGATCATTCTCACTCCTCTTTTTCTTTATCCTGCTCTTTCTACTCTGAGGAGAACAGCTGAGTGCGTATGGCCTGGCATCTTTATATGACCCACTTTTTTCATGATGCAACACTCAAGACCAGAAGTTGTTAAAATTAAGTCCTCCTCACTCATAAAACCATTTAGCTCTCAGCCCGTGCTCCACCTGGGTCACTCTCCTGTTCTGTCAGCTTATATGTGAGCCTGGGGCACTTATTCATTTTGTGGATATCTTTATAAATATAGCACTTCTATACGAGTACATTTAGAGCTATTTTAGGATGTTATGCTCTATAATTGTTGTCTATGTGTAAGAACATGTTGACACATAACCTTTTCAAGCTTTAAAGGTTGAATCCGCTAAATGTGTCATAAAAAAGATATATTAGCGACGGGCACTTTCAGGCAACATAGCAAATTAGATATGAGATGCTTATTGCTAAAATACCACATGCATGTTCATGCAAGTAAAGCTGCTTGCACACAGATTCTGTTCTGCAGCGCTTCCATGTTCACACCGAGCGAGCGGCTAAACTGAGATGATGTGCTGATTTAGCTCCAGTCAGATTTAAGAAGAGATCCTTAGAAGAGTCGAGTCCCCCCCACTCTTGCACCACAGTTACTGAAGAGGACAACCTGATCCCCATCGGCCGCAGCTCTTGCCATGTAAGGCTCGTAGGAGACTCAGACCATGCCAACCTAGGAATCAAATGCTACTCAAAAGGGGACAGGGTCATGGTGAAGACTTAGAATAGAAGCCAAAGAGCAGAATGTAAAGATGTAAATTTAATTGGCACATTAAAACCATGTATAAACTTTTTTACATTAAGGCCATTTAAAAACTTTTTTCGAAAACAATAAAAATACAGGTTTGCGATAAATTAATAGTACAGATGTACTGATTTATAATAGTCAATAAAAGATACAATAATAAATGTATCACAGTGAAATTGTGGATCATTGCATTGATTACGCTTCTCTACTTACAAATTCTTTTGTAGCATTTACAAAACAAGACATAAATATTGGTAGGAAACATATAATGATAAAAGAGATTTGGTCAAAAAAGGAAAAACAAACAAAACAAACACGATACAATGATAGACCTGATGAGCCCAGGTGGTTATTATCAGTATGCAGTGCCTTTTTCAGTCCCTGAAGAAAAATCATCTTGCATTACATTTTTAACATGGACTAAAATGAGCATTATACTTCAAGTTTTATTTTGTTTTGTTTGAAAATTCTATTTTAATTCTTTTGATTCAATATATACAGTCAAACCAAAATGTTGTTTATTTATTCAGACACATTTTCTCACATTATCACAGTTTATTCGCTATAGTTTAGAAAATGGTAATACAATTCGACAAGAACTCAAGAGTTAAAATGTGTCAGAACAAATTCATCTTGATAATGTCAAATAATTTTGATAGAAAGGTAGGGCTGGTCCGAATACCATTTTTTGAGCTTTGAAGCTTCGGTAGTAATCAACATCGAATATTCGAAGCTTCGGAGGGAAGGGGCTGAACATATTCTTCTATCTAATAAAGGCAGGAATCTCGAGAAGCGGCGTGCCTCACGCGGACAGGGCTTATATGCTCCGAGAACGGCACTAGTGATCCAAAACACACGGGTCTGTAACATCCCAGTTTTGATATATTATAGTAGTAAAAATCATTTTGTTCAGTTAGAGAACAGATTAGCTACAATTAAAAACTGAACGTGCCGCGTGAGTCGAACAAAAGTCGCAGCACAAACTGCAACATGAGTCAGATTTCATTCATCACGAGAGCAAACAGCTGATAGACAAGATGATCGCAGAAGATTTGGTTTCCAAGCAAAATGTAAAAGCGCCTATTTAAGGGAGTTTGTCATTGCACTGTTTTGTTGTGTTTTTCATTAAGAATAAAAGGCTAATGAACCCACAATTCAAGCAACCCGCCCCCGAATTGGCAAACCGAAAGTAAACAGCGCACGGCTGAATTCGTTCACAGCTGCTCCGTGCACAAGCACTGCAATGTGAGGGAAAATGTTCTCACCGTCACATCCCTAATGGTTAAAAAGGCTAATACATTTTGATTCTATTAGTCTGTTTTCCACAATGTCAAACCAACGCAGCAAAATGCAAGCTCAGGCCTAAGCTTCTTCCAAATAAGCTCATGCTGTTGTGCGCTCTAGACAGAGAATACTCTGTTTCAGGGAACACTAGAAGCAAATATATTTATTAAAGGGATAGTTCACCAAAAAATGAAAATTTATAAGGAAGTTATATTACAAAAGTCCAGGCTAATCCAAGCATTAGAATTGGAGTAATAGTGGCTCTGTTTTTGAAGTCCATAAAAAGTGCATCTGTCCGTCAAATAATGTGCTCCACGCGGCTCTGGGGTGTTAATAAAGGCCTTCTGAAGCGAATTGACGCGTTTGTGTAAGAAAAATATCTGTTTAAAAAATAATATTTATAATAAGAATATAATATAATATTTGTTAAAAAAAATTTCTAAACTTTATCAAGTAAACTTTCGGCCGTATTGTATATCGCCAGATTTTATAGTGTAAACATATGCAAGCGCGAATGACAACCGTTTCAAGGGGGATGGGCGGAAAAAACAAAATCAAATATTGTGATAATATTCGAATCCCAAATTTGAAAATCGAATACCAACCCATTGAATGGATATTCAAATATTTGAATATTCTGGTCCAGCCCTATAAAAAGGTATATGGATTACAATCAACCAATCAGCTGTTAAATTTAAGTGCACATGTTGGTCATCCAATGACCAAGCAATGCTTAATTTTGTTCAGTCTGTGGTTTAAAAGGTCGCATTAGCAATTAAAGAAAAAACACTTAAGCAAAACATGGTCAGGTCAAAGTGTCTGAATAATTTTTGACCTACATTTTTATAAATTTTACTGGTAGTCCACTGTATGAAGAATGTTTGGGTATAATATGTCACAGTTTACTTTAATTTGCTATCCTCACTTACATAAATTAACTCCTCTAGTAAAATATATATATATATATATATATATATCTGGTATCCAATTTTTGGTTTGACTGTGTATTACTGCAGTTACTTTTAGTTACTGCATACAATTTTAAGATCAACCATTGACTCTAGCAAAATGCCACATCTCAAATCTGCAGCTAATTTAACCTTTAAATGTGCACCCTGTTTGGTCCCTGAAAATACAGTATTAACAGAGGAATACACAATTACAATACATTTGTAAATATCATTGGCAACTAGAGAGCTGACAAAACCTGCTAAAAATACCTGACACATTTTTTTTACCTCCACCCAGCTCATTTATTTCATGCATCGTAATTGATAAAGCTAACTAGTGTTGTTTTCTGAATAATAAACATTCTTCTTCTTGATGCAATGTTAAAAGAACTGATACAATCATCACATTAAACATGTCACGATGCTGAAATGACACATTATACAAAAAAAACCCTCAAACATAACCAAGTAAAAAAAACAAAAAGCACACGTTTGCTTATCTGCATTATCAGCATAATGTTTATCTGGAAAAAGTGGGACGTTTAGAAGGAATACCTGAAACACAGAAAGAAGATATATGATAATTATATATCATAAGAAATGTTAAAAAAAATCTTTTGAACAGTGTGCATACTGTTTATATTTCTATCGGTGTGCGTGTCTTTAAAGAAATTAATACTTTTGTTTAGCAAGGGCATAATAATTGATCAAAAATGACAGTAAAGACAGTTATAATGTTAGTGTTAGATGTTGGTGAGACATAAGAGACTTCGTATTATATATACAGTACCGGTCAAAAATTTGGAAACATTACTATGTTTTATGTTTTGAAAGAAGTTTCTTGTGCTCATCAAGCCTGCATTTATTTGATCAAAAATACAGAAATAAACAGTAATATTGTGAAATATATTTACAATATAAATAATGGTTTTCTATTTTAATATACTTTAAAAAAATATACATTTATTTCTGTGATGCAAAGCTGAATTTTCATGAGCCATTACCATTCAGTGACACACTTCAGAAATCATTCTAATATGCTGATTCATTATCAGTGTTGGAAACAGTTGTGCTGCTTAATATTTTTTATATTTCATTTTTGTATATTATTTCAGGATTCTTTGATAGATAAAAAGTTAAAGAAGTACAGCATTTATTTAAAATAAAAATCTTATGTAACAACATACACTGTCATTCGAAAGTTTGAGGTCAGTCATTTTTTTTCTTACTTTTTTTAAAAGAAATTAGTACTTTTATTCAGCAAGGATGAGTTAAATTGATAAAAAGTGATAAATACATATTGTTAAAAAATATTTCAATTTTAAATAAACGCTGTTCTTTGTTACTTTTTATTCATCAATGACTCCTGAAAAAAGTATCACAGGTTCCCAAAAAATATTAAGCAGCGCAACTGTCCAACATTGATAATAAATCAGCATATCAAAATGATTTCTGAAGTGTGTCACTGAGTCTGAAGAAAATTCAACTTTGCCATCACATATATAAATTCTATTTTAAAGCATATTAGAATAGAAAACCATTATTTTAAATTGTAATAATATTTCACAATATTACAAATGTTTCTGTATTTTTGATCAAATAAATGCAGGCTTGATGAGCATAAGAGACTTCTTCAAAAACATTAAAAGTAGTAATGTTTCCAAACTTTTGAATATGGCTAAAATACGGAAGATCATAAAGATTTTGTGAGGACGTTATGTCTCCATCAATAATGAAGTACTGTAACTGTATATTTATATGTAACTACGGATCATTAAAACGTTACAGCCAAACCAACACCGTAAACACTGTTACTAAGAGGGAACCTGAGAAACATAAGCTACACGTTGATGCTGCAAAGAGGGGGGTAAGGCAGAGAGTGAACACCACACACCTTTGGAAAGAAGAGGAGGTGGACGAGGCTGTTTTACAAGATCACTCTGAGACAACGCGTCCACTATCCAGGAGAGGGCAGTAGAGCAGTACTCCACCTGAGTCATAAACCAACAGAAAGAGACAGAGTATCATTCAAAAACCTGAGGTCCCCTTTAAAGCGCAGCTTCATTAATTACATCGATTGGCTGACAGCTTGGCAGATACTCAAAGCGGATCTGCATTCTAAAGGAGGATGATGGATGGTCCTTGGTCTGCGCTGAGCAAGCAAACGCAACAGCTGCAGCTAAAATAAGGCAAGACCCATAGTCTCGCACCCACAGACGCATGCGTGCGCTCTGTGGGATGCTAATGGGAATGAAAAACACCTGTCGCTGTGTTTGATAGCCACAGGTAGACAGGTGCGTAAAGCTGACACTAACCTCCGACTCCAGCTTTCTCAACCTGCGATCGTGATCACGAATCTCCACCATCTGCTTCAGGACACCATCCACCCTACGCACACATATGGACACAAATACACACATGCTGTCATTCAAGACTCTTGTGCCTGATTCAGCAAGAGTTGACAGTCTCCATGTCTCCCCCCTTCACACGCACAGAAACACGAAACTAGAGCTGCCCCTGCGAGGTTACTAAATGCCCCCAGGTGTGTATTACATACAGATCTACTTGTCAGGGACAGACATGCTTCACACTCACTCATTTTTTCTGAAGCTCATATTTGAACTCAAATAAGTGTTGATCTGAGAGTAATAGTAACAGTAATAGGAGTGACTGACTTTGTAGAGGTGCGTTTGAGCCGCTCCGTGTCGCTCTCTCTTTGTTTCTTGCCTTGGGTGGAAAGCAAGTTCTCCTTCAGCATCGACTCCCATGTGTTCAGCAAACTGGCCTCTTTGCTTTTCAGGTCCAGCACTGAGTTAAGAGATGTACCTCACGATTAAAGACAAACATTGCAAAAAAAGGATCATGTGCATGTAAAATGAAAATTAGAAGGGAGAACGTACTAAAGTGTTGGCTCTTAACGGAGGGCAATCTCTGAATGACCCTTTTGACAAAGATATGCAGATGGGAGATGATGATGAAGGGCGGGGCGAGGCAGGGGCGGGAGTGGTACTCCACAATCAGGTTGTAGCGCTGGAACTTCCAGTGCACATCGCTGTGCTCCTGGACCTTATTGAATGTGTAACTGTAGACAGATAGCACAAACGCACATTCAAACTAAGCAATATGGCAGGAGAGGCTTTGCTGTATTGTGAATCAAGCAGTTGCAGAAATGGATCCCCTTCAGCTGTATGTATTTTCACAGTAGAGCATGGCCTCTAGTGCTTCATTGGTAGGGATAAACCAATATTAAAATGCTGTCCGATACCAAAGCCAGTCTTTTATTTTTATAGTATGGACAAAAAAACAATAAAGGGCCCATATTAAAATTCAATATTATATTGTCTAAAAATAAAATGAATTTTATTAAATGCTAAAGGTAATCTAGCTATTACAATGTACAGTATGAATAATGGATATTCAGTTTAAGATTTGCTAAATATTATTTAACAGCGTTTTTCTTTTTTCAATACTTCGTGTCTTTAGGGGGTAAGTAGGGGAAATTAGCATGAATAATTGAATATCCAATATCAGCCGATATATACATATCCAATATATATATATACACACACACACACACATATCTAATCGACATACAATAAAGTTCAAAGGTTTGGGGACATGTTGAAAACAGTTGCTGCTTTATATTTTTCTGGAAACCATTCAGGATTTTTTTTTTTATTAATAGAAAGTTCAAAAGAACAGCATTTATTTTAAATAATATTTTTTATATTATAAATGTCTTTACTTTCATTTTTGACAAATTGGATATAATGATATAATTTATATAATTAAATAATATTTTATGTATTTATATAATATATAATAAAATATAATTTTTCTCAAAAAATTCTTATTGACCCCAAACTTTTTAACAGTAGTGTATTAATGTGTATATTAACTAATAATTTGTAATATCAGCCAATTTTAATTAAAATGTTACTTAACAAAGCAAGTTCATTAGCTCTCAGGATTAAAATGATTCATTTCATAATATACAATTAATAAATATTCCACCTGCTTGTACTTAAGTGCCCACTGAACGGAGGACCAACTTTTGGGGAAATCTAGTAATCTAACAGCTGGCAGATTTATCCAGATATTTTAAAGTCCATGTAAAATCATTGCTTTAAATACAAACACGAAGACCTTGATGTCGCATCAGTGTTGATGGTACGTTTTTTTACCTGAACATTGCAATGAGCAGGTTCACCAACAGAATATTGGTGACCAACAAGTAGACTGACAGCAGAATAAGGACCAGCCAGTTAGCATCAGACTGTGGGCAGGGCTCCGCTCCGTCATGGATGAGAGTGACATTGTCTGTACACTGTTTCTCATGTCGCTTGTCAGCTAGAGACAAAAAAAAAATCTTATCACAACAGAATCAATTAAATGACCTAAAAGTACAACAGTTTGAGGCCAGTGAGATTTTTTAAAGAAATTAATAGTCTTATTTAGCAAGGATGCATCAAATAGATCAAAAATTACAGTAAAGACATTTATAATATTAGGGTACATTTACACGACTACAATGTACTAATAACAGAAAAGTTTTTCCTTTGCATTTTTCGTGTACAGATGACAACATTGTCAAAATGATCCCTGTTCACACGGATCCGCAAAAACTATTAAAAACGCATGCATGCCAGGCCAGTAGCTGGCAATTCCACTTTGTAAAGAAATACTGGTAAAACTTTACAATAAGGTTACAATTAGTTACATTACAGTAACATTAGTTAACATGAACTAATAATGAACTGCACTTATAAAGCATTTATTTATCTTTGTTAATGTTAATTTCGATATTTACTAATGCATTATTAAAATCTTGTTAACATTAGTTTATGCACTGTGAACTAACATGAACAAATGGTATAGTTTAAAAAAATCTTGCACTTTGAAACACGTTTTCAAACGTTTGCATTTTCAGGCCCACAAAACGCTGTTGTTGTGTAAATTAGAGGCCAAAACACATAAAAAGTTTTCAGTTTTTAGTTGAAATATGAAATACTTTTTAAAATAGAACATTTCTATTTAAAATCTATTTAGAAATTTTCTGGTTTCAACGTTGATAATAAGAAATGTTAGCCTAGAAATCTAGACGCACCCTAGTGGCAGCAAATATAATTTGCAGCCAGGTCGTCTAGCAGCTCTCCGTTGGCTTGCGAGCTGGAAAAACCAAACTCTGGTCAGGCCAATCACAGCGTGTATAGAGTCGGTGGGCGGGCTTAACATAATGACGGCAGAGTTGCGGAGGTTCTGCATGCTACTTGAAAACAAAGAAGCTGGCGAACAGCGGCCTTTCGAAGCGGTTTTGGCAGCGACTCTGGAAGACTTGGAGTTAAGCTTTTCTTTGAGAAAAGAACAAAGAACGGCACTGAAGTCATTCTTATGTGGTGTTCACACCGGACGGGATTGACGCGAATAAATTGCGCTATTCACGCGAAGGTGGGCGCTTGAACATTTTGAGTTTACACGCTTCATTCGCGCGTGAAATTCGCTTCATTCGTGTGTGACATTCACTGCACAACAGACGCGTCATGGGAGGGGCTTCTGCCAGCCGGCTCGTCTCGTTGAGAAATGGCTGACATGGGCTGTGTTAAAATCTACTGTTAATGTGTGACAAAACGTAGTTTTAAGACTTTTTCAGGCGATAATGTAGTTGTTTAAAGCTCAAATCTGTGGTTTATTTATAAAAAGAGTGCCTATTTGAACATTTTATCTGGCGTTTTCAGAGTTGTGAGCTCCAGTGGATCAGTGCCGCTCCGCGCTTGTTTACCCCGGCGAGAGTAGCCATTCCTCGGCCAGTCCTTCTGCCGTCTGCCGCTAGCTCTGATGTCTCTGTGGTGTCTCGAGCTATAATTCGTCTTGTGTAGATGTAACGGGCGATCTTTGGTCTCATGGATCTATAATTTGTTGCCTGGCAAATAGGCTGAGGGCAAAGTGAAGTTTCATTTCTTTTTTATTTTTAGGCTATAACTTTACGTTACCGTTGTAGCCTACTAGCACTGACTTTGAATGTTTGACTGAATTGTTTGCTTTATTTCATGTATAGCTTATTATACCTTTTACTTATACTTTTGTATTATTGATCAACCATAAACTTGCATTTAACAAAAAGAGACTGGGTTGTGTTTCATGCCTTTTTTACAGTTATCACAGTGATAATCATATTGTCTGAACCAGATATTAATATACAGATTTTCTCCTCATTGTTGTCACTACTAGAGCAAGCTCCTGATTGGTTAACGCGGCGCGAATATCCAGCCGCCGCCGCCTCATTCGCGCGAATCGCGCCACAGAATGCCATTTCGCGTCTCTGCATTGACTTAACATGTAAATCACTCGCGCGAATCGCGTCATTCGCGTCCGGGGTGAACGCACCATTAAGAAAAGAAGATATGTTCGGAGTTTTGCCGACCGGATACGGCGAAAGTATAATCTATCAACTAGCTCCGCTTCACCTTCTTCGTTGCTCTGGTTGGTTGTAGTGCTATCCTATTGCGTGCAGAGGGAATTTGAAAGACAACCGTTTATCCCGCCCCTTGGATTGAGCCCTGCCAAGGGCCAGACGCAACATCTTGATGTGGGTCTGGCTTGTCAGGCTAAAGAAATGTTTCTTGAGCAGCAAATCATCACATTAGACTGATTTCTGAAGGATCATGTGACACTAAAGACTGGAGTAATGATGCTGAAAATGTAACTTTGCCATCACAGGAATACATTTTGTATATAAAATCTAAATTGTAATACAATTTCACAATATTACTATTTATACTGTATTTTGATCAAATAAGTGCAGCCTTGCTAAACATAAGAGGCTTCTTTCCAAAACATTAAAAAAGCTTACCGACCCCAAACTATACAAATGTATATGTGGTGATGGAACTGTATAGCAAGAATCATTCTAAGAAAAACAGTAACAAACATTTAGACAAAGACATATACATACCATCAATTTCATCCAATGGTATCTGCCCATATATGTGCATGTATGGCCTGTAGAACACACGCCGAATTACCCAACCAGGACGAGAGTCGTAGGAGTACAGCAGTGCCTGATTGGCTACTCCATATGCCATTAGCCACACCCCCAGAAAGAACAGGAAGAAAAACACATCTTTCACCTGTGGAGTACATGAACAATCTTGAGCAGGATTACATGTATTTTTAGGGTATGCTCAAAATTAAAGACTCCTTCTCACCATTTTGCCAACTATTATGATTTTAGGACCAAGTTGTTTGTGAACTGCAAATATATGAATGAGTCTGAGTGTGAAGACCATATAGTCGACACACAGGACCATACGGCCAAAATGATATGACCACGGAAACAACCTGTAACAAAAACACACATGCACTAACCAATACAACCACACACACACACAAACATATACAAAACAGATTTCACAAATTTAACCTGCAGAGAAGCCCAACAATGAAGAGTGCGAGGGCCGTGATGTCACATTTGTTCCAGATGTCTTGGATGTACAACTTCATCCTTTGAAATAAAGTGGTAGATCCTACAAAAAAAGTCTGAGAGAGATCAAGATTCAGTGACTGAACGAGTACATCA
This sequence comes from Gobio gobio, assembly GCF_949357685.1. NCBI lineage: Eukaryota > Metazoa > Chordata > Actinopteri > Cypriniformes > Gobionidae > Gobio > Gobio gobio. The sequence continues at coordinate 52,832,124 of NC_137097.1, read as the reverse complement.
AATTGTGCGAAACACAATCGAGATTCATACCTGTCGAATTTCCTCACAGACCAGAGTAAAAACCCAGAAATACAACACAAGCTCTGAAGGGGCGGGTCCGTGGGGAGGCGGAGGCTTGAAGTCAACCAATAGGACATAAGCAAACAGGAAGAGGAAGAGGAAGTACATCAACACATTGCCTAGAAACGAAGTGACCGGTGCAAACCAGAACTGCCGCCATCGATGGAATATAAAAGGTCGTTTTTGAGAGACAGCCTTTGATGCTGCAATACATAAAAAATAAATAAAATGTAAACATCCAACATCAGGTCAAAGTTTAACAGGATATGTAGCCATGCAATTTAGACGCACCTTTTGGGTTTCCTTTTAAAGCATTACATTCCTCCACATCTTCATCCCTGCGAAGGACACATATGACGCTCATTAGTTTATCCGCAACATCTCGAATTTAGTGAAAATCTCTAGTTTATGGCACTAAGAAACCATGAATTACGTGTTTACGACTTCAGCCAGTGACTCGGCTCCATCGACACTGTCGAATTCTTTACCCTGATTAAAGTCATCTGGCTTTTCGTCAATCTCCTGCTCCCTAAGAGATCGAATGGCATTAAAACTTTGAAAACCGTACCAGAAAGAAAATTTAACTTTCATGCCACAATTTGGGCCAAAAATATTAGGTACTGACTTGAAACAGAGGAGTTTGGTGTAGATGAAGGGAGGTAGGAAAAACGAGAGGACCAGTTTCCACACCTCTGTATTGCTGTTCATGTCCCCCCACCAAATCTCTGACAATAATGTCTAGCAATGGATGAGATGAAGAACGATGACGGAAAGCCAAGGCAAAACTGACACTTCAACATACAAACAGAGCAGATGCAGAGTAGCATAAGAACCACTCACCTGAACTCCGTCATGGCTGAAGAAGAGGCGGGCTTCAGCAGCTGTGGCCATCTGCAGACAGGTGGCGCCACCCCATACAGGTGACTGTCTGATGAGAAGCTTGAAAGAGCGGCTCTCATTGCTCTGGTAACACTCACTGAACACATCTATTATAAAAGTGATGAGAAAATACAACATTACAAATATGAAGATCTGCTCAAATACTGACAAGCACATAAAACAATCTGTTATACACTTTAGTCCAAATGTTTAGGGTTGATAATATGTCAATGTTTTTGAAATTAGTCTCTTATGCTCATCAAGGCTTCATGTGTTTGTTTAAAAATATAGTGATGTTGTGAAATATTACAATTTAAAATAACTAATATGTTGATGCTATGCTTTCTATTAGAAACATCTCTTATTATTATCAATGTTGAAAACTGTGGTGCTGCTTAATATTTTTGTGGAAACTGTAATAAATACATTTCAGTGTCCTATGATCAATAGAAAGTTCAAAAGAACAACATTTATTTTATTTACATACTTTTTTTTAACATTATACACATCTTACTGTCACTTTTGATCAACTGAATGTATCCCTTTCTGAATAAAGTAGTAATTTAAAACTGGAGTATAAAAAGCCTAAGATCACATTGAAAATATGAGATACTTGTTTTGTACTTTAACCTTGAAATAAACGGAAAAAACATTAAATGAAGAAATATTTTAGATCCTACACTTAGGGTCAATTCACACAGAACACTTTTTTGTTTATTTTTGCATGTAATACGTGAGGCGCAGGGTGTGAAAACATGCAAGGTCTAGAAATATGTTTCCCTTCTTTTAATTTTAGTGCCACATTTTTAGAATGCTGTGTGATGCAACGGTCAAACATGTCTGTTTGGCGCATTGTTTACGTTGAAAAACAATAGAAAAGCAGTGCAGTGTAAAGCAATTTCCTAAAATACATGCTCCAGAAGTCTAAAAAAAGATTGTAAAACACACTAGCATTTCCACTAGCGGTCTCAGACTTTTGGAGCCCATTGAAAAACCCATCTGCAATCTCTTTAATTTGATTCACACCTACCATGTGCCAGATTCTCAAAGGTCTGAGCTAGTTCCTTCATGGAGAGCTTGGCCTCATTCTCTGTCTCCAACTTAGAGAGCTGTCTTAATATCTTACACCCGGCAAGAGCACTTAGCACCGACTCCCCCGCCTCACATTGAGAGAGAGATTGAGAAAAATTATTACAATTTTAACAACACAGACTTGTGAAATATCATGACCAAACAATCCAGTCATAATAAATAATAAAAGCTGTGGTATTCATGCAGTGGACCACCAACATATTAAGAAAAGCCAAATACCTTGGTAACCCTCCGGGACACTATCACTTACTAAATTTCAACAGTGACATAAAAAACTAAATACTTTGGCTTTACCGCTTTAGTGTGACACTGAATCTACACCACTAGGTGTCAGTATAGTGTCCAGAATAACTGTAATATGCAACTTTTATGTACTCATTTGCAAAAGTTATATGACAAAATATCTGACACAATTAATTACAAGGTTAGAAATAATATGCAGGGAACATGATAACTATGATAATAAAAAAAATATACCATTTCCCAGAAGTAGATGGACATTTCTCTGCGATTCTGCAGAATGGCCCAAATAAACAGAGATATCCAGGGAGTCATACAGCGCTGCTGCCGGTACACACTCTCAGTTATTAGCAACTTATTCACATGCTGAAAAGAGAAGACAGAAACTACGATCACAACACTGTTATCAATAATGTATTAACAAGTGTATATATCAAATAATTTCACCAATCCCCAATACCTTGAAAAAAACTGGCTGGTACCTTCATTGCTTTCCTTGAGGAGACTCCCTGATGTAGACCAAGAGGGCCATAGTAAAATGGCTGACAGACATCTTCCATGATTTCTGATAACACCCGCGAAACCTGAGAGATGGAAAAATTTGAAAAGAACAGCATTTATTTATAATAGAAATACATTAATTTGTAACATTTAAATGTCTTTACTGTCAATCAATTTGATCAATTTAATGCGTCCTTGCAAAATGAAAATATTAAAAGTATTAAAAAATAGAGTGTGTGTATACTACATATAATGTATATACACTGATCAGGCATAACATTATGACAGGTGAAGTGAAAAACACTGATTATCTCTTCATCACGGCACCTGTTAGTGGGTGTGCTATTTAGGCAGCAAGTGAACATTTTGTCCTCAAAGTTGATGAGTTAAAAGCCGGAAAAATGGGCAAGCATAAGGATTTGAGCGAAATTGTGATGGCTAGACAACTGGGTCAGAGTATCTCCAAAACTGCAGCTCTTGTGGGGTGTTCCCGGTCTGCAGTGGTCAGTATCTATCAAAAGTGGTCCAAGGAAGGAACAGTGGTGAACTGGTGACAGGGTCATTGGCGGCCAAGGCTCATTGATGCACGTGGGGAGCGAAGGCTGGCCCGTGTGGTCCGATCAAACAGACGAGCTACTGTAGCTCAAATTGATCAAGAAGTTAATGCTGGTTCTGATAGAAAGGTGTCAGAATACACAGTGCATCACAGTTTGTTGCATATGGGGCTGCATAGCCGGAGACCAGTCAGGGTGTCCATGCTGAACCCTGTCCACCTCTGAAAGTGCCAACAGTGGGCATGTGAGCATCAGAACTGGACCACGGAGCAATGGAAGACGGTGGCCTGGTCTGATGAATCACATTTTCTTTTACATCACGTGGATGACTGGGTGCGTGTCCTTCGCTTACCTGGGGAACGCATGGCACCAGGATGCACTATGGGAAGAAGGCAAGCCGGAGGAGCCAGTGTGATGCTTTGGGCAATGTTCTGCTGGGAAACCTTGGGTCCTGCCATCCATGTGGATGTTACTTTGACACGTACCACCTACATAAGCATTGTTGCAGAACATGTTCACCCTTCCATGCAAATTGTTTTCCCTGGTGGCTGTGGGATGAGCTAAACAAAGAAGTCCTTTCCATGGAGGCCCCACTTCGCAACTTACAGATGACACCTTCAGGGGTCTAGTGAAGTCCATACCTAGATGGATCAGGGATGTTTTGGCAGCAAAATGGGGACCAACACAATATTAGGTCATAATGTTATGCCTGATCGGTATATATATATATATATATATATATATACATACATATATATATACATACATTTTTGGTAGTGGCAGTGTCTATATATATATATATATATATATATAGACACTGCCACTACCAAAAATGTATGCACCTCTTGATAAAAATAAATGTTGTGATGTTATTTCCATCAAAATGTGCATAAATTTTTGGTCCAGATCTTGTATTGACAATGCAAGAGTCCCGCACTCCTCCGGCACATCCCAGAGACTTTCAAAGAATTTAAGTTCTGGACTCAGAGGTGCCAATTCATGTTTGAAAATAATTCTTCATGCTCCCTCCCAACCATTCTTTCACAGTTTGAGCCTGATGAATCTTGACATTGTCATCCTGGAATATGGCCATATTGTGTCTTCCTACATGGTTGTTTAAGAAATGAAAAGCTACAAAATCCATCAATTAGGGTTGGAAGAACTAACATATAACATGCTTGAAACATAAAAATCACTGCAATAATGATCCAATCATTGACTCATTTTCCAATTTAAAGCCAAACTTTTTTTTGGGCCGGGCAGTGCATATGTATATATGTGTGTGTATGTGTTTAGTTTCAGGTTAACATCTGTCGTTTTACCTCATATAGGGTGAGGTCTCGAGCAGCAGATGGTGTGGTGAGGTTTGTTGCGTGGCTCTTGAAAGAGGAATTCTCATCAGGTGGGACAGATAATCGGATCTGAGAGGCTGCTAAGCCCACTCGCTCATGCAGCCTTCTCTGGAGGAATGAGGATACCAGATCACAGTCCGACAGTGAGCTGTAAAGGCCCTCTAAACGATGGTACGTCAGATAGTCCAGAATGTTCAAGCCGTTTTCCACAAACAAACGCACGAAATGGGGCTTGTCATTCACCAGCGCATCAGTCATTGATTCCTCCAGGTCTTCATACTGAGAGAAAGATTAAGCAATAGAAGTTGTAATGATAAAACAGTTCAGCTAACGGTCCTAGTCAGTAATTGTACACTGTGCTGGATTTGGTTTCATTCTGCTAGTAATCCTACCTTCCACTGGACTTCACCATTGAAGAGTTCACTCTTGGCGATATCCACCCTGTTCCAGGCCACCGCCAGCTTCAGCTCTTCAGTGTACTCGCTAGCATTATTAGAATCCCGTTTAGCAGCTGAACACACACATATACACACACACACACACACACACACATAAGCCCACATGTACGTGCTGTAAACGTGTTGAATTCTCAAAGCAGGTGATTTAATCTCACCTCTTACAAGAGCTTTAAGGATGATTGTGTCAAATTCATCTGGTCCTTCCTTGTCTCCACGGAACACAGTGATCAGATCTCTGTTGTGATAGATACTGAGCCCCTGTTTGAAAAAGAAAAAAGTAACTAAAAGTAAAGGAAATATTTTCACCCTGCATGCACTCTCTATCCAGGCTCTTGCTGTACACTCACCTGATCCACAAGCTTCTCCAGGTCTGTCTCAGAAGGGAAATGTTTCTTAATTCTCTCTCTCACTCGGTCCCTGAGCTCAACACTGGCGCTTTTCCTGCTTTCCTCGTCAGCAGTTGGTAAAGTGGGACTCCCGGGTGGACTCAGAGGTGTGCTGAGGTCCCTCAGTATTCCTGCTATCAGGTCTGCTGCTGAACCGGACCCTCCCAGCACCAACCATGGAGTGCTGTTTTTCAGAGATAAATCCACTCTCTGCAGTGGCAAAGAGATTATTAATGTGAAATGTTTTTAATATATAAATACATTTAAATACAGTTTAAATAAAAAACATTTAATTGCCATTTTAGATCTCTTGAAATAATACAATGAATGAATGAATTAATGTTAATATTAAATTAATCAAATAAACTTGTATTATGACCTCAAGCATTGCAGCATTTCCTGCGATCAGCACACACAAAACAGGAATCTCAATGCTACCGCTTCCTGGGAAGGACATGAGAAGACAGATTTGTTAATACAGTGGAAATACAGCATGCTTTTACTAATAATTCATTCAATCAAAACAAAATTGAGTGAAAACAAAGAAACGTACTCGGTTCTCTGAGAATAACGGGAAGGAGTATTGTGTAGCTAGACGCTAGAGGAAAACGAATTTTCTCCGAAATATTGAAGCCTTGAAATGGACTGCATTTATATAGCGTTTTCAACAGACCCATGGCCACCAAAGTTCTTTACATATTGCCTCACATTCCCCCATTCATTCACTCATTCATACACCGACGGCGGTGTCAGCCATGCAAGGCGCCATCCAGCTCGTCTGGAGCAGCTGGGGTTATGTGTCTTAAACATTAATCTGCTGTTGTGAAAAACAGCATTTTTTCCCCCTTCAGAATGGCTTCATTTGGCATCTCATATGAGGGCTGCCCTGCTCTCTAGTGGAGCTGACAGAGAATGCAGTTCTGAAACTAATGGCCATTAGTTCCCTTTCGAAAACTCCTTTTCTCTGAAATACTGCACAGCCATCACAGTGCAGAGCTTCTGCATGCGTTTATTGGCTGGGCTGTGGGAACTGCACGAAACTATGGCCATGCGGCATATCTGCAAATAGAGAGCAGAGCCTGCAAAAAATGGGTAGGGCTTATGACTATATAAGCGGCTTGTTCACCATAGGATTCAGGTTAATTTGACTGAAGCGACCATCGCTAGTCGTGAAGCCCAATAGCACGGCTGTCTACACAATACTCGTTCCTGTTATTCTCGTGGAACCGAGGTTATGTCAGTAACCGAATACGGTCCTGTTAGAAAACGTTAAACTCGTATTGCGTCACTAGATGCTAGGGGAACACAGACCAATCATGACGTGCTATTGTTAGCAGAACGATGGTGTTCTAAAATCTCTGCCTGAGACACTTAGGACTGAGGTGTCGGACTGAACACTGGACTGAAGGCCCATCCAGACGTAGGCCAAGGAGGGTTGTCCACTATCCAGCAGGATAATATTTGCTTCGGGACCGGACGCCCTTTGGTGCGGCCTCTAAAGAAAACAAAGAGCTGCTTTGACTGCCTAAACTGGGCAGAGCGCTCAGTATATACACAGTATATACCCGGGCGGGCCAGAGTAAATAAAACTCTCTGTTGTCTTCCGATGAGGGAAGGGCGGATAGCGAGATAACCTGCACTCTGAACAGTGTTGAAAGCACCTTGGGTATATAACCATGCTTCAGTTTGAGCACGACCTTGGAGTCGTTGGGCCCAAACTCGAGGCAGGAAGCATTCACAAAGAGCACTTGTAGATCACCCACTTACTTGACTGATGCTAGCGCTCTTGAACGACAGTGGTTGTAGTTCGGCTGATTGGAACGGCTTGAAGGGGGGTCCCCTGAGGACCCTGGACTGGCCGGCCACTGGAGCATGAAACGCTGCTACTGCCGCCACATAGACTTTGAGCGTGGAGGGGGTGCGACCCACGTCCAGTAACAGTAGAAATGAGAGTACCAGTGGTACCTCCCATAAAGTTGAGTTTTGGTTCCTAACTGAGCACCAGTTGGTGAACAAAGACCATTTAATGGCATAGAGGCCTCTCGTGGACGGGGTTCTAGCCTCAGTTCAGGATGGGGCTGCCAGATCGTCCTGTTTTTTCTTTAAAACGTTCTGAGGGGGGGAGAAGTGCCAACTTGAACGATGCAGTGAGCTGCTGAATGGTGAGAGCACGCTCTGGCGTGAGCCAGGCTCTTATTTGAGTAGAGTCGAGCACTGTTCCCTGGAAAGCTATGCACTGGCTGGGGGACAGTGAACTCTTGGCTGGGTTGATCCTGAGCCCAAGGCATTCCAGATGGCTGAGGAGCCAGGATCTGTGAATTTTCAACTCGGACTGGGCCAGAATGAGTCACTCGTCTAGGTAGTTCAGAATGCGCATTCTCCACTGTCTCAGGGTGGAGAGAGCTGCATCCTTGCATTTCATAAAAGTATGAGGAGCCAGAGACAGTCAGAATGGGAGGAGGGTATACTGGTAAGCCACCGTCTCGAACGCGAATCTCAAGAACGGTCTGTGATGGGGGGCTATTTGGATATGAAAATAAGCATCTTTCAGATCCACTGAGAAAAACCAATCCCCTGGGCGTATTTGTGAGAGGATTTGTTTGGATGTTAGCATCCTAAATGACTGTCTCATGAGGGCCTTGTTCAGGTGTCTGAGGTCCAGGATGGGCCTGAGGCCGCCGTCCTTCTTTGGAATGTGGAAGTAGCAGCTGTAAAAAGCTTGACTCGCTGTGTGGGGAGAACTGTCTCTATAGCCTCCTTTGCTAACAGATTCATTACTTCGGTTTGGAGGACAGGAGCTATGTTGCTCCTTACCGATTAATTGACAATGCAATTGAAGCGCGGAGGCCTGCAAGTGAATTGGAACGAGTACCTACATTTTATCGTTTTCAGTACCTATTCTGACACATCGGGGATGGCCTCCCAGGCCTTGGGCAACCGAGTGGCTAGGGGCTGAAGAAGTTTGGAAGGCAGGTCACCAGAGAGCAGGGGGCCCAACCTCAGTGGGGTTTGGAAGAGGAAAAGTGCTCTTTTGTTGAGTATTTTTGTGTTTTACTTTGTTTGCTATAACAGTGATTGGTTGCAAGGGTGCGTGAACTTGAACGGGCCCATTTTTCGCAAACATAACATCTCTAGCCACCTGAACTGAAAAGGGGACTGGGAGAGAAACACAAGTGTTTTTCAGGCGTGGTCCGGACGCGGCAGTGGAGAAGCAAAACAGCTGAAGGCAGCACAGAGTCAGATCGTGGGGTGTGCGCTGAACAGGAGGCTGCGGTCTGCTGAACTGCTGCTGCAGAAGTTCGGCTCGCTCCACTGCTGGGCTTGTTCCAATGGCGAGAAGGCTTTCTGGCATCAGAATCAGCTAAGAGAAGTGAATCGTCGCTGAAGGAGAATAAATCTGAATCCTATGGTGACCGAGCCACTTATATTGGCAGAAGCCATGCCCATTTTGGCAGCCTCTGCTCTCTATTCAGCGGGATGCACCACGATTGGTTCGCACCAAGCCTGTAGCACTCCTCTCAGAAACTGAAGCCTCCACGCCTCAATCGCCCCCAGGTGGTTGGTCCCAGTATAGGTCATAACCCCGCCCCTCCATGTTTTCTAATGGATGCGAGACAAACTAAACAATCAAATTACACTTTAAATTATTTTTTCCAAAAGTTGGTTTCTGTCATTGTAGGCAGTTTTTATCACAATGATTTCATTTAAAATGTTAGTTTTTTAAATAAGTTTAGTTTTAGTTAGTTATTTGATGCTATAAAAATGGGGGGTATGGCGTCATGATTTACAGCTGAGATTAACAGCTTCTCTGAGTGTCTCTAAGTTGTCACTGAGGCACTAACAGACTTTTTTCGGGATTTTTGGGAGGAGAATGGAGCTTTAGCTTTAATTTCTACGTTTCCATAACTGTTTATTTCACACCAACATTATGAATTGTTCTGCATCAGTGAGAGTGTGGGCGGGCTTTTGATATCGCACCTCTACTCCTGCGCTCTACCGTGCAGATTCCGGTCCCGAGATCACTACTGCACAGACTCGGCCCCAAATCTGCTCAAGATGTCAGCGCCATATTCGGACCTCCGGAGGCTTCAGTTACTTCAGTGGAAGCCAATGAAGTCACGTCGTCCATGTTTTTTATGGTCTACGGTTCGCACAGATACACCGCATCACCATAGGTTCATGCAGTTTCCACAGCACAGCCAATCAGCGCGTAGAGAAGCTCTGCACTGTGATGGCTGCGTTTTCAACAAAGGGCTTCAATATTTCAGAGAAAATTTGTTTTTGAAAGGGAAATAATGGCCATTTGTTTCAGAACTGCATTCTCTGTCTGCTCCACTAGAGAGCAGGGCAGCCCTCATATGACATGCCAAATGAAGCCATTCTGAAGGGATTTAGTGCCTTGAATACCCCCAAAAATATATGCTGTTTTTCATAACAACACATTAATGTTTAGCTTCCTCTTTCCTTCCTCTCACTCTGTGTTTACTTCTCTGTTATTTATTTAATTTGATAAAAGGAAGTGCTTAGTTCCTCAGGGATGTGCCTGTGCTTCCCATCACAGTCCCTGATGATTCAGACTCATCCCTTCCACTCCTTTAATGCCCTCCCTTTGGGGCGCAGACTGAGTATACCCTTGGCTTAAATGGAACATATATAAAATAACATTTGTTCCATTGACAATGACTGTTTTAAACCAAATACTTAACTAAGGTGTTATATTATTATGTATAATTTTATTTTACATGTTGTTCATATTTGTGTTTGTGGATAAGTGGATATATAGATGTTAAATGTTTGTATTTTTATGCTAGTGTCAAAGATGAAGTTCTGCTCGGTGAAAATCTGGAAGGACAATAAACTAACTAATGATTTGGGAATTTGCTGTTGTGCTCTGTGGTCAAGAAGACATGTATATATAGTCTTCTCTCGCTCTTACCCCAGATGCCAGTGCGCTGATGGGAGATGAAGTCCTCCAGGTTGGCTCTGAACGTTGTCTCACTCCCTCTGTGGCCTACACTCCCATCATCCACTAGGAGGAAGGCTTGGTGGTTATTGTCCAGGCAGCTGGATTCATGGGGCATGTTGCGCACATAGTACCGAGCTGGGAAGCTACCCTTGTAAAGAATAACCAACAGTACATTTTTACAGAGTAGCTTAGGCAAAGTCCTATAAAAGTTCAAAACACTATTCAGGTTATGACATTTACTAAAATGCTACTGTTCTCTCTGTAAAAAGTATCTTGACACTGAGCTTCATTTAAAATCTCTGCATTTCACTTGATATTTCACAATATATCAAATCATATGGACTCTACAAACAAATTGTACTAGACATAACTTTGCCACTCTGAGCCCTTTTTTCAACTACATTTAAAGGAGTACTTCACCGCTGGCATAATGGCCTTTCAATAAAACTTGGCTGTCTATACAGTAGAAAACCTTTTTTTTTTTTTTTAAATGAAATCGGTGATACCTGAATGACTAGAGAAAAAGACTGACATCTTCCCTTTTGCCAAATAGGTAAGAAAACTTGCCCTCCATGGCCTCTCCCACCAGGCTGCTCTGGACATGCTATGGACCAGTTAAATACTGCCTGCCTTGCTTTAGTAGGAAATACTTCTTAGCAAACTTTTAGTCATATTGGTGACAACTTGTATTGTTCCCAGGTGCAAATACTCAAAAAGTAAACATTTAGCAGGAATTAGTTATTTTTGTAGGAGGATCCAGCGCATTGTAGGAAGTGGCTAAAATCTTAAATTTGTGACGGAAAATCTGAAAAACCTCTGTGTTTGTAATCAGAATTTCAAACTGGATGACTATGAATAGTGTTTTAAGCCAAACAAGGGAAAACCTGAAAGAAACTGCCATTCTGCACAACCACCGAAACCAAACACTGTCGCATACAGGTAAGAAAGTGTTTAATTTTTACCGTAATGCTGTTTAAAGAGTAGACAAAGTAATTTTCAGTGATAAACCTACCCTTACAATAATTGTTCTGCTCATAACCTTCTGTCGATCCGATTATCCGTAGGTGGGGATACAAAAATGTATAATTTGTAGTTTTCACTAAAGTCTCAAAAGTTGCTGACAAATAAACATGAAATTCTCGGTCCACAGAGTAACACGGAGAACGAGTAAACTTTTGCATATACTAGCGACATTGTAACAATACAAAGCAGGTTGAAAATGGGTGAATTTGTCCCAAGGTCATTTACAAGTCAGTTACCCTGACGTTCAAACAGATGTCCTAGTAGAGTAACCACAGGTGGAGTAAAATGTTAAATGATGTTTTATTTATGACCATTTGACCCTTTCCACATTTCCGGGTTTCTCAGAAGTGGAAGTCGTCATAGTTGGGTAAACTTCTATAGTGGTAAATGATACGTTAAATATATATTTTTTGTGTTCCCGTTTGCTCAAATAGCAAAAGAAAATCTCCAAAATAGTGTTTTCACAATTTTCAAAAAGGAGTGACCGTCACTCCTACAGCCACTGTATTAGAAACACCCTCACAGCATTTTTTTGTAATTTGATGTAAAGGTAATATAATGCAAAGTATAGTGTTATAAATGTACATACAATAAAGACAATGAAAATATAAAAACTTTTATTTACGACGGATTTACGATGCTGATGACAGTTAAACGCGTCATCACAGTCTGTGAAAAGGGTCCATACAATACTGATATTTGTGTTCCAATTAGCAATATCCAAAATCAATTATTAATTATTGTTTTATAGTAAATATTTAAAAATAATAATAAAAATGATGATATATGATACCAATTAAATATTAAATTCAATTAAATCATTATTGTTATTACCATTATCATTAATTTAATTGAAATAAATGTTAATTAAATTAATTTAATTGTGAACTGTAAAGATCTGTAAAATATATTACTTAAATCAGTTTTGGTCTAATCACTTTAGCCAAATCAGGGTCCATCTCTATTAATTATGGACATGTTACACTAAGTTTGATGACCATAAAGTGTACTATATATTAAATATTACTATAAATATATAAATAAATACAAAAATAATTATTGTTGTGGCTCACACATTCTATACATTTTAAGTGTTGCTTTCATGTGAAGTGTTCATAATGGAGCAGAATTAACTCTTAGTACCTGTGGGTTTATGAGTTGCTGACGTTGGTGAATCAAGCCCCAGGGCGCAACACCAACTGCAATAACTTTGGCCTGGGAAAGAGATGAAGCTGTTGCACAATGATCCCTAACTGCCTCACCTACACAGCGGCCAACACCCTCCCTCAGACCTGACGTCATGATCCAAGCCCCTGGAAAAATAGAAGAAAAAAAAAAAACACAGGAAATGTTACTATTACCTAAATGACTCAGCAGCTTAATTCAATTACACAAAATACATCAAAGTCACAAACACAATCACTGATAATTGATAAATAAAGCATTTAACATAATGCAACACACAAGTTCTGGATTCATTCTAGGCTTACCATATACATAAAAACAACCTTATCTGCCAAGCATCACTACAATCACGCACAAGAGGAATTCCAGTGTTGAGTAATACTAGTTTTGCCAGTCTATTACTGACCTTAAGACTAATTACTGGGTTCATGTTTAATAACAGTTATTTTTCAGAACACAGACAGAGGTGGCCAAACATTAGAAACAGAAACATACCTGCACCATACCTGACTTAAATCTTTTAAAAACACAAAAGCAAGAAAAAAGTAAACGTTCACAAAATATACTTGGACTTAGCATGTCTATGCACCCATAGAGTCTATTTTTGTTATCAGCATGGTCATTTTACTGGTATCTCATGCCTTACAACTAGAAACGCTGTATTATGCATCCCAGACAAGTAATCTGGCAGTCATTTTGTAAAGAAAAACTACACACCTGCACACATACAGTCATGGTCAGAATTATGGGCACCCCTTGTAAATATGATCAAAGATGGCTGTAAAAATACATTTGCATCGTTTATCCTTTTTATCTTTTATTAAAATAATTCACAAAAATCGAACCTTTCATTGAAGTAAAAGAATTGGAAATGTGGGGGGTAAATCATGTTATGAAATAAATACTTTTCTCCAAAACACAATGGTCATAATTATTGGCACCCTTTTATTAAATACTTTTTGCAACTTCCTTTTGCCAAGATAGCAGCTCTGAGTCTTCTCCTATAATGCCTGATGAGTTTGGAGAACACCTGACAAGAGATCAGAGATCATTCCTTCATACAGAATCTCTCTAGATCCTTCAGATTCCCAGCTCCATGTTGGTGCTTCTTCTCTTCAGTTCACCCCACTCATTTTCTATTCAGGTCAGGGAACTGAGGTGGTCATGGCAGAAGCTTCATTTTGTGCTCAGTGACACATTTGTGTGTTGATTTTGAGTTTTGTTTTGGATCGGATTCCATTTGGTGGGTTTGCTGCCAAAAAGCTATTTTTATAGTTTTATCTGACCACAGAACCAAGTCCCTTTAGAATTTCCAGTCGTGTCTGACAACTGAATATGATGGAGTTTGTTTCTGGATGAGCGAGAATGATTTTTCTTCAAACCCTCCCAAACAACATGTAGTGATGTAGGGGTTGTTTGACTTCTTTTAGGCTTTCTGACCCCAAGACTCAACTAATCTCTGCAATTCTCCATCTGTGATCCTTGGAGAGTCTTTATCCACTCAAACTCTCAATACAGACACACGTCCTCTTCCAGGCAGATTCGAAACATCTTTAGTTGATTGGAACTTTTTAATCATTGCCCTAAAGGTGGGAATAGGAATTTTCAATGCTTTAGCTATTTTCCTACAGCCACTTTCTATTTTGTGAAGCTTTTGCTGCACGTCAGAACTATATTCTTCGGTTTTACTCATTGTGATGAATGATTAAGGGAATTTGGCCTTTGTGTTTCCTCTTATTTATATTCCTGTGAAACAAGACGTCATACCTAGACAATTTCATGTTCCTAGTCACCCTAGTGTGCTAAAAATATATATATATATTAATGGGAATGTACTTCAGAGACATTTTACTCATAAACATTTCTAGGGGTGCCAATAATTGTGGCCAACGTGTTTTGGAGAAAAACATTTATTTCATAATGTGATTTTTCCCCAACTTTCCATTCTTTCACTTTAATGAAAGGTTAGATTTTTGCCAAAACATTTAATGATAGATCAAAACGATAAACAATGCAGATTTAGTTTTACAGCCATCTTTGATCATATTTAACATATTTACCAGGGTTGCCAATAATTCTGACCATGACTGTACATATTCAAACGTGTTTGCCTATAGACTAAACACGTACCGCTTACGTGCATGCGCCACCATTCTCATTTCAAAGTTTGCATTCTCTAGCCGCCAAACACTGTTGCCATGCAAATGTATTCAAAGTTTTCTATTTTAGTTAAAAATGGTGTTGTGTAAGTGGCCCCAAAGTAATTAACTCATGATTTTTTACAACGGAAATTAATCAATCAAATACTTACTTTAGCTGGACAATAACTTTTTTCTAGCGCTAATGTACAGACAAAACAATCTCTCTTCCATTAATTTCCTATTATCACTGTAAAGCTGCTTTGAAACAATCTATATTGTAAAGTTTGTAGACTCTGCTTTGTGTGCTCATGTGTTTTGAAGGAGGCGTGGCTTTGGAGACGTTCTGAAGGGAGAGTGGACGTTCTGAATCTTATGCTTATAGCATGCTACTTCTAGCCTCTGAAATTGCCTACCCTACCTTTAAAGTCTTCAGCCTAAAATCTTAACTGTAGATAAAAAGTATTGAAATTATTTCAATAAATATTGTAATACACTCAAAAAAAAAAAAAGGTTCTATATGGCACCAAAAATGGTTCTTTCGCCGTAATCATAGAGGAACCACTTTTGGCACCTATATAGCACCATATCTTAACATGTTCTGTATATGGTAGCGGTGCTATATAGCACCTTTTTTTTTAGAGTGTATTCTTAGAAACCTCTAAATCATCACAATCTGATATTAACTAAAAGGTTGTTAGTATGAGAGGTATATTCATGTGTGTATGTAAAGACTGCTGGGGGATGTCAGAAAAACAAATAATAAAAAAATTTATCAACATTATTCTGCCATGTGATAAGTGCTTAATTAATTACAAAATTTTTCTTTTAATTTTTATTAATTATTCATTTAAGTTAGTTTTCAACCACTACATGATTTTGTAAAACTTTTATTTTAGTAAAAGAAAATGTCAAATAAGTATAAAAAAATAACAACTTTTTTATCTTAGTTTTAGCTTTATTATACAATATAAACTCAGGTCAAAGGGTGGAGGGTGAAGGCAGGGTTAACAGTCCACATGTGATTCATTAGAAGAGTATAAAGGTTTCAAGCACATGATATTGCATAACTGCACTATAAACATACACAAGCAGGAGAGGTTACCTGTGCTCTGTGCAGCCCGGACAAGCCCCTGTCTGATCACTTCTCGCACCCAGGGCTTCATCTGCTCCTTCCCTTCTCCCCCCACCACAGACACCACCAGATTGGGTACCGGCAAACCCCACTGGGACGTCATCAGCAAGTACACGTTCTCAGGTAATGTGTCATGTGACAGACGCAGGAACTTGGGATAAAAGGTGAATGACATATTAATGCACAGAGGAAAAACGTTTCTGTGTGTGATGTTATTCTACTGATGATGTTAAGGTACAAAGGCATCCAGCCAACGTGACATTCGGACATGTTCCCCACATGTACAAACGTGCGTGATATGTATTTTGTTACTGTACGTAGGAAGGGATTTGTGTCAAAAGTGACTGAACAATGGATCTGCCTGAACTATATAATAAGCTTAATTATATGAAATGGAGCCAACTCTCAAAATACTTTGGTAATAAAGAGTATTTTTGTTGAATCTTTTGTTACTGTATTATTAACTAATGTTAATCAGCTTTATTGTGTGTATAGAAATGTGTATGACTCCAGGCTCTGTGGGGTAGGTTAAAGGGAAGTTTATAATAACTGCGGTATTAAATGTTTTCATTGATCTTCCCTAATTGCTCAGTGATCATTCTTTTATGGGGAATGAAAATAGACCTTAGTCAGGCTAGCAACATATTAGAAGTACAGTGTCACAGGTGTGTGCGGGCAGGAAGGCGAAGACAGGTAAAGACAGTTCTCAAATAAAGAGTACTATCAGTTAACCATAGTTGCATTGTGAGATGGGAGTTCGTATTCTAGGTTAAAGTAATTGTGATTGTGTGTTGTTGTGCAGGTGTAAAAGAAAGCAAGATACCCACAGGACTGTTTCTGCGTCCGGCTCCAGCAAACTCCAGCTGTCCGAAGGCATCAGTGGGGTATTCAGTGGTGTGCTGTGCACCGTCCCATTGGCTGACTACAGGATCTTCTGCCGTTACGGATGCGTGAAGTTCCCGTGATCCACCACACTGGCACAAAGCCCCATTACTGCCACAGAGAGAGAGAGAGAGAGAGAGAGAGAGAGAGAGAGAGAGAGAGAGAGAGAGAGAGAGAGAGAGAGAGAGAGAGAGAGAGAGAGAGAGAGAGAGAGAGAGAGAGAGAGAGAGAGAGAGAGAGAGAGAGAGAGAGAGAGAGAGAGAGAAACTGTCAAAACAGGTTTCTGCGGGTTCTGAATTTTCATATACTTACATTCTAAAAACTTGAATACAAAGAGAAAAGAAATCACTCTCTTTTATATATGTTACACAGGTTAAAAGGTAAACATTTCTAAAGATGTTAATAGCTGAAATTTAACTAAATGTTACAATGTACACATCATCACTAAAACAGTACCTGCCCAAACCCTATTGTGAATCAAGCCTATAACAATAGCTTGTCATAAAGGGGAAATCTAAGAACAGGGGAATTATACTGGGTTGACAAATGACTAGGAGTTCACCTTCATTCAAAGAAAAATTGGTATTTTTGTTGACCAACCCTACATTGCCAAATCAGAGACTTAACGGCTGTGATCATATTACGAGAGGCTGAAAGTTTGTTTTAAATGACAGAATATGAAAGGACTGAATAGTTTTCTGCATACACATGTGAATGCAAGCAAAAATGGAAAATGGCTGTTGTACCTGGATGCGTCATCCACAAAGGTGGTGCACACTCTCTTTTTAATCATCTTTGGGATCCAGCTCTGTGACAGAGAAATTACACAGTAAAGCATAAGTCTGAGACATTGTCACAGGCAGATCAGGTTTCTTTCCTTTCACAATCAGTGTCCGAGGAGAACAAGACTACACTTGAATAGCAAAAGAATTTCCAAGGAAATGTTACAATGTGGGACAATCCTAATCACAGAAACTAACATTTTATTTGTGACTTCCGCCTACTTAAAGCTCTCTCAAAATTAAAGACAAAATAATAAATTAACGTTTTAATAATAGGCCTAATCACAATAACCTTAATCATAGTACTGAACTGTTCTAATTATAATTTTATAATAAAATGTAAAACTTCTGCATGAAGGCATGCAATATCAGAAGAGATGGTTGTATTTGGAATGAATGAAAATTAAATTGTATTATTAAAATGAAGATGTTGTGACAATCAAACATGCGAGAGATAATTTAGGAACATTTGAAACAAATAGAAAGACTTCTTAAATTAAACAAACAAGGCCAACTTGTGTTCAAAACTAAAAACAACTTATTTCTTATTTATTCAACACAAGAGTTATAATGTTCCCCATAAAGATAATTCAGCATAACACAAAATATACTAGTTTTATTATATTGTATTATATTTATTTTTGTATTATATTATTTATTTATTTATTTATGCGGTAACACTTTACAATAAGGTGCATTAGTTAACTACATTACTTAACATTAACTAATAATGAACTGCACTTATAAAGCATTTATTTATCTTTTTTAATGTTAATTTCGAAATTTACTAATGCATTATTAAAATCTTGTTAACATTAGTTAATGCACTGTGAACTAACATGAACAAACCATGAACAGCTGGATTATTATTAACCAACGTCAACAAAGATTAACTAATGCTGAACAGAGGTTTTGTTCATGGTTAGTTCATGTTAACTAATGCATTAACTAATGTTAACTAATACAACCTATTGTAAAGTGTTACCATTTATGCTTTTCCTCCTCGCCTGTGCCTACACACAGGTCTTACATACACATCTTTGCCCTGTTATGAGTAGCCCAACTGCGATAACCTGTTAAACAAGCTTGCAGTCATATAGTGTTTTAAATTGTGACAGTTTGGTCAATCATTTCCTCTGACCTTCCCAAGCAACATCAAATGCATTTCAGATCCAACCTGATAGTAGAGGCCATTGGCCATGACATTTGCATGTAGCCTGTAGACCTAATTGTTTAATTCATATCCTAATACATTTTACATATTAAGGTGGAGACTTTTTAAAATTAAGTAAGAGTTGTATAATTTTACGAATCTCACTTCTCAGTCCATTGGATAAAAGCGTCTCCTAAACGAATAAATGCAAATATAAGATACGCAGCGAGTGGATGAAGATAAGATGTGTTATGGAAACATGGCTTGGTAAATATAGGCCAGAGCTTTGTCATTCAACTTTATCACAAAATCGAGATCCTGCCGTCAGTTGTTTCGTGCAATGTCTATTGTTGTCACAGTACTACGACTGCCAGTCATTAAGCGTATTATTGACAGAGTTTCTCCTAACCTAGCCTACTAGTATTTGCACATGTGTAGTGTAGTCATAGAAAGTCGACAGCCGCATAATTTTTCTTGCACCGTGGTAAAGTAAACATAGGCTACTAAATCCCTTAAAAATTAACTTGACAAAGCATTAGAAAATGAATTAATGTATGAACTCACTTCCGTATTAAAATTTTTTTAGGCGACATATAACACTATTTACATTATGTATCACACACCTGGTCGTTTTCGGATTTTCTCTCTCCTCCGCCTCCTTCATTTTCTTTCTCAATTTTCTTCATTTTCATCATCTCTCCGTCTTAGAGTTTGGTTTTATTAGGGGCCGATTATTCTTCAGTTGAGCTCCATGGGTCTGTATCCTCTAGATTGTCATCAACCGGTTTCCGAGATATTCAATGAAACTTTTTCTAAAGCCGTAAATTTGAAAGCCCCGCCCATACTAGACGTCCCACGCGCGCTCCCCTGGCTGGACACATTCCAGCACAAGCTCATGATGGTCTGTTACTGTTCAATTAAACAAACAATTGTGGGCAGGGAAAACAAATATGCAGTCTTGATAAGAGTAGAACAAGAAGATAAGATTTTCCCCATTGGTTTTTTAAACCACGCATTTGCAGATAAACTGATTTATAACGAACACATCATCGGGTACTTTATCGTTTGCTATGATGGCTGATAGATAACAGGCTATTGATGATAAATAGGCTACTTAGGATAATCCCGCTATATCATTTCTCTATGTACATTCTGTTAGAAACCGGATACCTCTGGTTGTAAGAAAAGGTTTTCATCTTTTCATGTGCCTACAGGCGTGTCTTTTTGAAGCACTATGTTGACCTTAAGATGTCATTTCTGCATGGCCAGTTATGCTGGTTTGACTTAAGTTAGTTTAATCTCCAGGAAGTAAATAATGGAATATACATCTATTACACATCGTTTTTAATATGCAAAAAAAGTCAATTAGTAATAGCACTTTATTACTGCATTTACACTATGCTCTCTGTACTTTAATATTAGGCAATGAGTTAACGTTTTACATACTGCAGTTCTTAATCAAAAAGAAAAACAATGCGAGATAGAGAATTACAAAATTACCTGTACAATGTAAAATAAAACTGCTTTGTTCATAAAAAGAGAAGAACAGCACTTTGCAGAACATGCAACAATGTAATATAATGAACTAGGTACTTACGATGAAGTTCTAGCTGAAACCTGTAACATTAAACTACATGGAAACATGTTCTGCAGTCTTACTTTTTTAAATAAAAAATGTGAAATAAAACTAGTTTCTAAATATTCACAGTATCCAGTGATGAATGCACAAAATCTATCAAATTTGGCAGTAAGGACGTTATTGTCTAACTAACCTCAATTGAATCTTTAAGTCCTTGTTTTGTCATCCTCAGTTGAAGGAACTTTTTACCCTCAAGCTATACATATTTCAGACCATTAACTGTCATTGTGATAGTGATTAGGGATAATGAATCACAAAGAACTAACTACACTAACAACAATTGAGAAATGGATTTGAGGTAGTCTAATGTTACACTACAAATGTTTTAAACATGCACATTTGTAATGAATAATGGTGGAAACTGTTATGTCTGTACTACATAAGGTTTTAGTTTATAACTTAAAGTAGTTTTTTTTAAGGCATCTGACATAAGAGTATACCTATAAGTATACCTAAAATTGGAGGAAATAGACAAGACACTCATGACGTCAAAGAAATGGAAGAGATTTTAAATTGATGGTTTGAGTAAAAAAAAAAAAAGAGCAAGACGTCTTCATTTGGAAGTAAGGGCACAAGTTTATCGCTCATGTGACCTTCAAAATCACTACAGGTTTCTTCAGTACAAATAAAATCCAAAACACATGCATTTATCTCAACCACTCATATACACACTGTAGTACCTCTTCCAACGACTGTCTTCTGTCAACTCAATTAAATTATGTGAAACTTTGACTGGGGAAAATAAATTCTCTAGCTAAGTGATGCCATTTTGTCAGAATACGTTTCAATTTCAATCGTCTGTAATTGAAGTATATATATAAAAAACAAACAAAACGAAAACAAACATCATTCTGTTCCATCTACTGTATATAGTATATACACATTCACCATTCTATGAGGGATGGTACATATCCTCCATTCCAGAGCTATCTCAAAACTTGAAAGAGTGTCACGTGTCTTAAGTAGCACCTCTACAAATGAATGCTCATTGACACAGTGGGGGAAAAAAACAGGTTGCGCTCAATCCTAGCAGTAAAGAAAATCCAAAGGGATAAAAGTAACATTCTTTACTCAATTCTGCAATTCATTCTTTCCCACCCAAAACCTCAATAGTAATGAATGTGTAAGCTAGCTGACTATTTAAAATGTGCACTTCTCAGAAAGGGAGAGAGGAAGAAAGAACACCTATGTAGTGTACTTAAAGTATGTACAGGTTGAATATTGTGTGTTAAGAGAGTGTTTCCACGCCATCTTTATCTCTCCCTCTTTGAGTGTATACTTTAGAACTCTAAGTATACTTTATATCTTACCACATTTCTATATTCATACATATTTATAGCAAGACAAGAAAGAGAGACGGGAAGGAAGGTGGAGTACTCAAGTTTACATGATGTCAACACATAAGGGGAACAGAACAATATAACAAACGACTGTCACTCAATAGCCATGGTGGGCCCAAACACGTGCAGGGGAGGAGATTTTGCAAACTTGTTTGACCAGATGGAGAGAAAGAGATTGGTCTTTGTCCAATCATGTTGAGGAATGCATTCAGGCAGACTCCCTGTCCTCTTTTTCTTCCTCGTCCATCTTGCGGCCGTGCTTTCTAAAATACTTGTATCTCTGGACATAAAGCTTGACCAGGTTATTCACTTTTACAGGGTTGATCTCACCTGTTCGGCTGTGACAAATCTGTGAGGTAAAGACAGATTTAGTCATACTGATAAACTCTTTCTGGATATTTATTAGAAGCACGTTATGGGCTATCTTGAAGCTATATTTACCTTGTGCACAGCTTTCCTTAAGATATCCTTGTAATCGTCTTTGTTGATGTCTTTGCGCTGGTAGTATGGCTTGATGGCCAATTTGACTTCCTCTACTGCCCTCTCCTGGGTGTGCAGCTTCTTCAGATACTAAGCAAAAGTAAGTGATTTAGAATGAAATAGTTAAAGATAGGGATTGTTATAAATAGGATAAGACTTGGCCAAATAAAGCCATACTGCAATTATAATTTGAATTGCGGCATGATAAACATTTAACTTCTCATATTGCTGCTCTGATTTCAAGAGAAATAATACAAAAAATACATTAAATCACTGAAACGGGAAGCAGGAAAATGATAAATTATCAAACGATATCTATTGTCTTTAATTAATAAAACCTTATCTTTGCATTCACTCATACTGTTAAATCACTTTACTTCTCTTTAAGTCTCTGAATTAATTGTGCCACCCTAATTATAGGAAATTGTTGATACCTTGTCAGGGTCTTTACTTTCATTGTCCCAGCCCATATCACTGCCACCTGTCATTCCCGCTGGCAATGGAGGTGGCGGCGTCTGAGCACAGCCTCCTCCCATTGAGAGTCCAGGGTGCAAGTGTGAAGGAGGAGTTTTGGTGCTGCCAACCAATGGAACAGAGCTGTGAAGAATAAACTGTGCAGGAGTGGGTCCTGAAGGTGGGGCATGTGATGGAGGTGGAGGAACCTGTGATGATATAGATGAGGATGATGAAGGAGGGTGTGGTTGTGACTGGTTCTGATTGGCCTGAGAGAGAATCTGTGTAAAATGAAAGAAAAATACAATTTTATTACACTATCAATTTAAAGTTAGGCAATTAATTTAACTTCACAATGAATGGTGAGTGAAACAACCAATTAACTAGATTTAAGGAATATGGCAGAACATTGTACATTCAGAAGGAAAAACCCACATAACAACATTATGTACAGTAATAAAGGCCAGGTGACTTTAGATTTTGAACATGCTAAGTTTCTGTGGACACACAAAAAAACATAGAAATAATTATGAATTCAAACTGTAAAAATGCACAATCTACTGGAAGTTAATGGAAAGAAAAGTGTAGTGCTCTGTTATAATATCATAGATTTTACCTGACTTGTGGCCTGGATGAACTCTTGTGCTTTGGCTCTGTTGGCTATATTGGCCTCCTCCATTTTGAAGAGGAGAGCCGTCACTGAAGAGGGATTTAACAGTAGGACGTTATAACTTCTAATCACACGAAAATTAAAAATGCATGTCAACAGGGAATTTCTTAAAAATCATGCATTAAACACTCACATGCTAAAACACCTCCAGCAGTGCAGTCCACTCCAGTTTGTAGACTCCAGGGTAAAGGAGCTGATGGGGGTGGGGGCGGAGGTGGTGGTGCCTTGTTTACTGAAGAAGAGGACACTGAAGAAGAGGAGGAGGAAGAAGAAGGGTCATTTGCCAGAGGAGCATTGGAATGAGAGATGGAGGCCGACACCGAAGCTGCTGAAGTAGAGCATGGTGGTGATGATGCCTTCTGATCTTCTGACAGGTGAGGTTTAGCACTGGAAGTGGACTGGGATATGGTATCGCCCCTGATCTGTGATGATAGCAGACTGGGAGGGCTGGCAGGGGACTTTGAAGGTGTGAGAGATGAGGCTTTGGACTGACCAGGGCCCTCCTCCAAAAGGAATGAAGGCTCTGGTGTCTTGCAGCTACTATCAACAGTTTGAGAGTCTGGGGATGACTCCCTAGTATCTCGAGATGGAGGCAAAGACAACGGGGATGTGTGCGGTGGTGAGGAGGATGGAGGAAGGATACTTGCTGATGAGGAAGTGGAGGATGATGAAGAGGATGAAGGAGTGGGACCAGGAAGAGCTGAAGGAGGACTAGATGGCTTGGATCCAACCCCAACCAATGGCTTCATTTCTGTTGATACCCCTGCCCAACCACCACCAACTGTGCTACAATTACTATTAGCACCTTTAGAATCACTTCCATCCACAGTTAGCCCTTTCTCTCTGGGCTTCTTTCCAGGCCTCCTTCTACGTTTTGCTGCCAATGAGGAAGTAGGGGAAGAGGCAGATGAGGATGTGGATGTAGCAGAGCTTGGCTTGGCTTTCTTGGACTTCAGTCCACTCGGATTTGTTGATGACGGAGGCCCAAGGATGTGGCGTTGCTTACCAGTTTTGCTTGGGTCTTTGCCTCTACCTGGAAGAGCCAGTGTCTCTGAGCAGGGCTTAAGAAACGGTGACCGGCTCTCATTGTCACGGCGGAACACAACAGCAATAGACCCTCCAACAACTGATGGCCCTGAAGCTCCACTTACAACACCACCAGGTCCAAGAAGGTCAAGGCCCAACTTTCCAGAGTTCCCAGTGGTGCTGCTAACACCCTCACGAACCAAGACAGACACTTTAGACTGGAGCTTACCCTTTCTGCTACTGCCACTGAGCTTTTTGGACCTGCCAGAACGCCCGGCATCCTTCTTCCCTATTTTTTCCTTACCAGTTTTCCGTCCTCGTTTAGTAGGCGATGAGAATGTTGTGGCCTGAAGGGAGGTGGTGTTGCCTGAGGATGCAGAAAGAGGTGGTGAGAGAGATGACAATAGGTTTTTACTTTTGGCTTTTGGTCTATGAGAAGAAGAGGAGGTGGATTCAGACTGACCAACTGTCTTGCCAGGTCTGGATTTCTTCTTCAGATGATGTCGGCTCATTTTGGGAGCTCCAGATTTAATCTTGGGACTGGGTAGACGGGGTTCAGGAGGAGGAGGAGGAAGTAGTGGTGAGTCCTCTAGTGAAGGGTAGTCTGAATCCAGTGCTTCCCCATCCAAAGAGAGCATGTCTACCTCAGGACGGTCAGAGAGATGGTCTGATTCATATCCATGATAATGAGGCGGCGTTAGTGAGGTAGGTCGGGACCTGCTCCTGTGCTCCTCGTCCTTTCTTTCCTCATCATCTGATCGTCTCCTTCGTTTCTTCTTCCTCTTATGATGCTTGTCAGAGCTCTCAGATCGGCTGTGGGAGCGCCGTTGGCTACAGGGCGGCGAAGTTGGGAGTGTGGTGGTCGTTGTAGTGGTGGTAACGGTGATGGTACGTTTGATTGCAAAAAGATCAGAGCCATTGAGATCCTGAATTGACGGGGGTACAACAGGCCTGCTATCTCTTCTCCTATCCCTGTCTCGATCTCTAATAATTTCTTTCTCTTTGTCTCTCCTGTCACTGCTTCCTCTGCTCCTCTGTGTACTGCCTCTCTCTCTGCTGCTTGACCTCCTGTTATCCTCATCCCGATCTCTCCTTCGCCCATCTCTTCTTCTGGAGTCTCTGTCTCGCTCTCGATCCCTGTTATCTCGCCACCGGTCCCTATCCCTGTCTCTTTCATGGTTCCTTTCTCGCTCTCTCTCCCTTTCTTTTTCTCTGTCTTTATCTTTGTGGTGGTCCTCAGAGTGGTTGGACCAAGATCTGCGACTGTGTGTGTGTCGGGAGGCATTCTGGGAGTGGGAGTGGGAAGAATGTTCTGGAGTACTCCTGCGACTCTTTTTTCTCTTGCGACTATCGCTTTGGCTACTTCTCCCTCTCTCCCTATCTTTGCCTTTGTTCTCTTTTTCACTTCTCTTTTCATGGTCTCTCTCTTTGCTTTCACTTTTCTCTTCACCTGACTCTTTGCCCTCTTTCCTTTTTTTCCTCTTTTCCTTTTCTCCTCTTCCCTCTTTCCGCTTGCGTCTATCCCTGTCCTTTGAACTCTTGGAGGATTTACGACTCCTCCCTTTATCAGTGGATAGAGGTGGAGAATTGGGAAAGGTAGGAGAGGGCAAAGGCAAAACAGGGGCAGGCGGAGGTGATATGGATGCAGAAGAAGGGCATGATCTGAATCTTTCTTTTCGCCTACTCGTCAGTTTTCGTCTCAGATCTCCAACACCCACAGAAGCCACTGGTTCCCTCTCCCATTCTTCATCAGCTCGGACAGACACAAACCCATCACCTTCTAAGACCCGTAAGATCCTCTCTTGTTTTGGGACACTCCCTTGAAGGTAAGAGGGACTGCTTGAGGATGGAAGCAACACCTCTCTCCTCCTCTCAATCACTCGTTCTCTTCCTCTTTCACTGGCCCCGACTATCTCTCCTTCTTCTATCTCAGAGTGCTCAGAGTCTGTACCCCGTTCTCTTTGATTTTTTCCCTGTTCCCTCATTCTGTCTTTGATGGATCGCTTGCTGTTGAGTTCTAAAGGTACATTATTGAACATTGAAGATGGAGCGTCAATTTCAGTTGAATCTGGAGGCCCCCCCTCTGTGCCAGCAGGCCCCCCCATTTCCAATGCTCTTTCAGTTTTTACAACATTCTCTTCGCTATTAATGCTGCTTACTCCCTCATTCCCCTCATCCACACATATTTTCTCCTCCTCTGTTTCAGAGGCTGGAGAACCTGTCGGTTCAAATGGATCATACTTATCAACCTCTTCCTCCTCATCTTCAGTGGACGCCCGGTCTCTCTCACCCTCGCCCTCTGTTGGGTGAAAGGGGTCATATATGTCATTTTCTAAACTCTCCCTCTGTCCATCATTGTATGGATGTGTGAATGAGGAAGATGGATGGAGTGAAGGATTAGAAGGTGGCATTGATGATGGCACCAAAGAGGACGAAGTGGATGACACAAAGTCTCCAGTTCCTTTGCTGGCTCTGCTGTCGCCAGCATGGCCTCTGTCTTCGTCCTCATGGTAGCTTGTACCCATTCCACCAGGAGATGACGATGAAGGGGAGGAGGAGGGGGAAGAGGGAGCAGATGAAGGAGATGATGGTGAGTTGGAAGGTGATGAGGGGAGAGGGCTTTTGGCCATCTCTATGACCCTCTCAGAGTTTTTGAAGGAACAGGGCAGTTGCATCTGTCCCGAGGCTTGAATTACACTTGAGCAGCATCCAGGAAAAGAGCCTGAAGGCAAAGAACTGACTATAGGGAATCTCTTTTTCCTTAAAGATGCTGGATAGAGTCCTTTCAAGAAAGATCCTATAGAAGACAGAAAATTTAATTAGTTTGATCACACATTACAGTACTATTTACATTATCATAAACAAAGTACGGACTTGAACCTACCTGGTTTCTGGTAACCAAGGTTTGGGGTAACAGATGTCAACAAAGCAAGAGATGCGCCGTCCTCTACTTTCACCTCTGCTGTTAGCTCCACATCAAAGTCACTGAAGGAGAAGAAAACAAAACTATTATATAATAATTTCCTTCATACAAGAAGATTTATAGTTTTTGAAATACATTGTTTAATACAAAACAGGCCCCGACAACAAGTGTTAATGTTAAAGTGTCAAAGCAAATATTTTTTAAACATTACGATTACGAAAAATTTAGATAAAAAAAAATGTTTACATGTTTAATAACTTTTATAATGGTTTGTAATTTTGCAACAATAGCTTTAACAGCTATAATGTAATTTGAGGAGACTTGAGAGGCACAAAACTAGGGATAGACATTTTTCAAAAAATATTGAAAAATGCAATTTTCTTGGCCAATTTTTTTGCAAACGTGACCTGCGATATCTGATTTTTGCTGATTCCAATTTTCTTTCTAAGAACTATAATTAACACCATATATAAAAAAAATCTACTTTTCTTCAATGCAACATTTTATTTTTTTAAATAAAAAATCACAAGTGAAAAGTCAATAGCACAATTAGATCAAATAAACAATTTGCAAACAATAGCACAAATAAATGCAATAAATTAAATAGAGATGTGAAATAAACAGCTTTAATGGTAAAAATTGTTGTGCCATATGGTACAACACATACGGTAAAAGGTTAACAAAAAATGTACTGTTAATTAAAATGCTAAATTTGGTATTACATTGGGGTGGAAATTAATAGGCTTGGACTTGGTGCTGGTACCCAATGCAAAGGACAATGGTGACACCAGAATAAAAATACGAGTCTGTATAATTCACTCTTCATCATCTTCTTCTGAATCAGTGCCTGGTTCAAACATATATGGCTGAATTAAACCAATATTTCCATTTGCCATTTTGCAACGTTTACTACAGTAAAATTGAGCAAGTGGATCTCTGCAAGTGGTGCTCACTGCATATACTAATAATCTGCATACTAAAAGAAGCAAGGGTGTAGAATTACATTCAAGCTATTTTATGGCATTAATAAAAACATTTTCACAGGAAATCATTTTGGTGATCAAAGATAAGTTTTAAGGGATGCAATTATTAACTACAAGGGGACTTTAAATAGCAAATAATGTCTAATTTGGGTAGGGCAATAAATAGCTACAATCAAGCTCAATTTTGAATTTTGTGTGCTTAATTAAGCACTTACCAGTCTAGGTACTGAGGTTGTGAGCTGAGCTGAGGCACAAGAAATACAGGCTCAGAGGAAGTAACAACAGCAGCCCCCTACAAGAGTGTAAGACAAATTAAACCATTACAAGGTCAACTCAGGTCACTAGTTTCAAAATGGGTAAATTACACACAGATAACGTATGTAACTAGAGCATAGAAACATAATAACTTACAATTATGCAAATAGCATAAATTATTTTACTTTACCAATTCACTAGGCTCATCCTCTGAGGTTTCTCTGTTTCCCTGGAAACATCTAATGCCAACTGTTCTTCTTTCTGCTTTAGACTTCACTTCCTCCTCTTCATCTGGACATTGTTCAGCCTGTGACTACAAGAAGATGAGACTGAAGACATTCTGTGTGTTAATCTTAATCTCACTATCTACAGTATTATATATATATATATATATATATATATATATATATATATATATATATATATATATATATATATATATATATATATATATATATATATGATCACAGGGACTGTCCAACCTGCTTCAACAAGTAAAGTTTCATAATGCTTTATATGACACGTACCTTGCCTGGTACTACTTCTTCTCCATCCTTTTCAGCCTGTCCATCTGTTCCCATCTAGACAACACACAACGCTATTGTTATGAATAACCTAGATCTGAAACCTCAGCTCTGAGCAATCATAAAGCTGCAGCCGTTATGATAATCATACCTGAGTGATGTGATATAACTACTTCTGCATTTAATCTGTCTTTACCTAGAAGGGGAACTTGATCACTCGTGTAAATTGACGAAAAAGCAAGATCTGTGACGAGAAAGCAAGATCTGTATTGACATTCAACATTGTGGCTTCAATTCTTGACCCAGTGACAGCAGTGATCGTGTACAGTGGATGAATATGATTTAAGATGATGCTACAGACGATGCTATCAAGTAACGTTACGTGAGGTCCACTGCAGTGTTTGCCCACCAATGTCCTCACCTGTTAACTGTCATGAGAAGACCGCCAATATTCATGTTGCATACATTTAGTATTACTAGCTAACTTTCTTATCAAGCCTTCATTTTAAGCAACATTTTCGCCCTAGCTGCAATAATTTATTGGCTACAAATTGTCGTCCACAGGGGTTAGCTGGCTGGCTAAGTTAGACAAGCTATAAGAACCGTTTACCTTCATAGTGCAGAGATGGGCCGGCTGGTGAATCACAAAGCTAAAAACCCTCTGAAACCATCCACAGTGTTTTTGTTAACTTTAAAACGAAACGTAGAGGCACGAAACATTTTTCTTTTAGGAGCACAATAAAAGGCCCATCCCATCCGACTCCGCCATTTTGCTTCCACTTCTGTGAAACTGCCGGCATGGGCTTATGGGAAATGATGTTTTTTCTTCAAAGGCTATTACGACGCAAATTGGCGAATAGCAATTTTTGTAATGAACGCGAAATATTCTAGAACATAGAAAATCTATACATTAATTAGGGGTCAACTGATTATTAGTGCATTAACATTATGTTCATATGTCATGATTCATGAACATTGTTGGTCTGATGATTATGATTGTTTAAAACAGATACTCAAGTGATTATGAAATAGAAGGCTAATGTTTAGTAAGTACAATATAGTTTAATTATTTAGAATAATTATATTACTGATTGAAAATGGGTCTTTAAAATGGTCTGGAAATTTAAATTTAGTTTTGTGCCACATACTAATAAGTTCAAAACATTCACATTAAAACTAGGCCTAAGAAACATTTTATTATTATTTATATAAATATTATTAAATATTATTTAAATATAAATAAATATTATTTTTTATTTTTTATACAGCCTACTCTTCAAAAACCTTTTTGACACAATTTGTATTGTTTTATCATTGTCCCAGCTAGGACCAGACTTTTCAATAATACTTTTACTTTTTTATGCCTTTGGCACATGCTTTCATTTGAAGCGAATCACGTTACATTTTTATCAGTTCATGCCATTTCAGGGAATCAAACCCATTACCTTGGTGTTGATATTGCCATGATTTTATATTTTATGCTAAAAGAATGCAATAATTAATATTTTAATTTAACATAATTAACTGTCTGGATAATTTGTATTGTGTAGTATTGTGCTATTTGAGTCAACAACAACAAAAACATTTAGATTTTTAATATTTGCATTGCCTTTTGTGTAGCATTTCAAGTAATCAATCACTGCTGCACACCATCCAAACCATATCCCAAACAAATAATGCAAAAAACAAAAAAACAAAACAAACAGTCATTACTTAGGTGAAGTGTATATGCATCGGATTCTCTATGTGTTACAGTAATTCTCCAGGTCATAATAGTCACAGTAGAAATGGCAGCACTGCTCTACAATGTCTCTTTTTGCAACACTGCTTCTGGCAGTGCCTCTCTCTCCACTCTGAGCAGCCACTGTAGTCTGCCGCAGGAAGGGGGCGCTGTTCCTCAACATGATGCCTGTCGAAAGACAGACAGTTACAAAGGATTCATAAGCAGCCTGTATAAATTAACTAAATTAATCAAATCGTTTTCTACACAACACATACAGACTAAAGTGACCTGAATGAATTTCCAATAAGTATGGCTAGCCTATTCTGCTACAGTTGCCTGAATTTATCACACACACACACACACACACACACACACACACACACACACACACACACACACACACACACCGGTTTCCTATTATCTCTGTGGGTCTATCATAGACGTAATGTTTTTTGTACAAACTGTAGCCTATTCTATCCCATACACTAACCTAAACTTCACTAACCCATCACACAAAACTTTCTGCGTTTTTATATTTAAAATAAAAACGTATTTAAAAACCTAAATACGAATTTTGTATGATTTATAATTGTGTTTTCTCATGAGGACCTCAATTTAGGTCCCCACGGTGATACTTACGGAACTTGTGTTCTCTGACACGCCTGCCAGGCTGGTAGAAGAGACCCTTTTCACCACAGACAAGCAGCAGCTTTCGATTCCCGAGCGCACCACTATGGGTCACCAGAGAGCCCACACACACAGCGACATCAGGAGCAATCCAGATCTGTGCAATGTGCATTCTCCTTCTGAGGAAACTTAACAGATCACGAAAAAAAAAATCAACTCTAACTGTCTGGCTAGGTTGATTGTGTCCTGTCAAGAGTGGATGTGTTTTCCCAGCCCGCCAGTAGCCTACTGGTGTTATTTTCTCTCTTTCTCTCGGTTTTTGTCCTGACTCTGT
This sequence comes from Gobio gobio, assembly GCF_949357685.1. Taxonomy (NCBI): domain Eukaryota; kingdom Metazoa; phylum Chordata; class Actinopteri; order Cypriniformes; family Gobionidae; genus Gobio; species Gobio gobio. The sequence goes on along the minus strand of NC_137097.1, from coordinate 52,800,361 downwards.
TCTAATGTAGCCTACCCTGCTTTTCATGAGGGTCCATCAGTGAGCTGAATCTGAACAACTAGCTCAATTAATCACCTTCAATCAGTACAAATAATTACCCCTATCAGCTTGCCCTATAGTCATCCCAACCTTTCTCTTTCTGACCCCCACTTTGTTTAATTACCCCTATTAAGCTTTATATAAACCTGTAGGCTATGCTTTCATCCTTCTCTCTTTTTCTCTCTCTCCAACCCTGTTTTTCCTCAGTGTTGAATGGCAGCATAGCTGCTCAAGCTTTTTTGTTCCTATTGTCTGACCTTATTGCTTTCTCGTTAATTAGCGCTTCTGTTCTGAGAATAACTTTCGCAGTAAATTATATTTTAACATTAAAGAAAGAAATTACAAAACAGCAAACCGTTGTCAATAGACAGGGCCAAATGCACAATCATGGAGGCAGAAATATTTTTTCATGAGCAGTGTTGTGAGTGAGTGAGAGAGGATGGGTGGGATTAGTTTAGAAAAACTCAAAGCTAAATCTATTTGAGGCCTGTCAGATTACAAACAGGAACTCATGAAGACAGGCATATACATACACACACTAAAACGTGTTGTTTGCACGGAAACTCATCGCTCATTTTCAAAACCTGTGCTTGTAAAACCACAGAGGGTAAGTGCAGGCATATGATTGTATCTCTAAACATTTTATAAGATTGTATCAGTACTTTTTAGAAATACTCTTCATGTAAATTATCTTTACCTATGTTATATTTTGGTTTATTATTATTAAGAATGCCTGTAGACGTGGAGAAGATAATTCAGTTTATCAAACGAGGCGACCAGGACAATGTTCAAATACATCTGGATGATTACAACGCTCAGGTAAATACAATTTCAAGCAAAATGCTGAAATGTAATTAAACATAATAAGATTAATTCTGTGCTGAATATGAGCGCTGTGTTAGTCAGGGAAAAAAACTGTAGACTCTTCTACTACTTCTACAACACTCGAATATTAGCAGTTTCCATGACAACAGAACTGGGGTAAACCTGAAGGGTGTTTCTCATTACTTATCCAGTCATTTTACAGTTTCTGTGATGCGGGGAAGTTTTAATGTGTCTAGCGTTGGCAGAGCCTTTAAATTCTATTGTCTCTCTTATATTTCACCTTTTAATAATCCGTTTGTTATTCACAGTACTCGCGCTGTTTCTTTTTTGATGTGGAAGAAAGGGAGAGAAGAAAGGTAAATTCTAAAGTCTATCCTAATGTTTATCCGTCTGTCCTCAATCTGAGGACACACATGGCCTGGATTAACAAAGATAATAATGTAAACCTCACTCATCCACCTTCCCTTATCTTTATCCCTCACTTTACCCTCATCTCATTATTTCGGTGTATGTGATACTCACAAACATGCTTATTAATCATGATTTTTCTCTTTTTGCCCAATACTCATTACTCATTCTCCTGTATGCATGAACTGAGAACAGCAAAGACAGCTGGATGAGGTAAATCTTTCACATGACGTACAGAAAAAGAGCAGGTATTTGCTGTAATAAAGAAGGGAGTGAGATGTCTGTGGGAAAGAAAAATGAGAGAGGTGGATAATCTGAAACTAATATACTCGCCGTCTATCTCACCCTGGGGCACCTGTACATGCCGGCTCCCAGATAGTCGGCGTCGGAAGGGCCTGTTAACTCATTATTTTGTTGTTACTGAGCACCAATTATTGTGCCATGTGTCAAAAAGATAATTTATTGGTACTCATACATTCACAAAAGCCATTTAGTGCTGTTCATCATGCCTGTGCTCACAAAATAAAGCGTTTATAATCTCTCCTCTGGATTCTACCCGAAGCTTTTTAGTCTTCAATGAACTTCTGTGGTTGATATCTTAAGAAGCAGGCCAGTGTTTAAATCTGAATCTTGAGCTTAAAGGGCAGTCATTGATTTTATTCTTCCCCTGTCACCTCTCAATTATTGCAAAAAGCTTTTCTGCTTGTTTAACCTCACTTTCTCTTGTATCTTATAAATGTTCTTGTGTTTGTTCTTCTCCACTCAGTTCCGTAGGAATAAAGTGAGAGAGTATGTTCCAGACTCTGACTCTGATTTGGACTCTGATGAGAATGAGGATCCAGATCTTGTTCTGCGGAGGGTGAGTCAAGCACTGAACTTCTTTCATACAATATGACCAAAAGTAAATGAACAACCCAGAATCACATCCAGCTCCCTAGCCTCCTAGGTCGTGAATCAGTATATGGTGTACATGAATTCGAGCACTGGTAAGGACAGTAAGGGCTCACTACACAGTGGGACTCTAATGGCTCTATTTCCGGCAAAATGACAATGTCCTTGTTGTACGATATCACTACTGGAATTTATGAACAACAGCAGAACTGAATTATTTCTGACATAATTTTTTTAATGTTATTTAAAAAACATTATGATAAATACTTTGCTTGTTACAAAAACGTGCAACGTTTCAGCTGTAAATAAATTATAAATGTTAGCTAGATTATGTTTTTACATTATACCTGTCAAGCAATGTATGTTTATGCTAAAATATAATTCATCTTTAATTAAAAACATCTGTCATTATGTGTAGTAGTTAGCTCATGTGATTTAAGTTTCACACTTTAGAACTTCCCTTAAGGGAACATAGTGAGCATCGATGTTCCCTGGTTTTCAATGTGCATTGTGGGACCTTTTAGGGAGCAAACGTTTCAGTGCACTGGTAAGATTTTGTGACGCTAGGTGCGTCTCAATCAGCTCCCTAGTTCAGTAGTCATAGGGCTGATCAGGGAGTCGGCCACATTCATGTACACGATATACTGGTTCACCACCTATGAAGCTAGGGAGCTGATTGAAATGGCCGACACCCTGATCAGTGCCCTGACTACTACTGAGGCACACCCCATATCTTCCAGTTTATTTTCAGAATTAAAGAATTTTCATCCTTTCAATTGATTTAGAATTCGAATCAAACTGGTCACACCTCACAGGAAGTTAAGTAATTTATTAAATTGTAATTAAACACAATATCTTTATTGTTTTGTCTATAAATTGTTATTTCATTCTATCATCTATTTATAAACCTTTAAAGGCTTTTAAAGGTTTTCTCAAAGACATTCCAACTTTGTTAAAAATTTCAAACAAAGCCTAATTAACAAAACATTCTTCAAAACGTTTGTCTTAATCTTTTCTAGTTAAAAATTACAGTTATAGGAATTTCAGTTCCTTACATTAAAATTGTAACTTGTCCATAAAGCAGGAGTCTTCAAGCTTTTTCAGGCCAGTGGCCTCTTGGTGAAGAGAAAGATGGAGCAATTCTGTATAAAATTGAGTGCTGCGTTTTAAACCTGGACTATAAAAACACATGAATAGTGCCATATTAATGTATTTACATATATTATATTTTAAATCATTATTGATTTACAATTTTAATAAACATATTTTAATGTATAAGGGACAGTAAAACGTTTAGTAAAATGTTTAGCTTTTGTACCTTTAATTCTGTTTGAAGTTTATTTTTTAAAAAGTCACATTTTACTATTTAATTCCCATCCAATACAACACTAAATAACTTTCAACCTTTCAACCTTTCGTTCTCCTCCAGAGGCTTGCTGCAGCTCTGATCTGGTTTATTCGCATGCGGCTTCAGCCGGGTGTTTTGAGGGTGTGTTTGCGAACTCTGCGAATCATCACACGGGATCGGAAGGCCTTGGAACCCTTGATCACGGACTATGCCATTCTAACTCTCGCTCAACTCGGGGGCATCTCCACCCTTCCTACCTGGCCTGAAGAAGAGGATGGACAGTGGGTCTCCTCCCACAGTGACATCACTCCTGAGAATGAGACAGAGACACGCACAGAAAATAATGGCAGCGATACCCAATGCCCAACATGTTACAGTGAGGCAGATGATGCAGTCTGTGCCTCCACAGCCTGTGCTGAGTCTTCGGTCAGTGAAGGAGGTTTGCAATTCAACTCTGTGAATATAACATCTAACTGTAATATTGGCAGAGAAACACAAAACGACCACCATGAAGAAAGCATAAGTAAAGATGGGGTCTGTGGGGTGTTGACGAGAGGAAAGAGAGATGCCAGAGGAGAAAAGGATGAGGAGGGGGAGGAGGGGCATGATGATGGAGAGATCTGGAGGAAAGAGGCAATAAAGGCTCTGTGCAATGTCATCTACAACAGCCCGAAAGCACAAGAGAGAGCCAGCACCCTGAAGTATAGCTCAAATTTAAGATGTTACATTTGAAATATTTGCCATGAACAGTGCCATCAAATAATTCAACATCGTTAGCGAAAACTCACTCTGTCTAATTCATTCTTTTGTGCTTTGTTTTCTTCATCAGGTTTCTCCATGGCCTGTCAGAGAGACTGAAGGAGGGTATACATTCCTCATCACCTTCAAGTGGTCAATTTTATGAACTGCGGCTTCTCTTTCTCTTGACCGCTTTACGGCCTGAACTTAGGATAGAGCTCCGCCAGGTAACACTCAGTCATGCGCATATGGAATATGGAATGGATATTATTGGTGTTACCCATTAAAACAGGAGTCTTCACATTTTTTCAGGCCAATTGTGGAGAGAAAGCTGGAGCAGGGACTCACTGTTAAATTTTGTAGAAAATTGAAAAATGCTTTGGTATATTTCTTGGATCACAACTGCAATTTTCCTAACTACTTGTTCAACTTTCACATAATTTAATCACTTGTGACTTATATTTTTGTTTAACAGATTTTTTTTTATTATCATTTGAAATAAAACAATACTTGGACCCCTGCAGTATCACTGTAGGCCCCCTAAGGGTCACATGCCACATTAAATAAAGTGTTACGAGAACACAAACTGCCTTTATAATATCTGTGGGTATTTCAGAATCTCATTCTGTGCCTTCTCTTCCTGTCAGGAGCGCGGCGTGTCCATGCTGACTGCAGCTCTGGAACAGTGTTTAGAAGTGTGCTGGGGTGAAACGCATGAGGTGCTGACTGACCTGACAGCACCCCCTGTGTGTAAGGAGGTGTCTCAACGTGCCCTTGAGATTCTGAAGATCCTATTCAACATTACCTATAATGTGCACAGACAGGAAGTAGACGAGGTAAATTCTGTTTTCTTTGGTATTTCTTTGCCCCTAATCTGGGTCATTCCAATTTTTGAACTCATTATGAACAAGATTTGCATAAAAAGCTAAGCCATTGGAATTGAGAGTTAGTTGAGCAGTTTTATTCAGCAGTTCTAATTTTTATATAACATTTTATCGAACATACAGATTTCTGTAATTTTATCAAACAGGATGGAATGAGGCAAACCAACTAATAGCACCAAATTTTGCATAATTCATCAAATCCAGTGCTAATACTCATTGATTGGCTGCATCCGAAATCGCATACTTCCCTACTTTATAGTAGGCGAAAAACAATATTTGATCAAAGAAGTATGTCCAAATTCACAACACTCATAAAAGAGTATACAAAAAGTACCCAGATGACCTACTACTTCTGGTGAAGTACTACTTCTGAAGTGTGCATACTGTTGACACTTTACTATCCCATGAGGCCACAGGAGAGGATTTGTGAATGGCAGTGATGTGACGCAATTGTCATAAAGGCAACATGGCAATGTAGTACGTCCAGATTACATTCATACTATATAGAACATACTTTTTTTAGCGGTCATGAAGTAATTATTCAAAATAAGTACCTACTCAAGAGAGTATATGATTTCGGATGCAGCCATTGTGTGTTCCAACCCCCTAAAAAGATGTAAATTCCCATATAATTTAAAATGTAAAGTACATTGTACTTTGACACGGGTGAGAAACAAGATAAAACAAGATAAAAATAAGATATTCTTAATTTGTGACCATGATTTAACTAGATTAAAACGAGGGAATTAATTAGTACCACATCCTTGACATTAACACACAAAATTAACACAACATGGTCATGAATTAATAAGTCATGGGAACAAATTCTTAATTTGTGGCCCCAATACAAAGAAATGTATTTCTGCATGTCATTTATGGAGCTCCACAGGGAAGATGATGTTAAGAACACAGGATTTCTTTAGGCCTATATATTTGAAAATTGAATTTATTTATTTTTTTTATCCCTTTTTACTTAATTGTGATATTGTACGGAAAAAAAACTAATATGATTTTTATTTTAAAAGATAAAAAGTTTAGTCATTCTCTACAACCTAATAAGACATATACGATAAGGGTAATTTTCAAATGTAGGCCTACACCATAACTGGATGGCCCATCTGTTAAGGAATTTACTTTACTGTCAACATTTTGGTTCTCCTTCTCCTGCCACAGGAGACTGCAGCTTCGTATCGTCACCTAGCTGCAATCCTGCGTCACTGTCTGCTCGTGAACTGTGAGGGAGAGGAAAGAAAAGAGGAGCTGCAAGGGTAAGCGTGAGAATCGAACCAATGTGATGAAGTCTTGAGAGTTCTCATCCTATTGATCTCTATAACTCTTTTATGCTGAATGTTCACAGACACACAGTAAATGTGCTCTCAGCGCTCCCTCTGCAATGCCTGGATGTTCTGCTATTCGGTCGCCTATCCGAAGGTTCAAAGGAGTCCAGCGGAGTCAACATGGACTGTGTCCACACTCTGCTGCTCTTTATGGAGAAGAGACTGGACAGAGTGAGAAAGAGCACTCTGAACTGTATAGAGTTTCTGTAACCAAAAACATGGCACTTGTAATGCCAAGGTTAGGGGTTCCCACCCAGTGAATGCATAGACTGGGGTTCCATTTCCAAATTATGCAAAATATCGATGTTAAAGGGATAGCTCATCCACAAATTCAAATTAGGCCATAATTTACTCACCCTCATGTTGTTCCAAACCTATGACTTTTTGTTCTTTGGGACATATAAAGGAAGATATTTTAAAATATCTCCTTTTGAGTTCCATAGACGAAAGAATTTCATACTGGTTAGGAACCTAGGAGGATGTTAATGAAGACAGAATGTTGATTTTTGAGTGAACTATCCTTTGGTTTATCTGGAGACAAAACATTTTGTATTCGTACAATTTATTTTATGATAAAGGTTACATCTTCAAATGTGAATTATACAGGGCTATAAGCCGAAGGAAAAGTTGACTCCAGTCTTAAACCTGTTGACGGAGAGCAGCAAAGCACACCGGGAAACCAGGCACTATCTCAGACAGCAGGTACAAAACTCACCTCCAAATTCTTTTGGCAAACACGACACATTAAGGTTGGCACAACATATACTTCTTATTCTCATGGCTATGTACCAGTAGCCTAATCCTGTGCTATTTTTGAGCAGATCCTGCCTCCTCTGAGAGACGTTGAGCTGAGGCCTGAACAGGGGAACACACTGAGGAGCAGACTAGTGCGACTAATGACCCATGTCGACACTGATATCAAACACTGTGCAGCTGAGCTTCTTTTTGTGCTCTGTAAAGAAAATGGTACATAAATTCACCTTCTGAACCATGTAAAGTGCATTAACATATACTAACTTGACATATACGATGGTACTGGATGACTATCATATTCATGTATCATGGTATGAACATGCTATAATATGGCTGTTGCACTGATGACATATTTAGGCCTTGTTAGATCCTTGATCAATATTCCAATCAACCAATCAGATTTGAGGGGCATGTTTACAGTTTATGTCAAGTTTAGGCTTACAAACAGGGTTAGGTGCTTCGACATCACCTATCTTCTTTCCCCAATTAGGGATAACTTATAGGAGGGTTAGGTTTAGGGGATATTTTCTGACAGGAGTGTTTTTTTCCGGAGTAACAAAATACGTTCACCCAGGAACGTGTCTAACTCACAGAACGTGCAACATGTTCCTGGATCAACAATCAGGACGTGCCTGCAAACATGGTTCCCTCAAGAAAAAGTCAATTGGGTTTTTTTCCATTAGCTTTTGAATTATTGCAACAAAAGTTTGATACACTTTTTGTTCGCCATGATAATCTTCACAAATGAACACAACTTTAAAAAAATATCTTGAGCTTGAGTTAACCACAGACATTTATGCCTCTCCTAGACCCATTGACTTTGGGATATAATTTTTTTTTCAAACCCGATTTCCTTTTTTTTGCTTACATAAATATTGTCATCCCTGCACACCTTATATTTAAATGATTGCTGTGTGTATGATATTCTGTTTCTCTCTCTCAGTGAGCAGGTTTGTGAAGTACACTGGTTATGGTAATGCAGCAGGGCTGCTGGCGGCGCGGGGTCTTTTGAATGGCCGTGGCACTTCTCCTCAACCGCAGTACTCCAGTGACTCTGACTCAGACACGGAGGAGTACAGACAGGCCAAGGACAGGATTAACCCTGTGACGGGACGGGTGGAGGAGGAACAGCCTGATCCAATGGAAGGGATGACTGAAGAAGAGAAAGAGACAGAGGCGCTCAAACTCATAAATATGTTCAACAGGCTGTCACGGTATGCGTGTGTCAAGAGAGATTCATTCCACCATATAAAACCATCACTGATTTTCTTTTCAAAACTGTTTAGTGGATTGGTCAAATATGTAGCACACTTAAAATGCAGTTTTTTTACTCCATCATGTGTGTCCTCTACCACACCCGTTCAGGGACAGGATCATTCAACCAGTGGGAGTGACAACGGAGGGCAAACTGGCGCCGCTTTGTGGCCAGACGAGGCACAGCGCCGTGCAGGAGGAGGATGAAGAAGAAGAGGAGGAGGAGGAGGAGGAGGAGGAGGAGGAGGAAGACGACAGTGAGACAGAGCAGTAATGGAGCTGATGATTAATGAGAGACAGGTGCAAGATAATTTATACTAACGACTGATATAGAGATAAAATAGTGCAACTAAAAATCCAGTAACTTATTATAATAATAAGGAAATAAGTTATTTGTTCATTTAATCAGTTGTTGTAAGCAAGGGACGTAAAAGAAAATTATATTGAGATGAATGATGTGTAAAGAGAAGAATAAGGGAGAAACAAAAATATTTCACTATAAAAATATTATAATGTGCACAAAATAGCAGAGAATATAATTTCTATGTAATAACTCTTGAGAGTCACGATATGCTCTAGAAACCGTAAAATAGAAAGCTGTTAGGCAAAGGAGAAAGAAAGAGAGAAAGAAAGAGACAAAGAGAGACAGCCATCACACCAAAGACAGACAAACACTCCTGGAAAATGCTGCTGGTGTTGCCATGGTTATGTTACCATGGTAACAACAGGAAATGCAGTTCTACGGATTCTTTTTTTTTTTTTTGTGCTCGATCAGGAGTGGAATGTTTACCTTGAAGAGAAGCGCCGAGGCCGGATCTAACGCTCTATATGCTGCCACGAGAACGCTGAATAAAAAGAATATCATTATTTAAATCCTCAGAGCAATGTTTTCATTTACAGAATGATTAGTCAGCACTGGCAACTTTGAATCGAATTATAATATTTAGAGCAGGTTGTTTGGATGTACTGCTTGATTTCCAATGTATTTCCCATCTCATTCCTACCCATGTAAAATGCAAAATACCAGCTTGTATTTTAGGAACAAAAATATATGAATTAATTAAATTAAATATATATATATAAAAAATCCAAAGCAGTCTGGTGTGAAAATGCATCATTTTCATAAACTCATTTTCTTTTCTTTTATTTGCGTTTGTCAAATACAGGAGGATTCATGTACAGATGGGGGGGGGGGCAGGTAGAGAGAGAGACCGAAGCAACTGTACAATATTTACAGGAAAGAGAAATAAGCAAATCTCCAAAATAACAATAATAATAACAATTATAATTATCATAGTAAACAACCAACAGATAAAAAACAAACAGTAAACACAGACGTTTTGCACACTTTTAAAAACTATTACATCCCTCTGCACTGTCATGTTTTCTTTGAGAAAACGAACAAATACACCTCTTTTTCCTCATTTTCTTTTAAAGAACAAACAGAAAGAACACGTTTTTTATTTTAAATACATTTTTCTTTTGCTCTATTTTTTTTTACCAAAAAAAAGAAAAAAAAGAAAGAAAGGAACTACACACTGCTTTGTCCCCGCTCTTTTGTCCACATCCTGTCCGCCTTGTCCTTCAGCTCAGGGGACAGGAAGAATAGGGGTTTATGGGTGGCCCATTTCATGTACACCCTCATAAAACATGAGTATTATTATTCAAAATAATAACAGCAAACTGTCCCATCTTTGGGAGGTAACCATGTATAAATGTCCATGTATAAATAATACAAATCATAATTGTTCATAATACATATTTATATATAAGAGTATGCATGGAACATAGCATTCAAAGCTCACCTCTGCCAAAACACTGCTGACCAGTGAGGTTTTCAACCCTGTTCCCTTTGGCACTATCTTTATTCATCTCTGTGCAGACAAACGTCTTTACACACTCGCGCTCTTTTTTTTTGTTTTGTTTTCATACCGTCTCCCTGTGGCTCCCGTCGCAGGGAGCTGACACATAATGAAAGAGAGAGGAATGAAAGCTTTACAAAAACATTTTTATGTTAAAATGCAACAGCTTAAACCGCCACTGGCTCTTGCGCATTCTGCAAAGGAAAATCTCATTTTCCTGCAACCTGGAGGTGCACCGGTTTCGTTGGAGAGAGAGGAGTTTCTCCTCGCTCCAAATAGGACGCGCTTGGAACGTCGACAGCTGAATCTTAAGCCTTGTTGCTGAGCCTCAGCAGTTCAATGAAGGAATTGAACAGAGTCTCTAGCCAGCCCTGGTTGGCCATGCACTGCTGAACCACCTCCTCCTGACCTGGATCCTCCTCAGCTGCCTGTTCTATACTGTCCGTCTGAAGAGGGAGAAGAGGGAAGAGGGTTCTTACGAGCTAATACACGGATACAGCAGTACTTTTTTCAAACAAACTCATATTTCCTCATACCTCCTTTTTACAGTGCAGAAAGGTGTGATATTTGTAGTGATGGAGTGAGTGATAGAGACTGTATATTCGACAAGTCTCTGTCTGCAGTTTCAGGTCCTGACAAGGAAATAGAGATGGGGTTACAAGCAAAGAAAGACTTCATTCATGATCTATAATTGAAATGCAATGGCTTCAAAAAGTTTTTGGACACTTAAAGGGACAGTTCGCCAAAGAATTTACGTTACATTGTTGTTCCAAACCTGTACGACTTGACTTTTTTTTTCATCTGGGCAAAACAAAAGATGTGTTTCCATAAAATGAAAGTGTTGTTTTGGACCCCATTGCCCTTCATCGGATGAAAACAGTTAAAACATGTGTTTCACAAAAGAAATTAAGGTTTGCAACGACATGAGGGTCAGTAAATTATGCAAATGAGTAAACTGTCCCTTTAAGCCACATTGACATATAAATTTCATTGCAATAGAAAACAAGACATCAAAGCAATGATGCCCTTTTTTCGCCATTTTTGCAATAACATTAAATCGAATGGCCCTCAGATGATTTTAGTGGAGGTATGAATTCCCTCAACGTTCACACAGGTGTCCCAGCAGTGCATCACATTAATGGACACAAGCATTACAAATAAATAAATAAAATAATTTTAAAAAACTGATTTTATATTTTTTTGTAGGGGTGTAAATCGGATGTTTCATCACAATATCTGACAGCAATTCTATTAGCCAGCGATACGATATTTGCTTATTTCAAAACGTCGTAATATGATTACAATTTTATAAGGTAACTGTGATCAATATATTAATATATTAATATTATTTTAAATTTTTATTAATTTCAACCAAAATATAACATGAAAATGTAATTGAAATCTCTGGGGAGTGGGGGGAATCACAAATCCTGTATCCCAATGAAAAAAATACACTTTAGCTTATAGAAAAATAAAAGTCTGATGACAAAAAAATTGTTAAAACATCAAATATTCGATGACCACTTGCTATTTGTAACAGTCAAACAAGTTTTCGAGTATATTTGATAGATTTATAAAGATATGTATATATTTTTTCTGCATTACATTGATGTATCAGATTGTTAGTCATTTGACTGATGCATCAATCCATATCATCGGTATTGGTACACCCTTACAATGCAACCACATTTATTTATTTTTTTTAAGTGGCTGAAGTGCCTAAATACGTCTTGGGGTTGCTTACTGAATGGCTGAGAAAAACATGCAAGTGAGAAACAATCATGTACAGAACATGCCTGCGGTTTAGGAAGGCTCCTTTTGACTCTGTTTAGGGTTTTGCGGTTGTAATTCTCACCACCCAGGTGCACTTTAACCGCTCCAGAGTCCAGGGAGTCTGCTGTCATTTGAGGAAACATGTGCAGTGCCTCCTACATGAGAAAGAATGGGGAGTGAGAGACTGCCAGATATGTTCCTCAAAAAACACAAATCAAGAGGTCTTGAGTACGCAGAGGAATAACATCAGAGTATCACTGAAAGACAGCGTCACCTGATGTTGGACACTCATGTTGACCCTCCTTAACAGCCTTCGTTTCTGTTCGTTGAGGATACTGTCAATCTTCCTCATGGGTGGGAGATAAAGCTCATCTAAGGGCAAAATGGATTATTACATATATATAAATGCATCTTAGGTCCTATTACTTGTCACCACATTTGTGTATGATTTTTTAAATATTTTTGAAACAAGTCTCTTGGTCACCGAAACACTGAAAACACATGTGCTGCTTAATATTTTTGTAGAAACAGATTTTTTTTTTCCAGGATTCTTTGATGGATGTAAAGAAAGTCCAACATTACCGAATAAAAGTAATTTGACAAGCAGCAATAATATATATTACAACACTTATTTACTGAAAATTAATTGAACAGCCTTCATTAGTCACTGTAGCTTTTCTCAGCATCTTTTTCATTATTCATCAAGTCTCATTGTCCTTTCTCTCAACCTTCCTTGCTTTATTAACCTCTTCTTTCATTATTCTTCCTATCCTTCTTTCCCTTAATCACCATCTCAATCCTCCACACATGCACTTTATTTAACCAAATGATGTGTGCTCACCATTGGTGTCCTCCAGAGCTTGGATCATATCAGGGTCCAGAGCAGTGCTGACCAGCATCTCTACATAACTGCGGAACATCTCTCTCATGGCCCGACTGTTTATCCCACTGCGTGTGGATACTGAGGATGGAACAGATGCAAATCAATTGAAAAAAAAACAGAAGACATTCACCTGAAAGTACTCACACACACACACACACACACACACACACACACACACACACACACTTAAAAACTTAGTTTTGGCTCCATGTAGGAAATTCAACATTAACTAAATTCGTCATCCATCATGGCATACAGTGTGCTGGTTTATAGACAGATTGTAGTAATAGCATTTTTCCTATAGCTAAAATTAAACAGTATTTAGTAATTCGTTTGGCATTAATATTAGCAGGTGGAGCTCCTTAACTTCAGTTGAGGAGTGCCAGGACAACCCTTACATAAAAGTACTGTGCTGTGCTGGTATTAAAAGGTAATACAATGGTACTTTGATATATACCAATATTCACATATCTTTAACATGGTATTTTGAAGAATGCCGCAGTCCTACCATATACACTACCATTCAAAAGTTTGCAGTCGGTAAGATTTTATTTTATTTTAAAGTAATTAATACTTTTACTCAGCAAGGGTGTATTCTGTTTTAAGAAAATTACAAATAACTAGCTAATATCAGTAGAGCATGACGTTATCAACGGCAAGGTCATGGTTTTTTTTCATGGTTTCCACTAAATATTAAGCAGCACAACTGTTTTCAACATTGAGAATAAGAAGAAATGTTTCTTGAGCAGTAAATCAGTATATTAGAATGATTTCTGAAGGTTCATGTGACACTGAAGACTGCAGTAATGATGCTGAAAATTCAGCTTTGCATCACAGGCAAGGCAAGTTTATGTATACAGCACATTTCATACACTATGGTAATTCAAAGTGCTTTACACAGAAAAGGGAATTACAATAATCACAAAATAAAAGTAAGGAAAATTAAAACAGTTATAAAAGGAATGAACCGAGATACAAAGTAATACCGTGATAAAAGGAATTAAAAGACTAAAATGATGATGATAGACTTCTCGTCTGGTAAGAAATGTAATTTTTTTTAAAGTAATTTATGTTTGTCTCTCATATTTAATCAAGGCCTATATTTACCATTTCATATCACTGTTTTACTGTATTTTTAGTCAAATCAATGCAGCCTTGGTGAGCATTAGAGACCTTTTTCAGAAACAAACCCAAACTTTTGAACTTTAGTGTGTACTGCAGTTACATTGAAACAAGCTACTGATATAGCTTTGCATATTTCTGCAAAACTACACACAAATAGAAATTGCACACACATAGCAAACCCATACACACCTTCATCCTCACTGGGCGGGTCAGGGGAAGAGTCTGAATCAGAGGAAGAGGGCATTTCTTTAAGCCACTTCTTCCTCTTTTTAGGTGGAGGTTCTACCTTTACTTTCACAGGCCTGCTCCTCGTCCTGTCAACCCTCTTCTCTGCAACTCTCTTCTCCTCTTTGACCCTCCCGCGCTCCACAACTGCGGTTCTCCTCTCCAGCTTCTCTTGAGTTTGTTGCTCTTGGAGCTTCTTTTCCTTCTCTCGCTCCTTCTCTTGTTTTTCCCTTTCCTTCTCTTTTTCTCTCTGTCTCTCCCTTTCTTTCTCTCTCTCCTTTTGTTTTTCCTTTTCCCTTTCTCTCTCTTGTTTTTCCCTTTCCTTCTCTCTTTCCCTTTCTTTTAGTCTCTCCTTTTCTCTTTCTTTTTGTTTCTCCCTCTCTTTTTGCTTTTCAAGTTCTCTCTCCCTCTCCTTCTCTTTTTCTCTCCTAGATTTCTCAATCTGCTCCCTCTCTCGTTCTCGCTCCCTTTCCTTTTCTCTTTCTCTCTCCTTCTCTTTTTCTCGTTGTTCTCGTTGCTTTTTTTCTCGTTGCCTCTCTCTCTCTTTCTCTCTATCCTCTCGTTCCATGCGAGGTGGAGTCAGGCTATGTACAGGTTGTGGCTTAGGGAGAGACTGGCGCCTGGTGGGAAGAAAAGACATTCATCTTAGCAATGTTATATAACGATAATACACTGAATAAATTGACAGTTCACCTGAAATGAAAATTCTGTTATTTACTCAAGCTCACATCATTTCAAACCTGTAAAGTGTGTTTTTTTTTGTGGAATAATTCTAAAATTTTAAATTCTAAAAATTAAAGCCTATCATGCAGGTTGGATGTTAGTTCCTGCATGTCTCAAATGTCAAGATCTGTGCATTAGTCGCCATATTTGACCTGTGAGCTGCAGCAGTGGGAAGATTGACAATGAATAAATATTACAATTTTGCTGGTTTCTCACATAAAACCTATCGCATGTCTTCAGATGGCTTGGAATATGATGCATGAGTCGGGTGGACTACATGTATGGTGCTTTAAAAAAAACACTTGACGAACAATAGCGCCCCTGCATACTGTCGAATGAAAATGTGAAAATTATTTAAAACGAAACAAAACATTCAGGTTTTGAACACCATGAGGGTGAGTAAATCATGAAAACTCTTAATTGCACCAAAGTAGCTTCAGAAGGTCATTTAGGGTGAAATTACCTCAGTGTGAGACTGGGCCGATGCCAGGGTTTCCGTGAGCACACTCGGACATAATCCTTTTTATTTACATTCTCCAAGAATTTGACATATAAGCGCTGATAACGCATCTTTGCATCTCCAAAGTAACCCAAATACTGCCAAAGAGGGACAGAGGAGTTTACGGTTGGGGTGTAGTATTACATTTTCAGGCACGGCATCAAATGCATGATATCAATGCTTATCAAATACAAAAAGACACTCACATTACTGGTAGCACAAAACTGTCGCTGTCCATCTTTGATTTCAGGAGCAAACTTCTGCAGCAGAGCTTTCTGGACCCTCCAGATTGGAGGAGGCTCTCGCCCAGTCTGCAGCGCTAGCTGAGAAAAGCCAAGAGAATTGAGAATCTAATTAAGCATTAAAGTCAGCATGAAATTAAAATTCACCCTGTCTATTTGTTATAGATTTTATTGTGAACGAATCATCCATGCATATGTTTAATTTTTCAATATTTTTGACGTCATAATGTCAAATCAAAATAACATAACTGGACATTACTAGACTTCTAGTAATGTCTTCTACTAACAATACTAGACTTCTCCAATCATTTAGTCTGCTTAAACCCTGTCTCTCCGTATTCCTCCTGAAAACTCACATTCATTTTTTATCTCAAATTCCAATCAACAGCTGATTGATAAAGTCCTGTATCCGCTCTACATTTGTTTCTTTTCCAATAATCACTTGGATGTATGTCACACTATGGAAGAAAAGATCTTCCGCTACATCCGTTTTATTGCGAATTTAAATATGGGATAGTTCACCCAAAAATGAGACTTCTGTCATCATTTACTCATCCTCTGGTTGTTCCAAATCTGTACGGCGTACTTTCCTCTGCTGAACACAGTTGACGGTAGCCATTGACTTGCATAGTATTTTTTTTCTCCTACCATGGAAGTCGATGGCCACCGTCAACTGTCAGGTTACAAACATTCTTTTTTTGTGTTCCACAGAAGAAATAAATGTATACAGGCTTGGAACGATATGAGAGTGAGTAAAAGATGACAGAATTTTTTATCCCTTTACACATCTAAATATGAATTATTCACACAGAATACGTCTAAAATTAAAAAGCTATTGTTACCTTGAGAGTACCAATATCTTCAGTGCGCACTACAAATTCATCCCTCTCCCTGAAGATCCCCTCCCCCCCACTCTCGCTGTCATCATCCTCGCTCTCTCCCGCGATGGCCGCGTTGGACTGTTTCTTAGCCAGGTGCAGTGAAGTGATCTGAGGCGTTGGGGCATCTTCGGGGGTGGGGGGCGAGTCCGGGGAGGGCTGGGGCAGTTCTTCGGGAGGAGGTGGAGAGGGGGATGGTGGGGGTGTAGCGGAGGGTGGCAGCGTGGGTGGAGACGGAGAGGGAGAGGGGAGAGCAGGTGGAGAGGGGCTGGGAGGGAGGGAATTGTGAAGTGGTGGCTGTTGCTGCTGTAGATTCTCCTCCTCATCTTGAGATGGAAGAGGGGAGGGGAGAGATAGAGGAGGAGGAGGCAGAGGGGATGGGCAGGAGGAGGTCGGGGGAGAAGGAGAAAGGGACGGAGGAGAAGGGGGTGCAGGAGGAGGCTCAGATGGAGATCCTAAAACAATGGAAGAATTAATATTTCATTGATTTCAATATTTGACTGTAGGTATGTTAATATACTGACCATCAACCAGCATTTCATTCGCAGGCTCTTCTTCCTCTTCCTGCTTGCTCTCCTCTGTCCTTATCTGACCTACTTCCTCTTTTTCAATTCTGTCTTCTTCCAACTCATCTCCTTCCTCCTCACATTCATTCAGTCTGTCTTCCTTCTGCTGTATTTCTTCATGCATCTCATGCACAGGTTCTTCCTGTTCATCATCCTCACCTAGAACATGTGCCTCCTCCTGTGGGTTGGGCTGTGAGTGTGAATCCAGTTCCTGTGATGCATGTATCTCCGTTTCTGGTTCAGTGTGTAAGTGCGGGACAGATTCAGGTTGTGGGGGTGGCGGGGGTGTGTTAAGACATACTGTCTGTGGAGTGGGCGGTGATGGTGTAGGAGGAGGTGGAATGGCAGCGAGGCTGTGGGGCGTGTCATAGAGGGCAGAAATGGCTGATGAGATGCTCTTCTGCAGGTCCTGGTTCTTACTGACAGAGTCTTCCTCATCTGAGGAGAATGACGGTAGGGTCTCCAGATTCCTCTTAAACTCCTCATCAAGTCTTTTACAGGGGGATGGACAGTTACTGAGACCCAGGCTTCCATCACCATCATTCTCTCCAAAGGGAGGAGGTGGAGGAGGAGGTGGTTGTGGGGATAATGGGCGAATGCCTCCCTTTACTGAAGAGGAATCTGTGGAAGTGCATCCGTCCACAGGGAGGGGCCCAGGTGGATCTTCAGCGCCTGGCTGCTTCTTTCCCGTTTTCAAGAAATCCAGAAAGGAAGTTATGAAACCCGACTTAAGCTCTGAAGATTTCTCCTCCACCTGAGAGCAAGAGGTGCAGAGAAAGTACAGGGGCACAAGATGGCAAATTGCACAAAATAAGAGACAAATAGCATGGAAATGTTTAAGCAGAAAGCAAAAATAGAAAATAGGGGAACAAAAAATAAATATACAACAGGAAAAGAGCTTACACAAATAAATGTTTTATTAACATCTTTATATTATATAATCAGTGTAGTCCCACTCTCTTACATTAGGTGTGTCTAAAGGGAGGTAAAACACCTTACTGAATAGCAGGGTGGTTGATGACGAAGAGGAATCTGGAGACCCTACCGTCATATGAATCAGTAACCTTAGCAACAGCCACCCTAGCAACAGCGCTCTCTTTTTCTTATTGCATTTTTTAAGAACTCAGTCATCAGGGTGGCCTGCCAATCATCTTAGTCTATGTAATCTGCTCCCCCTAGTGGCAAAGTGAATACACTGGGAACAATGCTTCCTCAGTAAAATAAATTAGGTTAAAGAAATCCAAATTAATTGTATGTATAATTTAGTAATGTGTTCTTTGGTCAAAATATGAGGGGTTTTGTTGTTGTCTTCAGATTTACACCTGTAAATTGGATCAAGAATAAAAATGAATGAAAGTCTTACCGAGCTAGAGAACTTCTGCATGGTGGCCCAGGCCTCTGGGGTTATTTGGTCATCCATGTCTCCATCCCAGGACATCTGCACATAAATAAATCAAACATTGTATAAAAAGATGTAAAGAAAATGCACATATCTATACATACCCTAGACTGGCCCTTATTTCCTGAGGCTACCTGTTACTGAGCCAACAGAGGATATTTCATAAGTGCAATTTAAACATATGGAGGAGGGAATAATTTGATAAAGGCTGTAAAATGTTGGCGAGTTATTGAATCATCATGTTTAGGAACACGGTTTTCATAATGTTACAGCAGGTGTTTACTTGACTCATTAGGACAAATCATTTGTGAATTTGACATGTATAGTCATTTCATCTAGATTTTTCTGTATTTGGAAATAACTTCTCAAGTTGCTGATGATCTCATCATAGATGAGCTTGTTCGCAGTTCAATAAGTGACATTCCTTTCGCATTTGCATAAATCATAATTGATTTCACATGCTGCGTCCCACCAATCCACACTACTGCTGAATAATAGTGTCTAACAGTGCTGTGTAAGGCAAACAAAAATGACTATAAATATGCTTGATAAAGTCCCCTAATTTTTTTTAAACTAATAAGAACAAATTTAGCAAACAATTTTTCTTTGGTAAAAGTAATATATCACAGCTGCCAACACTCTGGCCTGGCAGGTCTTCCACAATATATTTGTCCTCTTCCAAATGCACCTCCTTCACTAAACTTCGTCTAAATCTGTAGATCATTTGAGTACATTAAAAAAACCCAATATGAAATAGTACATGGTTTGTCATGTTTTTGTTCAAAAAGACACCAATTGTATGTAAAACAGACCTTTCTAAAGATTATGAACGGATTCAGTTATTGCAATAATTTACTACACTGCAAAACCACATAATTTCCATTTGCTTTACATTTTACATTGAACATCTGGAGTTATTTAAACATTTTCTGTTAAATTTCAACATTCATTTTTGCAAGCTGAGACTCACCTCTTGGGGTTTCTGCTTCATCTTTTCCTGACCACAGCTCATATCATTTCTGTTCATGTCAATTCTGTTTAAGTCCACACTGGTAGTGGGCCCTGGGCTCAAACCAAGGGATGGTGCAGATCCTACCGAACCATCAGACAAAACTGGATCTGTACTAGACAGGGAGTCTGTCCTCAGGAGGGATTCAGATGGGGGCATGGAAGGAATAGGGAGCTTAATCTGGGAGGAAAACATTTAGTTACATTTTTACATAAAAGCTATTTCTTGAATGAATACATACTTTAGGTTTGTGGGAATGATGGATCGATGAAACTGTAACAAATGTAATTTATATCTTATTGGTGCAAACTGTAAAACTTATCTTACTTTGATTGGTTTGATGGGTTCTTGGTATTGTTGTTGAGGCTGATGCTGTGCAAGTTGTTGATGATGTTGCTGTTGATGATGAAGCTGTTGTACATGTAGGTGCTGCTGTTGGTGCATATGTTGCGGTTGGTGCTGCTGCTGCTGTTGTTGCTGTAGATGGTGGTGCATGTGCTGTTGTAACTGTGGTTGATGATGGAGGTGAGGTGGTTGTTGATGGTAGTTCTGTCCCTTGTTCATGTCTCTGTGCATTTCTAACATTTGATCATCTTTCCTTCCACGCCCTCTTCCTCGACCACGGCCCCTTCTAGTCTCTCCACCAGGTCCCATCATGTTCCTGCAATATGGAGGCTCAGGTAGAGGTCGAATACGTGGCCTACCCCTGGGTCTTGGTGGACCCTCTCGTTTAGGTTTGGTGGGTTTCCTCCCCCTTTTCTTTGGAGTATCATGTGGGAGCAGCTGTGGAGGAGGTCCAAGGGATGGGTACCCTGAAGGGTGACAGAAATCTAAATCACCCATCAAAGGGCTTAAACTGCCAACGCCTGAACCACTTCCAGACTTTCTGCAACTAGAAACGAGATCAGGAAGCAAGTCTGGCAGACGTCTGCTATTTAAGCGGATGTCAGCTGGAACATCTGCTTTATCTTCATCATCCTCAAACTCATATTCTTGGGCATAGTTCTTCTTAGCCTGTGATTGTGCATTAGGGTCTTTCCTCTGTTTAAGGAGGTGAAATGAGCTTGTTTTCAAAAGTTTTTTAGGTCTAGAGGAGCAAAAGATTGGTGAGGTGAGTCCCCCTGTACCAGGACCACTACCTACACCTGCAGAGCCCATCATTTTGTTTCCAGTTCCGTCCACAACGTGTCCTGTGCTACCCATCCCAAGGCCTGGGCCCTGAGACTGAATTAAGCCCAGTTGTTCTGTGTTTACAGTGGATGGGAGTTCATGGGATTTCATGGGGTCCAGATCTAAGTGCATAGTACCATTGCCAGATTCAGACAAATTGTGACAATACTGCCCATAACCCTGATCACCATGGTGACCCATCATGTCATATGCACTTCCTCCACCACCTGTAGTTTTAACTGCATCCATTCCATCTTGTACAGTTCCATGTGCCTCTGGCACACCATCTTGACCTCCTTGTCCTGCACCTCCACCTCCCCCAGCACAACTTGCCTTGTAGTCCTCAGAACAGAACATATCCTCCATCCCTGGAAAAAAGGATCGATCCTCATCCTGAAGAAGAGAATCGGGGAAACAAATAGATGTCAGAGGCACAAACCGTTGTTGCTGATCTTGGCTCTGACCCTGGTTCTGAGCGGTTTTCCCCACAGGACTGCCAGTATCATATTGATGCTCTTTGAGCTGATCTAGCTGTGGCTCTTGTTCCCTGGGCTGGGATTGAGGCTGTGATGTTCCAGAAGATGGTTGCATGTGGTGAGGGTGCTGGTGAGGGTGTTGATGGTGAGAGTGTGTCTGTGGCTGATGGTGGGCATGAGGGGGTGGATGGTGTGAGGCCATATGGTGCAAATGAGAGGGGGTTGGCATGCTCAAATCAGGCTCGGACAAGAAATCATGAAGCTCTGTTGATGGTTGTTGAGGGTGGTGGGACTGATGGTGTGAGGACATCCGATGTTGTTGCTGTTGTCTGTGATGATCAGTGGTGCTCCCATCTCCTGCACCAACTCTATCAGAGGCCCCTGTCCCTTCTCGGCTATTCGCCCTGGAGAGAGATCTCTCTAGCATGTCTAATGGTGAAACAGAATTCTGACTTGACTGGCTTTGGTTTCGCTGAGCCTCACGGCCATAGTGGACCTCCATAGTTTGGGACTGGAGCTGGAGTTGAAGTTGAGAAGCCTGTGGCTGAGTGTCTACTCCTCCAGAGCCACCAGTACTTAATCCCCCAGTTTGTCCAATCATGGCCTGCTGACCCATTGGGTGTTGTTGTTGCTGCTGTGAAGGAGCCTGTGGGTTGTCCATCTTGTTTCGAGTGGTATGCGAAAGGACAGATTGCAGAAGGTGAGCCTGGGTGTTTTGATGAGAAGGGTCGGGTGGAGAATCCATTAGTCCAAGAGAGGACTGGGTCTGTCGCTGCTGCAAGTCTGGAGTCTTTCGCAGGTAGGGTAATTCTGAAGGATCCTGAGCTTTCTTAAGATCCATATGTGAGTGGGACATTGAATGGGGATGAGAGTGCTGTGAATGCTGAGGGTGTTGTGAGTGTGATGGGTGCGTAGGGTGATTTTGATGTGTTTGATGAGTATAAGGGTCTCCTCTGCCATAGTGGACCACTGAACCAAGGGAGTCATGCTGACCATGGGAATGAGTGTGTGACAAAGAATCAACTGCACCTCGACCTCCATTTGCACCAGCTACAGAGAGCACTCTATCAGTCTTAGTCTGTTGCTGCTTTTTCAGCGACATCTCCAACTGGTTCTCTAAACCTGTCCCTGGACCACAAGACCCAGCAGCAACTGAAGCCACATTGTTGGTTGTATTATTGGTCCGAATGACACTCTGTAGATGATAACGTTCTTCAGATGCCTTGTTCAGATCATAAGTGGAAAGAGACTTTCCTCCATCTCTACTCTGGGAAATGGACTGGGGCTGTGGCTGTTGTGAGGCTACTTGCTGACCCTGTTGAGAATGATGCTGGGAGGGATTGGGTCCTGGACTCTGTGAGTGCAATAAGTGCTGAATCAAAAAGTCGTCCTCATCTTCTTCATCCTCTTCTTGAGATCTTTCTACCCCAAGCATATCAGAATCAGACTTAGATTTTGGTGGCGTTGAGTGATAAGACTGAGTTTGCTGGGGTGGCACCCTTGTGTCTGTGTATCCTTGTGGAGAAGCCAGGAATGCTGGGGAGAGAACTGAGGACAGGTACTTGTTGCTCCCATTTCCTCCAGGTGATTGTGCAGGGCGAGTTGGGGCAGGGGAGTGCAGACCTGGGCGTACTATTCCAGAATTACTTGAGGGTGAAGGGCTGGAATCTGGGAGGTGATAAGATCCTGTGCCACTTGCTACACTAGTACTACCACCACCTGAACCACCCCCCACACTTCCTGAACTACCTGCTCCTGATCCAGTGGTACTGCTTGTTGTACCGGTACCACCTCCTGACACCATTAGGGCAGGCGAATGTCCTGTACCACCATAGCCCAGTGAAGGACTTCCTGCCCCTCCAAGAGATGATGGCAAAGAACCATATCCTGAATCAGAGCCATAGACCACCTCAGCTGAAAATGAACGCCCCGTTGCTCCAAGACTTCCATAAGATTTTCCTGACCCCCCGAGGCTGGAACCAAGATCCTGGGTCTGCGGTGAACTGAATCCCCCATATGGCTGGGGCAAGTGAGAGGGGGGTTGGCTTGGTGAATATGACTGTTGCTGTGGTGGGGTTTGACCAGGAAGGCCAGCAGTTGGTTTGACAGGAGCAACAGGAGAGCCGTATGTGGACAGGCAAGGCTTGGGTGGCTGCTGCTGTGTAGCAGAGGATGACACTGTGGGAGGTGGAGGTGGCGGGGGTTGTGGTGCCGACTGAGGTGGTGGTTGCTGCCTTGAGGGAGCAGCGGAGGTACTGGATGAGCCATTAGGATTAGAAGCAGAGGAAGAAGTAGAGGAAGTGGAAGAAGCAGAAGGAGGAGTGTGAGGGGTTCGAGATGAGGACGAGCCAGAGGAAGAGTAGCCACTACTTGAGCTGGAACTCTTTCCCGTTTTCCCAATACCACCACCCGAGCCAGCTGAGGAGGAGACTGAGGAGGAGGTGTAAGGGGGCTGGATAATAGGACGGTAAACTTGCTCTGATCGGGGAGAGGGTTTGGGGTCAGATGATGGACTCTGCTCACCCAGTGGACTACAGTTTATGGATGAGCCATGCCGATGATGGGGTATCTGCTGGTATCCTGACGCACCACAACTAAGATAGTGATGTAGGGGATGAGGTGTGGAAGAGGAAAGTTGAGACTGTCCAGGAGAAGGTCTCTGATAGTGCTTGATCACACTGTCTTGCCTGTGTATGGCTCTTTCTTGGGACTGTGGCGGTTGGGGAGGTGCAGAAGAAAATACAGAGGAATTGTAGAGCTGAGAGGACTGATCCTGCAGCTGTGAGGACAGCAGGTTAAACTGAGGTGGTAAGTGGCGTGTTGAGGAGGATGCAGGGGCTTGTGGTGGAGGAGCACTGGTGGGCTCTTGTGGCCCTCTATATGAAGCAGTCCCACTCTGTGAAGACAGAAGACGGTCAAAGCCAAGACTTGACTGTGAGGACGTTTTAATGTGCAGCAAAGGATCATGGGGTGACAGGAGACCGTTGGAAGTAGGACTGAAGGTTGGTGTGTCCTGCAGAGATAATGATGGGGTAACTCCAGGGAAGGAGCGCCCTGAGAAGGATGCAGGGTGCTGATATGCCGACAGAGCAGAGGAAGAGGGAAATGAGCCAGAGCCAGGTAGTGCACCAGAAATGAATAGCTCTGCCGGGGCTGGAGTATGCATTGCTACAGCAACAGAGAGGGAAAGTAAAGAAAAAAGAAAAGAAAATGATTCAGCAATTGATCAGAGGATTCTCTATATTTATTTCATCAAATATTTCTGTGTTCACATTTAGATCATTCTATATTCAATATATCACAGTACTAACCAGTTTGCCACGAGGGAGTGCGGAATTGAGAGAGCAGGGTAGAGGCAGAGGGGGGTGGCTGAGCACCTCGGGATTCCAAAGCAGAGATCAAGTTCATAACCGAAGCATCTGGTCCTGAGGGACTGGCATGATGTAGCCCAGTATCAAACAAGCCTGAGAGCCCTGCGAAAGATAATTATCAAGACAAAGTCTAACACCTGGTCAGAGGATGTCTTTTTACTACACATCTCAACATCAAGGTAAAGAATGAACTACAGTATTGTGCAGAGGTCAGTATGGTGTTAAATAAAATTAAACAATTATTTTTTTACGCAGTCATCATTGTATTCAGTAATTAACTACACAATTTTGTAGACCTTACCTAAGCTCCTTCCTGCACCCCATGCCCCACCCTGTCCAGATGTTCCTGGATGATGATTTGTTGCATATCCTTGTAGGGGATGTGGTGTCGCATAAGGTTGACGGTGGAGGAGTTCTGAGTCTGGATGGGAGGATCTGGAGCTCCCATAAACCAAACTGAATAACAGAGGTTTAAAAAGAGGTAATTGACACAGGGAATGGTACTGAACATAACGAAAAAACTGAGCAATAGTTTGCATGCATTTTTGAAATTCATTATGAAATTTGGGTGTATGACACAACTTCTCTACCTTTAGTTGTCCAGGGCATAATATATACATAAACTAAATATTTAAATTAAACAGTAAACTTTAGTGCTTAAACATTTCTATTTCCCTTTCTATAATTGAACATTATACTCATAAAGTATAGTTTTTTAATAAAGCAATCAAATTGAATATAATCAATTTAAGAAAATAGTAAATAAAAGGTCACTTCTATGGTTAAATTATAGAAATATTAATATTCATAATTTTGCATAATAATAAACTAACAATATAATAGTACTATTTATTTGTTTAATATGCTATTAATAATGTATTAATTTTGTATTCATGCACATGACATGTTCAATTTCTCCAGTAGTAAACAGATATAATAAATATGCAGAGAAAACGTACTCGGTTACTTAACGTAACCTCGGTTCCCTGAGATAAGGGAAGGAGTACTGCGTCTTTAAGACGCTATGGGGATAGGTTCTCCTATTCTCGAATACTGAAGCATTTATAAAATCACGCAGTGCTACTGCACAGTCAAAACGGAGTCGAGACTACTCGCGCGCTATTGGCTGGCCAGTGGCAACTGCATGAACCAATGGCAGAACAGCGTATCTGAGCGAGCCTATGGGCGCTAAGCCCGAGACGCTGAACACAGAAGCCCGCGAACTGAGCGTAAAAGCCCGCGAAGGGCGCCCTTAAAATACGCTGTAATGCCCCAAAAACGTCAGGTTAATTCGACTGAAGCGAAGGTCACCCGTTGTTTTAGCGCCATTGCACGGCAGTCTACGCAGTACTCCTTCCCTTATCTCAGGGAACCGAGGTTACGTTAAGTAACCGAGTACGTTCCCTTTCGAACGGTCAGTTCGTACTGCGTCTTTAAGACGCTATGGGGGCCTATTTAATCCCGCCGTGCTATGAAGCGCAATGGTATGTACTCCCTCAGTTTGAGCACTATAAGGGGGCCCAAGACTAGAGTTATTGACATGTCATGATATATATTTATATATATATATATCTCCCTTTTCATACTGGGCTCATAGAGGCCAGCAATTTAAGGGGAAAAATTTAAGTTATGCATTGAGCATATGAAGACCCAGATGCTTAACTAATAAGGACGGGTTACCCGTTAATACTTATTATTATACAGCAAGGATCTGTGCCTGCAGTGCAGGGACTTCTAGGCTGTAGAATCTGGTAAAAGTAGATGGTGAGGACCAGCCTGCCGATCTACAGATGTCACCAATAGACACTCCACTAGACCACGCCCAGGAGGAGGCCATGCCTCTAGTGGAGTGAGCTTTGACACCTATGGGACATTGAAGGCCCATAGTATCGTATGCTAGCGCTATTGCGTCAACTAGCCATCTGGCTAGACTTTGCTTGGTGACCGGCAGTCCCTTAGTGCGGCCACCAAAGCTTACAAAGAGCTGCTCCGACTGCCTAAAGTGGGAGGACCGCTCAATATATGCTCTGAGCGCCCTAACAGGGCAGAGCAGGTGTAACTGTCTCTCATCCTCGGAGGGTGGAAGAGCAGAAAGAGTGATTACCTGTGCTTTGAACGGTGTTGAAAGCACTTTAGGCACATAGCCATGTCTTGGTTTGAGTATGACTTTAGAATCACCTGGGCCAAATTCTAGACATGATGCGTTCACGGAGAGCGCTTGAATGTCACCAACACGCTTAACTGATGCCAATGCTAATAGCAGGGCGGTTTTCAGTGAAAGCGGTTTTAGTTCAGCCGTCTGCATTGGCTCGAAGGGAGGTCCTTTTAGTGCTCGTAGGACCAAAGAAAGATCCCAGGATGGCACCGTAGGAGGGCGAGGAGGGTTAAGCCTCCTAGCTCCCTTTAAGAATTTTATGACCATGTCGTGCCTGCCTACTGATTGGCCAGCTATAGGCATATGAGATGCGGCAATGGCTGCCGTGTAGACTTTGAGTGTGGATGGAGTGCGTCCTGCATCCAACATCTCTTGTAGAAAAACAAGTATCTGTGATATCTCACATGACACTGGGTTATGGTTCCTGGCTGAACACCAGTCAGAAAACACTGACCATTTAAGGGCATAGAGACGTCTAGTAGACGGGGCTCTAGCTTCACCGATGGTGTTCAGGACACTCACTGGGAGGTTCTCGAGCTCCCCTTGAGGGGCCAAACATGTAGCGCCCATAGTTTGGGACGGGGGTGCCATATTGTCCCGTTCGCCTGAGATAGGAGATCTTTTCTCAGCGGGACTGGCCAAGGGGATGCTGATAGCAGCTGAATCAGCTCGGGAAACCAGTGGTGGGTTCGCCAGAGTGGAGCCACTAGCAGGACTGTGTGCCCGCATTCCCTGATTCTTTTTAAGACCTGGGGAATAAGCGGTACTGGTGGAAAAGCATAAAGCAGGCAGCTGGGCCATTCGTGGGCCAGCGCATCCTTGCTCTTTGAAAAATAAATTGGGCAATGACAGTTGTCTTCGGAGGCGAAGAGGTCGACCTCTGCCCTCTCGAAAACATTCCATATCATTTGAACCGTTTGGGGATGAAGGGACCATTCCCCCGGGGACACGAGGCCCCTGGAGAGCATGTCTGCTCCCTGGTTCAGTCTGCCCGGCACGTGCACTGCTCTTAGCGAATGCATTCTGTCTTTTGCCCATAGGAGGAGATGTCTGACCTGTTGGTTGAGCCATCTCGACCTGAGCCCGCCTTGGCGATTTACGTAGGAGACCACTGTCGTGTTGTCCGTACGGACTAGGACGTGATGACCCAAAAGACGTGGTGAGAAAGTCTCGAGGGCTAGCACCACTGCCAGCATTTCTAGGCAGTTTATGTGCAACCGTGACTCCGCGTTCGACCATGAGCCGAAGGCAGGTTCGCCCTCGCACAGAGCACCCCAACCCGTGTTGGAGGCATCTGTGGTGACCACCATCCGTCTGGAAACTGTTCCCAAGCTCACCCCTGACTCGTAGAGGCGGGGATTCGACCACGGGGCCAAGGCTTTGACACAGCCGCGGCCCACTTTGATCCAAAGCTGGCCTGAATGCCACGCTTGGGGAGGAACCCGTGATTTCAGCCAGTACTGCAGGGGGCGCATTTGCATCATACCCAGCGGAAGTACTGGAGAAGCTGATGCCATAAGGCCTAGCATTCTCTGAAAAATTCTCAGGGGTCTGTTGGTTCCTGTTTTGAACGAGTGTGCAAGCTGCTGTGTAGTCAGCGCACGTTCGTTTGACAGCCACGCCCTCATTTGGGCTGAGTCTAAAATCGTTCCCAGAAAAGAGATCCTCTGTCTGGGAAGCAACGAGCTCTTGGCTGTATTTATTCTGAGACCCAGGCATTCTAGATGGCTGAGTAGCACAGATTTGTGAGATTGTAGCTCTTCCTCCGACTGGGCCAGTATGAGCCAGTCGTCGAGGTAGTTCAGAATGCGCATTCCCATTTGTCTTAAAGGGGAGAGAGCTGCATCCATACACTTTGTGAAAGTGCGGGGTGCTAGAGACAGGCCAAATGGCAGGACTGTGTACTGGTAGGCCTTCCCGTCGAACGCGAATCTCAGAAATGGTCTGTGACGTGGGATAATTTGGATATGAAAGTAGGCATCTTTCAGATCTACTGAGAAAAACCAATCCATCGGGCGGATTTGCGCAATGATTTGTTTTAATGTCAGCATTCTGAACGGCCGTTTGATAAGAGCCTTGTTCAGATGTCTGAGGTCTAAGATGGGCCTGAGGCCGCCATCTTTCTTGGGAACCAGGAAGTAACGGCTGTAAAACCCTGACTCGCTTTGAGCTGCAGGCACCGCCTCTATAGCTCCTTTCATCAATAGGCTTTCCACTTCGGTTTTGAGGACGTGGGTTACGTTGCTCTTCACTGAAGTGTAAGTTATGCCCGCGAATCGCGGTGGTTTGCGAGCAAATTGGAGCGAATAGCCTAGTTGAATTGTTTCTATAACCCACTGTGACACACCAGGGATTGCTTTCCAAGCCTCTGCCCAGTTGCACAGGGGTTTTATAGTGTCGAACGGCGGCGCGTTTTGCCGCGCGCCGACCGTCGTGTGGTGCGGAAGAGAAAGAAGACTCATTTGTTGAACATTCAAGTTCTTTATTGAACACGCAATAACAGCGGCAGAGTGCAGTGGAGCGCGCGCAAGCGCGGGCTCGCTGCTCACATTTTTTATAAACACAATATGTTTCTCCCGGGCCGGAACAAAAACGGGCCGCGGGGAGAGAATTCGGAGTCTTTTGGGGGGCGGACCAACTTGGGCGGAGCTCACCCCTCCTCTCTTCCTGAGCAGCCGGTCAGGACTGCTTCCTGTGATCAGGGTCCAGCGTGATCTTAGGTCTGGGGCCCTGACGCTTCGGTGGGAAGCGCTTTGCCTGGTGATGACGCTGACGTTGACGTTGGTCATAAGGTGGGCGGGGCTGCACGGGAGCGAGCGCGGGTGTGGTCGCGGTCGCAGATCTGCGCTGCGGTTGCTGCTGCTGGTACGGAGCTCTCGGCCGAGTTGAAGAGGCGGCGCTGGCTCTTTTAGGCAGAAAATGGCTCATCGCCTGGGACGCTTTCTGCGCCGTGGTGAAACGTTCCGCGAAACCGTCCACCGCGGGACCGAACAGACCATTCGGAGAAATGGGAGCGTCGAGGAAGGCAGTTTTATCGGCCTCCTTGATCTCCGTGAGGTTTAACCACAAGTGCCGCTCTAACACCACGAGACTAGCCATCGACCTGCCGATGGCCTGGGCGGTGGCCTTCGTAGCTCGAAGGGCCAGATCTGTGGCGCTTCGGAGGTCACGAAACACCTCCTGGTCTGGACCGGACTCGTCCATAGCCCGAAGGAGCTTCGCCTGGAATACCTGCAGGACCGCCATCGTGTGGAGAGCGGAGCCTGCGTGGCCGGCGGAAGCATAGGCCCTATTCGCCAAGGCCGCCGTGGTACGGCAGGGCTTCGAAGGGTGCGCGATTTTGGGCTTCCAGCCTATCGCGGAGGGCGGGCAGAGGTGTGCAGCCACCGACTCCTCGAGCGGTGGGAGTTTCTCATAGCCCTTCTCGACTGCGCCGTCAATGGTGGAGAGCGCGTGCGAGGTGGATGGGCGGAGGCGAGCGGAGTAGGGAGCGCGCCATGACTTCGCCAGCTCCTGGTGCACCTCAGGGAAAAATGGGGCCGCTCTCTGCCGAGGGGCCTGCTGGCGCCCCGGGAGGTACCATTCATCGAGACGGCTAGGTGTGGGCTCTTCAGGGGCTGCCCAATCCAGGCCCAGCTCGCCAACGGCCTTATGGAGGACACGGATGAGCTCGGTGTCCGCACCAGCCTTAGCCGCGTCATTCCGCTGCTGAGATGTCGAGGGGGTGGGGTCGCCAACGGAGCCCGACCATTCCTCGGCATCGGAGGCGACGAGGGACACGGAGCCGTCGTGTGGATCGTCCTCATCATTGCCGCCGAATGAGACCAGGTCCTCGGCGTCGAGCGGAGGAAGCAGGTCTAAACGAGAGAACGTTACTGGGGAAACGTCTCTCTGAGGCGGGGACGAGGCACGCGGGCACTGGGCCGACGTGAGCTCGCCCGCCTCAGTATAGTCAGCCCTCTGGCTCCGCCGCTTTTTCCGCCGGGGTTCGGACGGGAAAGGGAGCGGGAGAGCGCGAGGGGCGGGGTCGCGCTCTGAGAAGAACGCGATCCGCGAACGGAGGGAGGAGATGGGCATGCTCTCGCAGTGGGAGCAGCCGGACCCAGAGAGAGCAGTGTCAGCGTGGGCCTTGCCCAGACAGGTAATGCACTGATCATGGGCATCCTCCTGATGCAGAGTTGTGCTGCACCTAATACAAAATTGTGACATGTGTATTCTTAATTGTACTCAAGGATACACCGAAGTGTTTTTCACCGGCGAGCGCAGGGGAGAAGGAGCGACAGCTCGCGGATGCTGGATGAGAGCGCTGAAGACAGACCGACTCTCAAGGTCCGGGCTGGCTGGCTCAATTCCGCTGACGGCTCGTCTTTCACGGTAAGCTTCAGAAAAAGGTATCAGCGAGGATTAGAAAACTTCGCTGAAGGAGAAAAATCTGACGTTTTGGGGCATTACAGCGTATTTTAAGGGCGCCCTTCGCGGGCTTTTACGCTCAGTTCGCGGGCTTCTGTGTTCAGCGTCTCGGGCTTAGCGCCCATAGGCTCGCTCAGATACGCTGTTCTGCCATTGGTTCATGCAGTTGCCACTGGCCAGCCAATAGCGCGCGAGTAGTCTCGACTCCGTTTTGACTGTGCAGTAGCACTGCGTGATTTTATAAATGCTTCAGTATTCGAGAATAGGAGAACCTATCCCCATAGCGTCTTAAAGACGCAGTACGAACTGACCGTTCGAAAGGGAACAAGAAAGTACATGGAAATAATTTAGCAAATGTCATTGATTTGGTTTTCTCTTAAAAACACATTCTTTGTTTAGTAGGTTTTTTGATCAATATCTGACACATTTAAAAAAAAAGGGTTTAATTATTAAATTGTTCTAAATAATCAAAAATTATATAATTAATATAATTTCTGCAGACTTGACCAAATATCAACCACTCATGGTTTCTTCTTTTACATGTTATTTTGGAAAATTAACCAAACAATAACTTACTGTTTTGAATCAAAAATCTGCAGTGTGACACTGGGACAGATTTTACTGTTCCCCCTCCCTTTGGGAAGTGAAAACGTCTGTTGGGCTCTAGACTCTACTAAATCTCTGTATAGAGTATCAGTTGACCCAGCTTGGCATTATCCCTCTCACACTGTAGCCACATACAAAGATTAGCTCTTTAATCAGCCTACTCACTTCCATATCCTCCCTCTCACTAAAAGCTAGCCTTGCAAGATCTGATTCTGCCAAACTATCTACCACAATCATCACACCATATACAACATTAGTGTTCTCAATATTGTCTACTCTATAAATAAGGCTCATCAATATGCTGACTCATCAATTTGAAAGTCTTGAAACACAAAACAAAATCGGTTTCTAAATCATTTCTGTACCTCGTCTCGCATTTACCACTGCTATGCTTCACGATGTGCAGCTCAGCATTCTGATTGGCCACTCTGCCTGTTGCCAGCCAATCAACTGTCTTTTGCAGTCTTTGCAGACTGTCTCTGTTGTTCTCTTTCATAGAGAGTGGCCAGTTCAGTTGACAATGGCGGTTAGGATGTTGCTGAGGTAAGACACAGAGCGCTCATTGATAAAAGCTCTCCACTGACTGAATTGCCTTGGTAACCCCCTCCCTTCCATCCTCAACAGGCTCTTAGTGTGAGTACAGCTCAGTTAGTCTAGATCCCTCTCACTTTGAGACCAGAGTGGGAAGCCACAGACACCACATACTGAGTGAGCGCGTGGTGAGGGGGTGGGTGTCATTCAACAGAAGCGGTGGAGTGGACCAGAAAATCTATTTTAAATCCTATTAAAGAAAGACCTTATTCAAATCTTCTAGTAGCATTGAAGAATTACCTAAACAAATTTGTACAATCTATATGCATAGTCTCTCATTAAATGCTTCACAATTCAGTCCAGATAGGATGCAAGAATAGATTTATATTGTCATTCTCCATTAAATAGACTCCTGGACTCAGTATAGTCACTGTGTGTCTCCCAAAAGGCCTTAATAAATGTGTCAAAGACAACTGATGTCCATCCTGAGGGGGTTCCATCTGGGAGCATGTCCATCATCTCTTTTAAAAACACCCTCATCTTAGAAGGCACAAGACTTGTGTAATTAACTGGATAAAAGGTCTAATGAACTGGGTTAAACATTTAAATGTATGAGTGAGAGCACACATCCTTGCTGCCAACTGCTTCACTGATTGCACCTCTGGCATAATATACAGTGGCGTGATGAAAGTACCTTTATGGTGTTTTGATACATTGCTGCTGCTGTTTGATACGGATTCTTTTGTGGATTCATTTCAGGCTATGCAGTACAAGGCAAGCATCATAGATAAGCTGAGTCACTGCTTTAAATAAAAAAGTCACAGTACCATGCAAAAGTGACACATACCAGCAAAAAGAACTTTGAAAAAAGAAATATGTTCAAGTTATGAACTGGATATAGAAAAAAAAAACATATGATGAGCACTGACAGGCAGATGTTTTTCCTGCAACTGAATGTCTCATCTTAAATAATTAATGCATCATAATATCAGTGCTCTCTCTTCAAATGTGAGTATCCATATACATAAGAAAAGAAGAGAGAAAGCAAAAGAAAGCAGTTTCACTTGTAGGTAAAGGAACCCAGAATTAGACAATAATTGGCTGTTAATCCCAAAGAGGCAGCTCGGAGACGATCAGGGAATAGATGATGAACTTCAGAAGAATTAGGTAAATTAAGGGACTTCTTACATACAGTGGGGGTGAAAAGTATGAGACAACATTCGCTTTTTGAATTAAATATTCTTTCATTACAAATCGCTTCATCAGCATAACAATGAGTGAGAAGTTAAAAGTAGCCTACATGCAGAATTTCATATCTGCTTTGTCTTTGTTTTTTGTTTTTGTTAATAGTGACTTTAAAGCATAAGAGGGACCATTTTTATTTTTCCATGCAATAATGCCAGGTTTATTATAAATGATCTATCAATGTATATAATTATTATTATAACTAATTAATATGTTCTCGTGATCTTTAATCTAAAACATGAACTTCCCCTTCCTTCTTCCTACATAAACAACACATTTTCTGAAGTTATTGAGGGCTGGGCAATAAGTCCTACCTCTGGCAACCAGTCACTCACAATCCAAAAATCCAATCAGTGATGGACAAAATTAAGTCCCAGCCAACATTTTCTCTCATTCCATAAGCCATTTCACTTCATATATATATCACAACAGGGAAGATAAGCCCATTTCTGTTTCATGCCAGTTTTAATGACAGCAGGATAGAGCAAAAGTGTGTGCAAAACCTGATATTACAGGAAATATTTATACCGTTTCCACGGCCGATGTCACAAATTTGCTTTTAAATTAGTGACCTAGAAATAGTGACGAATCATATTTTCTTTGTTTTCATATTATGATATTTAGTTATATACCATTTTAATTTGTATACATTTGGACAACACTATGAATATTCTAGATCCAATAATTTCTTCCTCTCAAACTTTCCTTTCTCATTTTTTTTTGATCCTGCTGGCTTAGACCTTCAGTCAATCAATTCATCCTGTTAAACCTCTCATCTCCTGCTATTGTGCCTGTGCTTGAGCTGATTAAGCATAATTTGACAATGAAGGGAAAAGGAATAACAGGGAAAGAGAGGAAACATGAAAAATAAATAAACAATGGAAGGAACAAGAAAAAAATTAACAAAAGGACAGGGTTAAATTAGAAAGCTTAATTGAATCCACTGTACAAGACTGCTTCTAATTATATAGGCACTAATTCAACACAGCCCCCCCCCCCAACAGGTGCAAAATGTTTGCAGCCTGATGGGGAACTCAGTCATGGCCATTAATCTCCATTAGATCCGTGTGCAGAGGTGTGTGGTGGATGTACACAGCCCAAAAAAGGACAGAGGGCCTGGTGAACCTTGCCATCATGGAGTAGTATGCCTTTGTTGGCTTCATAACAAATGCAATGTACAAAAGTCCCATCAGGCAACAATGCTAGAATATTATCTGTTTATTCTCATTTAATATTAACACATGCAACAGCATTTCTTATTACAAGAATCAATATCACCAAATGCGGTGTCCTACACAGACACCAGTGTCGTTTTGTTTCATTTTATGCACATTTTACAATTCTTGGTGTTTCATTGCATAATGGCTGTGCTTCCAATGACCTAAAGCAGCGGTCTTACGATCTAATATTTATTTAAAATCAGAAGCAATTTTGGAAAACTAGAAGAGAGAATATTTGGTGAAAAGCATTTCATTTCATTTTATCCAGTGGATGCTTTCTGCCTCTGCACTAGTGAAGCTTGTCCATCATCATTAGCCTGAAATATTAATATTCTGGATTCTATCAATCTGCCAATGAGTCTACAGAGATGCTCTTGAGATCAGAATAATCACAATAATATAGAATCCAACTGAAAATAAGAGACATTCATTTTCGGACTTGCTAGGACTAAGAGTCAGCCAGGGGTATTGGGATGCGGTCTGGGGGATGCTACCTGTTACAAAAACTCAAACCACAGCACAGCATGTGTGATCTTAGTCTGAATGGAATTCCTCATACATAAACAAACAAGGGGTTTCTGTACATCTTGGGATGATTGCCCAAAAGAATAGCCCTATTGTTGTCCTGTCATGTAAGAAAAAAAGGCCCACACCAAATGTGTTACAATGCACAAATGATGAGACACCAGAATGTGATTGCATCTGTGTAAATAAAAAAATTAAATACGAGCTACATATACATATATATATATATATATATATATATATATATATATATATATATATATATATATATATATATATATATATATATATATATATATATATATAATAGAAATCGGCAAAGCCTTAGCATATTCCACTGACACTTAGAATACACTAAAATTATCATACATAATTCAAATTGCATAATATTTCTCTTGAATGCCTATAAAACGAAGAATGCTGTAGGTGTGCTGTGCACCCAAGTGAACAACCGACTCCATACAAGCAACGCGAGACAGTAACGCCACCAAGAATGATTGCACGCGCGCTCTGTAAGCTGCTAAGATTGATTTGGTTGTCACGGCGACTGATAAGGTACGTAGTCGGGCGCCTTTGAACTGTAAGTAGGCCGCGAAAATAGTGGAACACGGTTGAACGTAACTAAACAGCGAAAGCACGACACGGCAATAGTCCCGTTTTCAGGTATGACAATGACAATATAATCACTATTTTAACAATGCAGCACTTCTTAAAAGTATCAACCGTTATGAGCAATCCTAATTTTTGCTACAGGGATTATGTCAAACTAAACATGTCAGGTCGTTTTATTCAACAGTTTCCTCCATTCCGCTTTGCCATGGATATTTAAATATATATCTCACCCACTAAGTTTTTATCGGTCACATTTTCTGTGTGTAGAACCGTTGTGGCGTTTGCAGTGCGTCTTACGTTTATGTTTACAGTGTGCACGTCTCGGTCGGTCACGCTGTAATTTCACTGAGGAACACTACACACAATTCTGGTACGTTGTCAAGTGGCCACTAAACCGACAGTATCCTCAAGAACAGAGATGGGATTTTCCCCCACGTTAGATAATAACGATGGTAAACAGGCTATGCAAAGTTTGGGGTTTTTCCCCCTTCAATTATGCAATGTCGGAGAGTAGTAAGAATAGGAGTTAGTAGCCGCGGTTGTTCTTATATAGCGTTTAATACAGCTGCAGTCAGTGTTGTGACATGTGTAACTGAATAATACATGTTGACTGTAAAAAAAAAAAACACTTCACATCTGCATTGTGTAATTTAACGTTCAGATAAATCTTTACCATTTGCGTCTGTTTGACACAAAATGTGTTTTTCGCGAATACACCCCTCGTAATTTTACAGCCAAATGCGTTAGCTACAGAGATAAGCTGCATACAGTAGCTAGCAACCATTTCATCCCCAAATATACGATTGCTTGTAATCGTTTGCCTCCAAAATAACGCTGTCAGCGAGCATTTTGTGCCACGCATTACTCACTACGCTGAATTAGCGTGTATATAAGTACGGCTTGCAATGTCCGGTTTGGTGCGCCTCCAAGGCAAAAGGCTTGATTTTTCATTTTTGATAATACGCTAGCAAAGCTAGCTAGCAACATCATCCCATCCCCCCTCTTTTCGCCCCTCTCCCCCTTTTCTGTCTCAGTCTACCTTCCGTATCACGCATTAACTCTCAATCGCATTCCTTGCATTTTCAAGACACCCCCTCCTCCCTCAGAAATGACAATACTGATGGTCGTACGTGGACCCAGCGACAATATAATGCATGCAAGTTAAGTGAATGAACACAGCACTGGGAGCGAGAGTGGGGACATGCATTGCATCGCGTCCGTCCGTCCGTCGGCATGGGCATTGTTACAGCCAGCTAAGCATATTTATGCATCCAGTGCATGGAAGTGTACTTGCACGGGCGCCTTACCTTGCCTTCGCCGATCTCTCGTAACTCCATCCCGTTCCAGCGCCCAGATCACCAAATCCTGTGCCAGGATAATTTCTATCCATTAAAGAAGAGACAAGGGATGAAGATGGAGAGATAGACAGGGGGAAGGGGAGGGAGGTATTTCCTAAATTCTAACACACTATCTCTCCCCGTGTCCTTTCCTCTGCGCTCAATGTCTGTTTATCTCTCCTGTTTCACAAGCAAGTCCTCAAGAATAGGACCAGCACAGAGGGGGAGAGGAATGGAGGGAGGAGAAGGAGGAGGGGGAGATGGAGGATACAGAGGGGAGGCGGGGAGGGGGGTGAAGTATTACACCAACCACCGCCACCACAAAAAATCCGGTTTCTTCCTCCCCTCCCCTCTTTTGCCCTCTTATATATCTCGATGCCTATTGTCCTTCGTAGCAGAAACAGCAACGCGGCTGATGCTCTGCATGTCGAATTCTAATGCCATTGCTTGTTACACCCACGAGACGTACGACACGTGCTGATTGTACCCTATTTCCTCTTAGTTGTTCGTGTTCTGCATTGCCACAAAAAGGTGAGATACTAGGGCTCTATATATAGTAGTCTACTGAGGGCGCGTTTTTACTCAGCTGTTGCGCCCCAAATATTTGCATCATGGATAAATACACGGGATGGAGCCTCTTGGTCAGAAACAAAGTGGCTTGCTGTGAATAGGTTCATTGAAACGCGCAAAATTTCCAAGAAAATCTACAAGGGACTAGTGTAATGCTTTAAAACCCTCACAAATAAACTACAATGGCAGGGATTAAAATCGCTATTTTCAGGTATTAGGCAAGAAGACGCCATTTTCACGAGTGGACTAACAGGCTCGCGCGCACACACACATAAACATACCCCCCACTCGCTTGTCACACTCTCACACATACGCAGTATGTCTGGAAGTCTCGTGCGTACTGCTGCCTTGTTACAGCACAGAAGCACTACTGAGTTTTGTACTCTCTCTCTCTCTCTCTCTCTCTGGTCTGTGGCAGTGCGCGATGATGAGTGACTAATTGCAAATACTGAATACCGATTTAAGCGTCACGCGCGTTGTTGGTTTACACAGTCAAATTATCAATCAAATTCAAGTCGGTCTACATTTTTCATTTTATTAATAATGACAATTACATTTCCATTCAACATGATTAAGAAAACTCTTTAAAATGTTTGAACAAACCTGCTTTGTGAAAATATTGACATAGACTTCCTTGATATCTTTGATAGCAGCAAAATAATTTTACAGAATAATACAAAAGTTACCTGCTGAACATGTAGCACAAGCATAATAAATTACCTAATTAGTGACTGAAACTACACTTATCTACAGTCACTTCTTTATCTATGGCACATGACCACCATCTTACAGACCCAAAAAAGTAACCATGCCCCTTTTCTCACCAGTAAAACCACATCGCCCAACTCCCCCCACCCCCCATTTAAAAAAACAACATCGTGTCTTCGTCATTCCTCATCGCGAGTTTCTGTCGGCACTGTCGGCTCAGGTGGATGTCCCCTGTAAAGAGAAAAGATGCAAATTTTAAAACATATTTTGAAAACGCAGCACAAACACATTTTATAGCAGATAGTGTGGCACTTTTGTATGCAATGCACATATGCAAACGAACCATTCAGAGTTCTTACCCAGAGTATGGCGGTGGGGGGGCATCGTGCTGGCCACTGTGAGTCAGAGCCTCGTTGTATGAGGGGAGACCCGGAGCCACAATAGTCAAGGGAACAGATTCGGGTACTGGCTGCCCATCCACTCCCATATTCACAGGAACACTGGAGGTGCAGAATCCATTAGAGTGACATTGCCACATAAAAGGCATATTGCAAGTGGTAATGACAGCATGCACTTACCTGCCGCCTCTTGCATTTTTGCCTCTGTTCTTGTAGCAATAAATGCCCAGCACAGCGACTATAATCGCTGTTATTACTATAGCCACGATGCCAGCTACCAAACCAGACACATCAAGTGGGTGCAAATCCTCTGTGGAAATCAATCAATCAGTTTATCATTCGCAACAAATACACATTTTAAGTGTTCATTTAGTGTCCCCCATTTTATCCCATCACGATAAAATATTGGTCAATAAAATACTATTTGTAGCTTGCATTTGCTAACACTATATGGCGATGGCTTGACAAGGCTGCTTTCTTCTGTGCTGTCAGACTAAGAATAGGACTTCAAATTTATTTGAAAATTGAACAGTTGGATGTGCATATCTTCAACTTCATCTATAAAATATCACATTCATTACCTTAATGAAAAAAAAAAAAGATCATTACCATGACTGTTGACATAGGTTTTCCAAAAAGCGGCCTGTCGGAAAACAAAATAAACAGTGTCAAGAAACTATATATATATATATATATATATATAAACCATTTTTCTCATCTTGTAGTTTTGGCTATAACATGCTTCCTTTGTGTTCACATTCCCTATAAGAGTATATAAATGAGTATATACTCTGTTTCTTACCG
This sequence comes from Gobio gobio, assembly GCF_949357685.1. Lineage (NCBI taxonomy): Eukaryota > Metazoa > Chordata > Actinopteri > Cypriniformes > Gobionidae > Gobio > Gobio gobio. Next base: position 52,760,562 of record NC_137097.1, on the reverse strand, counting down.
TCTTACGGTCATCTTCAAAAACCTCTCTGGCCTCTTCATACGAGCATATTTCCTCTATGCATTCTCTCTCTATATTGCCAGGCGTCACTACCTCAAAATCCCAACTGTTATACAACAGCTTACGGGAGAGAAATGAACCCGCTGACTTCTCTTCTAGGAATACTGAGGTCCACAAGAGAATACAAATAATAATGAAAATCACAACACATCACAAACATACATAATCACTTCTTGTAACAGACAGAAGGAACAGTGCAGCAGTATATAGGAAGGGTAATGAAATGGCAGCTAATCATAAAGATCTATGTAGTAAAATAAATAAAATGACAATAAATTATGTGGAATTCTGTGTATGAAAGAGTTACCAATGTTTGTAATACACCTAAAGTCTGTAATGCAAATAAGATTGTGCAGAGGTATAAGTCTTTGATTTCGTGCATGAGTGCATGAGCCAACAAAAAAAATAAAAATAAACACCATAGTACTAATGGATGAGCAGCAACAGAAGATAAACCAAAAAAAATGTCCCACACTGGCAATTTAAAAAAAAAAAGTGTTTTGTTTTTCATTATTACCATCATTTCCATTGTAAATCACTCTGCCCCAAACAAGATGCAGCAGGGATAGCAAGCTGAAACATATCGCTGGAAACCCCAGCATTGTACCTGTTCGAAGAATATAATAAAGAATATTACAAAGTTTAACAGACTATGTTTAGATAATGCCATATGGAGGATCTATAGGCCTATATAACATAAAGAATGCGTCACAAAATACGGAAAAAGCTTACAATGTCGTCCTCTATCGGTCATTGCAGCAATTCAAAAGCAAATATTAAATGTTTATATTAAGAAAAAACAGCCATGCATATACATAAAATATCAGTTTAATATCTTGTTTTCAAGACATCAACTAAAATCACATTGATAATACATTGACAAAATTGGGGCAACACGAGGAAATAACTTTAATATTTATTTATTTATTTAAGTTAATTAACTATAGTACATATCTGTATATTCGTTTCAAAAACAAGCTGTGGCCTACCACAAAACGCAGGGCAGAAAATAGAAAAGAAAGCAAAACTACTGGCCTGCGTCTACAGAAAAACGACACGGGAAACCGCCCGCTTACCTTTACACTCGTGTGCTCCTTACAAGGACACTTTGAAAGAAAAACACTTTCAGATATGCCCAGAGATTTCCTGTCTTGGTGCTGTAAATTATTATGACTAGCTCAACTATATGAATACAAAGATCTCACATATTCTCGGGTTTTAATTAAACTACTTCCCTATTCACCTGTGTTTCATTCTCAGCGAAAACACAACTCATCATCACGTATGAGACATACCAGTTTGACAACATACTTCACAGCCGCGAGCGCTTAGAGGAGTGGCGGTGGGACGTGACAAGTTTCGGTGACCTACCTGCACATCTCAATAAAAAAAGCTGTTTTGATCGCCCCCATTACAAAAAAAACAACAACAATTAGCATTGATATGTTTTAGTGCTGTGGCTCAATTATGTAGGCTACATATCGTATTTCAATGTTGAAAAATGTCATCACCTGTCTTTAAAAACAAACAAAAAATTCCAAGCTACCTTGAACAGCTTCCGGTTTTAACAGTCCATTGCGCCTTAACGGATCAACCGTTCTTTTCAAAGATAGTTATGAATGGGCCTCTTCTTTGCAGGAGCCGCCCTGAGAACAGCTTTTAATACATTAACGAAGGTCAGTCCAATCAAAGACTTTATATAACGTCTTAAAGGGACTTTAGTCACGACATAATGCTATTTTGAAATATAATATTCCTCTAGAATCAGAATCTCGCCTTGCGGTTGATTCCCTCCCAGCGATTTCCCCTCACCTCACATGTGGGAATCATTTGCAACAATTGCTTGCATTGCAGGGTAAATTGTCTTATTTGATCGTTATGGTCCAATAAGAACTGAGAGACATGAGAACAGAGATGAATAACACGTAGGCTATTTTTAGAAGTAAAAAACAACCTTTTTGGAATCTAAATACAATAGTATATTCATATATATTATCCTACATTCATAATAAAGTTTTTTTTTTTAAATTCTTACTTTAATCATTACATTTTCTCATTCATCAGCTGAATTCAGTTTCAAAACATTTTAATTGTTACAAGTACTTTTTAGAATGAATCGCCAATAAACCAGTCACCCACAAATTCTTACATGAAACGTTTAAAGACATTTTAATTGCGTACAAAAGAATATTGTTAGATTTAGATACAAAATTGGAAGATAAATGGTGTCTGACCTCTCTCCAGAGCCAAGAAAAATAGCTTAAATAAAAAAACTGAAATAATCAGACTTAAGACATGAAATGATATGAATGAGAATCATGTTACAATGTTGTGTAATTTTGTTAACATTGCACAATTAAATAGTGCTTTGTTCTTATTTGCAGCCGACAAACCTGATCTACAATAGAATTTGTCCCAGTTTGAAAAAGAAAAAATCCATGTCCCTTGATTAAAGGCCGTAAAGTGTGTGTAGCAACTCCCCCGAGAGTGGAGTATACCATAAGAACTGCTATAGTTTGACTAAGGAAACGCACCTGGTCTTGTTTTCCTTACACTATTAACTAAGCCGTTCTACTTATGTACAGACAGAGTGAATCACTCCCTCACAACACTGACTAATATCATGCTTTGTTAGTAAATTCATTTGGCAATTCCTCTGTATCACTTTTTCATCACCGTCTACTAATGAAGGTGCAAAAAATCACAAGCAAAGCACATTTTCAAAAACGTGAACCTGGAGACAGACTGTCTTATTCTGCACATATGCACAGACAGAAGTACCTTCAAAAAAAGACATCAAATTGATACTAAAACAAAAAAGAAACATAACAATCCCATAATAAAACCACACAATTTGTCCATTTTAGTGTTAAACTACATTAGATAACTATTCACGATGACAGAGCAGGTGTGCAAACATTTACAGTATAGCCTTTGGTTTGAATGAATACTAGCACGATACTGGACTCGTTATTTGAACACTACTGCTTCTCCACTAAAAAATGCTCAATTATTAAAACCACATCATGTCTTAGTCAACCCACATTGCTTTATCAGGAAGAGATTAATGAAAACAAGCTGGCTGGAATATATTTCTCGCCACTGATAGGTAGCAAGGTGTAGACTAGAGCAGCCATTTCAGTGCAGTCACACTGACTAAATAAATCCCCAGAGAAAGAACATGCTGAACAGGGGTCTGGGCCAATAAAACACTTTCTGAGTCAATAACACAATATATGACATGTAGGCGACACCAGAACCATCACAACACTTTGTCAGCACAACGCTTACGTGGTCGTTTAAATATACGTTGTCACTATTGTTCACCCCCCCCCCCCCCCCTGCGTGGGTAATGTTTTTTTTTTGTGGCACACAATCAGTCTGCAACCTTTTACTATGAATCTAAAATCAAGAGCATGTTTCTACAAGGCACTACATAAAACGTGGACAAAATAAGAACTAAAGGCCCCCCTTTCCAACATGTTCTCTCTCATTTGATATAGCCAAGTTTCTCCTTGGGAACCATTCATACACATACTGTAAAAGCGGCTAAAACACTGATGCGTACAGTGCCCCACACACACACACACACACACACACACACACACACACACTGTGTAGACATATAAGGCACCAGGCGTGAGAGTGAGGGCTTCAGTCTCCTAGGCAACAGTGCAGAGGGGCAGTCAGAGCAGGGTGCAGGGACAGCCACCACTCTTCTGCTTCCTCGCGTGATTAGCGGGGAGTGGTGGACTCTCCGTCTCCTGAAACTTCCTGAGGAGACAGGGTATTGTAAGTTCATCACAATCCACACAGAATCACAGAAGAGCGTTCCTCTATTACAAACCTTATTGCTCGCACAACCTCCATGAATGCTTCATCCACATTGTGGCGGTTCTTAGCTGACGATTCCATATAGTGGATCCTGTTTTCTCGGGCAAATGACATGGCCTCCTCTCTTGAGATCTATTTGGGGGAGAAAAAAAAAACCCACACACGTATGAATTGGCTGCCTTTTTCATTAAAAATTCACTCAGCTGTGTAACACTGAAAAAATTACCTCTCTCTGCTGATCAAGATCTGATTTGTTGCCAACAAGAACCATGGGAAAGTCATCTCGATCCTTCACCCGCAATATCTGAGTGTGAAATTTCTGAATTTCTTTATAACTGAAACAGAGAACCGACACAAATTCATTAGAACAACACATTTTGATCTATGAACACAAAAATAATACAGAGTTTATAGAAGGTCATTACAATTGAACTCTTCTTGAATAGTAGCCTGAAAAAACAATAAATATTCCTATTGTTAAACAAATGAATCATGAATTATTTTCCTGAACTGGAAAAAAAAAACCTGGCATAACTAGGAAAAAATAATTACTTTTTTTGTTTCGATATAGTATATTCTCAAAAAGTTCTAGACTGAACAATATATAGACTGAACACGTAATATGCATGATGTCCCCGTTTTCACAAATTTGGGTTTTTTGTATACACACTTGTTTTCAAAAGTTTGCATTTTCAGGCCCCCAAAATGTCGTTGTCATGCAAGTGAAGGGCCAAAACGCATGCAAAGCTTTCAGTTTTTAGATAAAAACGGTGTCGTGTAAATCAAATTCACATCTGTGAGGATTCGCACACTGTGAAACTTCAACATTTACACTCGCCACACAAATAGTCGCAGTTCAGCTGTTGAAGTTCAACTCTGCTGAGCACCTGATGACATGAACACTCATAACCTGCACTCTCATTCTCATCACAAACACATTTTGTGGTTTTATTTTTAAAACACACACAGACACATAAACACTCTCTGTTCTCGTCACACAGAGAGGTTAGAAACTATCTATTCCCCTTCCTCTCATGCTCACACAAACACACTCTGGAAAACACCTACCTGCCACTGTCATTAAGAGCAAACACCAGCAAGAACCCCTCTCCAGAGCGCATGTACTGCTCTCTCATCGCCCCAAACTCTTCTTGTCCTGCTGTGTCGAGAACTAATGAACAGGTGAACGACAAAAGCAAAACATAGCCCGGTTAAATAGAGGGGAATATACAAGATGAGCCAATCCAAACAAATCACATTTTTTGGTGCACAAACACAATTCATAACTACACCTAATTTACAGAAAAAGTTTGGTTTAAGCACAGCTGGCATGATGTTGTACTGACAGCAAGTCAAAACAAAACCTGGGCAGGAACCCATAGTCAGCAATGAATCATCAATGATGCAACTCTGTCCAAAATCTCCCTACTGAGGGAACCTGTGGAGCTGTTAACACTCATTCCTTCCTACGAAGAACACATTAATAACAACATACTGTCTAATCGGGTCTCCTTTCCATCCACGGTGCAGATTTTAGTGTATGAGTCTTCAATGGTTGGGTCATAGTCAGACACAAAGTACGACTGTGAAAGAAAACAGAAAACATTTTGGTTCACCAACTCCTCAACAAGGGCTTTAACATGAAGGAACATGCAGAGAAAAGCCCACTGCACTCTGAACGTCACCCAAATCTTACAACACACCCACAGAAATAATTACACCGCGTATTTGCCCCATATTGCGCCTTAAATACATCTTTATTTCATACAAAGTACTGAAAAATACACACTTACCTGAATGAACTGAATACTGAGGGCGCTTTTCCCCACACCTCCACCGCCCACGACCACCAACTTATATCTTTCTTCCGTTGACATAATCCCTGTAACATTGGGTCATAAAACAATACTAATCATGTCTTCTTACTCAACTAAAATGGTTTTAAGAGGAATAACACTGCTCTGTGGAGCATAAAGATTTAGGACCGTAAAAGGCCTGGCATCGTTGATAAACCTCTACAATGTAACAGATTTGGGCAAGTATGTATCACAATAAAAGCTCCATATGTTTCCGTATCTACAAAACATTTGCAGATTGATAACTCCAAAGTGGAAATAAAACAAATACCGTGCTGGTTCGAGCAATGACCGCCGATTACCTTTCTTCCGCAGCCGCCTTGAGTAAATTAGCCTTCTGGTGCCAAGTTAGCGACTCGAAAGTCAGACAACTTAGTCCACTGCCAACCCGCGAATACTCCGACAACTTTAATACACTATATCCGCGAGATTTAGCCTACAAATGCTCCCTTTTGTACAAGCGATAAAACCATCTTGCTTATGGAGATAAAAAGCGAATTCCAAGCTTAAAGGAATGTCCGCCCTCTGGATTTTTCTTGGTGATTTCTGGACTCTCTCTTGCTTCCGATAGCTTTTTTTCATGACCAGGGGCAACTTTTTTTCGTCTTCAGTGTATATCATGCGCACGCCTGAAATGGGCGTGGCTTTCGGGGTTGTTTTTCTCATCGCACGAATCATTTCGTAAGCGGTGAGCCTTGGCGAGTTCTAATTGGCTGATGCAAATGTTTCGATGAGCGATCCTGCTGTTACTACGCTTGTATTTCCGCAATAGAAGGAAGGCTATATGATAAACGTGTAATTCGAGCGTCGACTTTCCCATATTTGGCCAAGGGCCTGGCTTGTCTGTGTTACTGTACAGTACATGTTTACACATAGCGTTAATTTTGCATTCATTGTCCGTTTTTTATTGAGCTCGAACGATATAAATAAGCGCAAGACGGCGACACATGAATCATCTATTGAAATAGACATAGGCGTATAAAACGAGGCTGATTTAAACTTTATGTTTGTCGAGATGGAACATTTTGTATCTTATGTATTGATTTTTTACTGGCGTATTTAATTCCTAGTAATATGTAGGCTACTATGTTGAGTCTGTAGGCTACATTTGCCTTTGTTCTTCTTGTAGCCTATATTCCTTGGCAATATCCGTGTGGATGCTGAATCACTTTTGGCTTGCATTAAACGAAACCCTCCAGGAATGTGACAAACAGGGTGTAGTAAAAATCGTTTTGGAGACACCCACCAGTTACTGTCTGCTTTCTCAACATTTCCAGGGATACGTGCTCCTCTTCATTGTGACTAAACCAAGTGAGGGGACTGAATTTCAGTATGATGCAACAAATTCCTCAACTTTCGAAAAGCCTTAGGTAGGCTTTAACTGTAAGGATATTATAATTTCTGTGGGTTTTATTCATTTAAAAGGCACAGGTCTATTGCCCAACTATAATCAACTGGCTTTTAAATTGACAGACATAGAAGCAGGATAGTGCATGGGCCAAGGACCCCCAAATATGATGAAGCTTTTATGAGGGACCCCCTTCCTAAAATCCATCTATTTTTTATGTATGAAAAAACCAAAACATTTAAACTGTTAGCGAAGTAGTAAGTGTGACATTATAAATACAACATATTATTTCCAAACTTAAATCGGCTATGCTAAATTTTGGATGTATAAACCCGAAGAAGAACATTTTCAAATAAAATGATTTGTATGAGCAACTTTAACAATAAATGCAAGCAGATAAAGGGGACTATAGTGAGTAAAACTCACTGGAAAGATACAAAGCAAACATACTACAATTCTCGTATGTATACCTATCTTTATATGTTTGAGATGTTTTTATTCTCAGACTTGTATACAGCAAGAAAGAAGATAAACATTTAGAAATGAAACCGTTAGAATGTTCGGTAGACTTTATTCATTTTTGCTTTGTCTTTTTATTCTCTGACATTTTCTGGGGACCCCCTTTGAACCTTCTGGAGGACCCCAGTTTGAAAACCCCTGGGCTAGTGGGTGTTACCTTTTTATTGCTTTTGTCTTTTAATAACATTTTATTATACAATTCACCAAAATAGTTGCTAAAATGAAAGAGACAGAGAGATAGTGTAAAATAATTGTCTTTAATGAACACTTTTTTTCCAATACAAGCTATAGTGTTAAAATTCCACCTGCAAAATACCCATTTATAAATAACAATTATCAATGAATTTCAATAAATAAAGTCACAGGCAGAACAAATCGCATGTGTTTTTCCAGACATTCTGTCATTTACACACATATCACCAGTCCATTAGATCGAATACTCTCTTGGAGGAACATGCAATTTCATCAAATAAATAAGTGAATTCACACACTCATACATATGCTGTTTCACCCATGTCGCTGTCTTCATTTAAGTTCCTTCATTCGGGAGGTACAGAATAATCACAGTTCCTTAGCTATCCCTCTCTGAGAAGTCCTTGTTTACACCTTATCTTTAAGTAGTGGCACAGTCCAAACAACCTGTCCCTCCTCAACATCTGTACGGCAAAGCAGCCTGTCCCACTTTAATACGTGGGCCCAGTAGCACCCCAAGCAGCATGCGTTCTCCCCAGTCTAGTATTTTGCTAACCGTTAGACTGACTGGAGACAGGGGGCTGTTGTCTCCATCCATACCCTCCACTGCTTCAACACCACCGGTAACCTCCTTCTCGAAAAGCTCCTGCGATGAGGTTGTGATCCCACACGGCCCCTGGATCTGCCTGTGTGATCTTGTGCTTGAACTGTTCACTTGGTTTGTTTTTTGTTGCTCCTCGTTTGCTCTGCGGTTCACTTTCTTCTTTCTTCTTTGTGATCTTGAGCAGCTGTGTCTAGCTGAGGCCTCCTTGCTGATAAGCCTGTTTGCCTCTTTTGGATCTGCTCTGGTTTCTGATGCTGACGCCTCCATATTGACTCTGCCCAAGTCATCTAACGCCCCCGTATGGTCGACTGCGGAACGGCTCTGCTTCAGATCACCGCTGTTCGCTGATGACCCCTCCTGGAGAGCCTGGGGAACTGCGCCCACTGGCGTAAGGGAAAGAGTAAGGCTTTTGCGTTTCTCCGCTAGGGATGGGATCTGAAGGTAAGTAGGCTTGGGTAGGCTGGACTTTGGCGGATCCTGCTGAGTCTGAGATGGGACGTTTACTGGTCTTTGTATTTCTACGGGATTTGCGCGGAGAGTGAGCGCTCCGAGCTTGTCTGAAAGAGATAAGGTAAACTCTGGATTCATCACCTCATTGCGTTGGTCTCTGCTCTGAATATTTTCCATTTGGCTGTTCTTGTTCTCACAGTGCACGTTTGCTTTGGGATCCTCAGTGCATCCATTAATAATACAGTTGTTGTCCATGCTGTTCTGAATGTTCAAGTTAGTTAGCAGTGCCACCGTGGAGCTGCTGTTGCTGTTTTCATTGGTGGGCTGTGGGCAGTTATCCAAAGGTTTGACTGACTGCTGAGCATGAATGTTTGTTGTGTTATGATTCTTCAAAGAAAGCGTTCCCTGGAAGAGCTGCAGCTGCCCCAGGAAGTTAAAGTTTGGTGAAATGGTAGGTCTGCGTTCTTTCACAAACCTAAAGGAACGATGAGATTAATCTGAGTGAAATCAGAACAACGAAACATTCTCACTTAGGCCACTATCATGCCCCTGACTCTTTTTATGTGCAAAATGTCACTGCTTATTACATAGAAAATGACAGCAGTAGTCAAACAACATTATGCACATTACCTGTATGCATGATCCAGATCCATTTTCAGGCTATACATGACGTAAGCCACAGCAAGTGCTGGAGACCGAGAGATTCCTGCAGCACAGTGAACCAAGACAGAGCAGCCACGTGACACGGCCCCATCTGCAACATACAATATTGAAAAATTATAGTGTACACCCAGGGGTTTGCACCAGATGATCTGTTTCAAATTAGCCTCACATTATTATTAATTTACACAGACAAACAAATGTATTTCCATAGTCAGAGTTCACTATTCATCGATGCTATTAATGATGTAATGCTATTGGGATGCAAATACAGGCTGATGTAAGCAGTGGGATGCCGGGTCCCTCACCAATGAAGTGCAACGCCTGAGGGATCCAAGGAAGCAGGTCATCCCGCAGGGAGTCGTCTATTGGGATACGGAGGTACTGGTACTGGGGTAGAAATGAAGGCTGTGGGCAACATCGGCTCACACTTAGTACATACGAGATGCCTCGGTCAGACAAACCGTCCTGTGGGAAAGGTGAGAAAGTAACTTAATGTTATGCACGAGAAGAACAAACTATTGTTAAATGAAGCAAATGTCATTTAAAGACGGGTTGAGGAGGATTCTCCTTAACAGCTAGTTCTACATTATGGAGAATTGTAAATATACCTGCGTTACGTCAGTCTCTGCACCAAGATAGAGATGCGGCAGAATCCGCGACAACGGCGGCCGCTCGGATTGACTGTCCCTGTAGTACACCATCTCCTGATGAAACAAACATATACATATACACTGAAAATTACTCTATTCAGTCTGTGGCGCACTAAACAGACAGTCAGAATCCTAAAAGCTGCAATTTGGCATACCTAAAAATTATGAAAAAGTTTTGATAAATTGCATTTAACAATAATTATATACAGTTTACCCTTACTTGCAATGAACTAAAAGCTCATACTCACCAATTCAGTCACTTATAGATCAGCAGAGTCCGCAGGAAATCCAAAAAGGTTGGCAAAATCCAACGAAGCTGGTGGATGAACGTTGTAAATAGCACAAAAAGGAGGAAGCACAGGCTATATCGCGTGAAGTATATATGTGCGTGATTATAAACAGTTCCGCGATCTCTCTTCGCTCTCAGTAGTTGTGCTCCCGTGCTCCTCTCCGTTCTGTCTGCGCTTCAAACATTATTTGTTGTTGTATGTCTATACCTGCGCGAGGGGGGAAAAGATGAGGTCATCCCGTTTCCAGAAGCTAAGAATAGTGCAATTCTATGTGATGTCATTTTCAGCCAATCAGCGGGCAGGCTTGCTCTTTGACGCGCGCGCGGGCACGCTGTTTGTTCGCCATCATCAATTTACCCTGAAGACCTCGGCATTTTTATTGTGATGAATCGTGTTTTACTCCCTGTAGCCTTTCAGACAGAAACACAACCGCTTTTATTTGCAAATCGAGTGCGTGCAATCAGTCAAATGAGACTCTCCTATCTTTCTATGTTTGAGATGTTTTTGTTAACAGACTTGTGTGCAACGTCCCATGCGAGCAGTACGTGCGTCTCTGGTAAACAGAATGTATTATGCAGAACGCTTAGTTAACTAGTACACATTTACCTATTGGTGTCATATTTATACTATATTTAACAACTTCGCGCTGTGCACTGTTGCCTACAAACATTACGTTATATTTCTATTTATGTCATGCGTTTTTATCAGATTGTACCACAATTATTTTTTTTCTCGAGCCACAGCTGCAAAAAAACAAAACAAAACAACAGTTGTTCAATTGTAACTCTTAAAATTAGATTTATGTGAATTTATTAATCTATAATAATGCTAAACCACACTGTAAGCTTCTACAAAACAAGTTTAACCAGTCAATTTAATTTACAGTGATACGAGAGGTTAAGACTTTGTCTTTAAAATATTGCATAATCGAGTTTTGCATGTTTACTGGACAGATGCATAATATATTTGTAACTAAATGTGCAGGCCAACCTAAATCATAGGCTTGGCCCACCCTGAGAGTCTTATGGCTTTGATGTTACTTTTTTCACTGTATTAATTTGATTTTATGTCTAAAAATATGGTTTATACTGTGAAACAAATAATATACATGTGTGAAATATTAATTTTCTATTGTTTTATTGCATCTTGTTTTTCTATCCACCATTAGAGTGTTATTAGATGCATACACCTCTATGGATGTCTACAGAAGAAATGTGATCAATCTCATTATTTCCTACCTTGGAATAGTAAAAATATCAAGTTTGATTATGAAAACAAATTAACCAAATTTTACCAGAGTTGACATTTTCACTATTCCATGGTGCTTTCTGGTGGAAAATAATTAGAAATTGAATCTATAGACCTCCATGGCCATTATATTATAATACTATTATGTTCCATTTTACATCTTCTGGCCTGAAGTGTGTTATATTTTGTGCTTTGTGCATGTGTGAGATTCAGCTGTCAGCCCTCCTGATCTCTGTGCCCAACCCTAACACACACACACACACACACACACAAAGAAAACACCTGGTTCGAGTATATGGCATAATTTTACTTTCACATTATTCAGTACAGAGTAAATTTAATCTAACACAGGTATCTGACAGGTTGAACAGCGATACACTGGGGCTGCATTAGCTAGCGGATACTGCATAGACACGCGCACACACAGAAACACACACACACCATGACTGTGACAACTACAATGACGATGTCCCCAGTACTGCATCGAGGGAAGCGTGAACCCCAGCTGAACTAATATGACCATGTCGCATAAACTCCATTATATTTTTCCAGAAGAATCACACAGATTAACACCACACACTCTCTCACCAAATGATGCTGACCAATATCGGTATGATCCCTGTAAGTGATTGACAGTTGGCAGCTGCTTTGGTCCAGGTCTCCCCCTTAAGCCCCTGTTCTCTAGGCCTAAGAATGTGTGTACAACTGTGCATGCGATGACTTTTCACGAACTAAGTGCTTTCCCAGGTTTTAGCTCTGCAAAAGAAAATATGGGTCTCCAGCTGTGGCCAATCACCACTCAAAGTTAATAGTGTGTGTGTGTGTGTGTTGTGTAAAGATTTAGTAATGAGGTAACCACTATCTACTATTCATTTCAGTCAATAACTGTGCTGGAAGAATGACAGATGATGTCAATGTCCTCCAGATGTTTTTTTTTTTTTTTTTTTTAAGATATTACAAAAAAAAAAAAAAAAAGACATTTACATAAAGGTCCACAGCAGTTGCACTCTTCACGTGCAGAAACTCGCACACGGGCGGACCTGACCTTCCCCTCTGCTTAACTTCCTCGTTCTGATTCTAGTTCCTCTCCAGCTCGTATAACACTGTACAACTAACCTGAAACGTTATGCCCATTCACCAGTACAGAATGGAATGTCCAAAACAAAAGAAAAAGAACATTAGACCATTTAAGAAAGCATACAAACACACTGACAATATACCACTATCAAAAACAAGAAGGAGACATACAAATGCAACCATGAAGGGTAATCATTTACATGGTTTATATATATTTATATATAGAGATTTTTTTTTTTCAATAAACATTGTCAGATAATGGGGGTCAGGACGAGTACTGAATACATAGGACAAGAACAGGAAAAAGGGGTCGGGACTATAAAAGCCTTTCCTCTCAAAGCCTCTTAAAGTGCACTGGCCATTTCTATGTCGGAAGGAACGCAGGTACGATGCGATAAACTGGAAATGCATGTGGAATCTTTTGTTTATTTTTATTTCTCTATGTACACCAATGGCTCTGGATCTGACTGATTTCCGGGGAGGAAGAAAGCGAGCGAGGTAAAGCGATGGGGGTTAGTGATTCTGGCCTCTTTTAGGGAAGTGCCTTAACGTTAGTGTATTGCGATTGTGTTTTTTTTTTTTTTTTTTTGTCCTGCTAATAGTCTTACAGGGAATGTTACAAAGAAACAGCTAATGTGCAGTTTTTGCGGTTGAAACTTTGCGGATAAAACAGGAGAGAGAGAAGACTTCCTCTACTTTCATCTTTTTGCTTTACATTTCTCCCTCCCCCTTAACCCACAGAACACACACACATACACACACACACCAGCTGTCAACACAAGCACAGGAGTTGATCGTTGAACAGGCAGGACGGAGAACGGAACTATCACCATGACTCTTTCACACATGTACGAAGAAAAAAAAAAAAACACGCGCTTCCTTTCGTTCCATTGCTCACACACAGGTAAACACCGATAAAAACAAGAAGGGCAGCGCTGATGATGATAACAGTAATAATAATAATCATTATCAGAAATGACAGTAATATGGCTGCCAGAGGCTGACAGCTACTTTTTCCCTTATGCATGTATGCTTTTTATTCTGGGGCCTTTCAGGTGGAAACGCTGGTCTGGTCTGGGTGTCGGTTCTAGATGGTGCTAGTCTCGGCTGGCTTTCTAGAACTGTTCCGCCAGCAGCTCACAAAGACGCTTGGAGACAGTGTCCTTACTGCTGCGCACGGTCAACCGGTACATCTGAGACAGAGGGAGAATAAAGAGCGTTACTACATGTAAACGCAAACACACAAACAATTGAGTGAAAAACATCAATTGTGCAGATAGACGCTCATTCGGCTTTCTGAATGCGTGTCTGATCCTTATTGTTGATACATAGACTAAATGTAAACTTGCACTATGGACAAAGGAAACTCCACATATACTAAGAGAAGGACACTGCTGTCACGCCAAATTAACTGGGTTTTTACTACCAGACATGGAGTGAAATCACAAGAGAGGGAGAATGGGAGGTGTTTGGGGTTGAGAGGGGTGGCAGGATAAATGTGTTACCTGCTCCCCAGACTTGAGTTGCATCAGCAGGCACAGAGACACACAGACAACAGTAAGATGCAATAAAACTGACTTGGAGAGACACCTGTGCTCCATAGCAGCAGGGAGGGACTATGATACTTTTGATGCTTGTGGCATTTTGTTGTTTTTTTCCCCTCTCCTTTTTTCTGTGTAATATGTCTTTTCATACCTGGGCTTGTGCGTTGGGCTCGAGTCTTAGCAGAGAACCCACTTGCTGGGCCTTGGTTTGGATCACTCCGGCACACACAAAGTTCTCTGGGTTCGGATCCACATTCTCCAAAAGAGCCATGCCCAATCCCAGTAACTACGAAATGTAAAGAAAAAGGGTAGAGTGGAAAAAGACGAAAGATGAGAATCAAATGAAGTGTTGATGACCTCTTGTCTGCAAATCAACTCTGCAGGACTTACTATCTCTGCATAGGGGTGTTGCAATATACCAGTTTTGACGATTATAAAAGCATAGCAAGTGGTGTTGCGCCCTAACACTGGTGTTAGCAATGTGATAAAACATCGACACAGTTTGTGGCTAATAATGCAGCACAAAAATCATGTTGGAGATCACAGACGAAAGCAATGCGCTCTACCTGCACCCAGAGAATACAATAACCAGATACTTGACTACATATCCCAAAATATGTAGCATACAGAGCATAAAACACTTGGAACTGTATCCCAGAATACAATGCACTCGACCATCCATTTTCTTGTGATGGATGAACCTAAATTAATATTGCCGTCTATCTTTTTCTTGAATCGAACAGATTTTCACACAAACTTGGATTAAACATGCAAAATAATAAGGTAATGAGACAATTCTGCATACCACTATTCGAAAATGCCTACTGTTGTGTGGTGTACAGTATATACCGTATAATGCACAGTAGGCTAGGGTGTCTTTACAGATTCAATGTAAGGCCAACTCACCTTAGCTTTGAGCACTTCGGTGTCCATGGCATGGTTGGCCTTGAAGATCTTCTGTGCTTCTTGCTGAGGCCTGTGAGGAGAGAATTGAACGCGTTTCTCATTTAGAAAACCGTTTGTGATGTATGTATACAGTAATTTGTCTTCTGTGTACACACAAACACTTACTGGCTGAGCTGTTTCCAGCGCTGAAAGAAGTCATGTGATGCCATCTCTGTGGGCTGGAAGAACTTGTTTATGGTAACGGGCAGCTTGAGCGAGAGGTTCTGGAGGGCTCCGCCATACCTGAGACAGCACAACAGCTTTGTAAACCACAGTGCACGTTGAGTTTCCGTTGTAAACCTTTTAAATGCGTGCATCTGTCACCTGAACTTGATGTTGAGGAGCGGTGCATCACAGAAGTCAGTCAGACACTCGATGTTGATGACCTGCTGCACCTGAGCACCTCCTTCTATGAGAGGCTCCACTTGTTTAGTCTGAACGTTGAGCTGTGGGATCAGTCAAGGATTGGCAACAAACCAGCATCCTCAGATAATCTACATGACAAAAACTTGTATAAGCAGGAATGGACATGGGTTTGCATGTATAGAAGTGAAGGATATGAGACTGTAGCTCTCCTGGGCAGGAGACTGTGGTCGTGAAGGTCACAAACTGCACTGACGTCTTATTGCCATAGAACAGATACATCCGCCCTGTGAGGAGAGGCAACATACATGCAATTTGAATATCAAGTCCAATATTAACACGGTAACAGGTTTTTAAAATGCTGACACAATAGGATA
This sequence comes from Gobio gobio, assembly GCF_949357685.1. Lineage (NCBI taxonomy): Eukaryota > Metazoa > Chordata > Actinopteri > Cypriniformes > Gobionidae > Gobio > Gobio gobio. The sequence goes on along the minus strand of NC_137097.1, from coordinate 52,744,544 downwards.
AAAATGAGCCAGAACTGCAAAAATATGTACACTGAAACTACAATCGCTCGTAAACACAGGTTCAAATACAATAAACATGATGACATAGTCCAGAAGTCAACTAACATATACCTCAAGATCAGGGTTTCCGTTGTCCGGTAATTACCGGACATTGGCCGGGAAAAAAATTAAATGTCCGAAAAAATTAAATCTTTTCGGTCAAATTGTCAGATTAAAATTTCAGATTAAAATCTGACAAATAGCTCTCCAAATCTGACAAATAGCTCTCCAAGAATATGCAGAACCAGCGATCAGAAGGATTGTTTGCCATTTTACAAGCCTTGAGTCTGCGGACACCGCTCCTCTTATCGATACCGTAAGCCTGCGACGTGATGCCCTCGCTGTCATGACAGCGCTCCGTGGCTATGGAGGATTGCATTTCTCCACAGCCTGCGAAGTCCTCATATGTGATTTCAGCGAAATGTATCCAGAGTGGACCAAGCTCGCCAAGATAGCCTGTGTAATCCCTGTCTCGAGTGTTCCTGCAGAGAGGGGGTTCTCACTGCAGAATCGGATCAAGACGAAGCAGCGAAGTCGCCTTGCGGAGAACAAGGTTACGCGGCTTATGCGCATTGCAAGTTGTGGAGAGACACTGGGAACTTTTGATTTTAAGTCGGCAGCTGCACAATTCAGCACTGCAAAAAAGCGTAAAAAGTAGCCAAAAATGACGCGAGACAATGTTATAGGCCTAGTCATTTGTTTGTTCAAGTTCATTTGACAAGGAGTCATTTAGGCTACACGGTGGCCAATTTAAATGTTACCAACTAAATGAGACATACTGAGTTTATAATTAAATTTGCTTGAGTAAAAACAATGCTATATTCGGATATTTTATGTGGGGAAGGGGGGTTGGTTTGTTAAACTATGAAATGTGAAACCATAGTAAAAAAAATTGGTTGATTGACGCCAATCGGACGTTCATGTTTTTTTCCCCGTCTATTTGAAAGTTAGGCTAATAAACATGTTGCAAATACGGCCTGATTATGTCATTGTTTTAAGTTACATAAACTGCTTTCAGTTTTCCTCAACTTGAATAATTAAGAGGCAATATTTGACCGGCATATCATCAAAATGTCCGGAAAACGAAACCTCTGCCGGTCACTTTGACCGGCACCATTTTTTTCTAGCGGAAACTCTGCTCAAGATTATCCAATTACAATTTAGCAGATGTTGTGACTCACCCAGGTTTTGGCGATATTCAGACTTTATGCCGATCTGTAGCAGCTGATTCTCAAACAGAACTCCATTGTTCTTGCACACAAACCTGAGGGCAAGAGATAAGAGTGTTTGTGATGCAGGGACAGCTAGCAATGGTACTGTTTTTTTAATGGTGTGTTCACGTGTTAGAAGAATAATCAAAAACATGAGCTCCACACTGGGAATATTCACCATAATCTCACTCCCAATTTTTTAATGATCAATCTCTAATGATATTTTGTTATGATCAGTGAAACAGGGAATTACCAACAGTGTTAGTAAAAGGAACAATTAGTTTCCGTTCATGCTAAGGGACTTGGACGAGTTAGAAAATGTAGCAAGTGTTCGTTCTAACAGGCAAGGAAAGCGAAGCACATCAGAACTATAAGAATGACTTCTCCTTAAAGGGATAGTTCACCCAAAAATTAAAATTAGCCCATAATTTACTCACCCTCAAGTCATCCTAGGTGTATATGACATTCTTCTTTCAGACGAATAAAATCGGAGTTATATTACAAAAGTCCAGGCTAATCCAAGAATTAGAATTTGATTTATAGTTGCTCTGTTTTTGAAGTCCTTCCTGCATCTGCCCATCAAATAACTGCTCCACGCAGCTTGGGGGTGTTAATAAAGGCCTTCTGAAGCGAATCAACGCGTTTGTGTAAGAAAAATATCTATTTAAAACTTTATAGTTTAAATAAACTTTCGGCCGACGCCTTCTGTGGAAAAGTGTTGAAAGTTGAAAGTGAAACTCACGTGCGTGACATCATGACGAGCGGACCTGGTCGCGTTAGTCTTTCGATCCGCAGGGGAACTTTCAACAATTTTTCCATAAATTGAACAGGGAAGGCGGTCGGCCGAAAGTTTACTTGATAAAGTTTTAAATATGGATATTTTTCTTACACAAATGCGTTGATTCGCTTCAGAAGGCCTTTATTAACACCCCAGAGCCGCGTGAGGCACGTTATTTGATGGGCAGATGCACTTTTTATGGACTTCAAAAACAGAGCAACTATGAATCCTGTTCAAATGCTTGGATTAGCCTGGACTTTTGTAATATAACTCCGATTTTATTAATCTGAAAGAAGAATGTCATATACACCTCGGATGACTTGACGGTGAGTAAATTATGGGCTAATTTTCATTTTTGGGTGAACTATCCCTTTAAGGGAATAGGACCATCCGAGGAGCATGTGAATGCAGCATGAGACATTGAGAGGAGGGTGGCTGTTGAAAGGGAGACTAAAGCTAATCAAAAAAGAGTGGGCAATCATCAGTGCTACTGAATGTTGTTGACTATGTAGTACAATGGTCTCATCTGATAAAATAATAAACATACATTTTGGAGCTGTGAACTAGTTAGCTAGAGCACATGCTGTAAAATATAGCCATGAAGCTTATATGGGCCAGACAAACCCATCTTACAAGATTTCTTGCCAACACTCTACTATGCCTATAAATAAAAGTAGCAAAAAAGGGATTCTTTTATTGGAGTATACATGTATACACAGGCCTGAAGTCCAAGCAGAATTGTCCACAATGTGCAAGTTGTGCATAATTTGGTCACTATAATTAACAGTCATGACACAGATTATAGGTCTAATTCTGCAGAACAGAATACAAGAAGGCTTTTCCAAACATTACATAAAAGTTTGGGGTCTGAAAGAAAGATTTTATGGCCACCAAGGCTGCGTTTATTTGATCAAAAATACAGTAAAAATAGCAATTTTCTGAAACATTATTACAATTTAAAATAACTTGTTTTTGAATTTGAATTCATTGTAAAATGTAATTTATTCCTGTGATGGCAAAGCTAAATTTTCAGCATCATTACTTTCCTTTTAATACACTTATTTGATGCTCAAGAAATATTTATCATTATAAATGTTAAAAACAGTTGTTTAATAATTTGTGGAAACCATAATAGATTCTTTGATCAATAGAAAGCTCAAAAGAACAGCATTTATTTGAAACAGAACATTATAGTCTTTACTGTCACTTTTGATCAATTTAATGCATCATTGAGGAATAAGTATTCAATTCTTTCAAAAAACACTTAACTGACCCCACACTTTTGAACAGTAATGTCTATTTAATACTAAGCAAATAAATATTTGTAATAAATGAAAAATACTGCGAAACAGCTTCCACACTACATGCCTAGGATTACCAGTAACATTAAAAAATAAAAATAAAAACAACCAATGAAAAGAGAAGGTGGCATAATATGAAAGAGGCTTCTGGTAATGGTTGTCTGAGATAGTTGGGCGACTGAATAGAGGGAGTGAAGTAGGCGAGTGAGCTCTTACTTGTTGAGCAGTTCGTTTGACTCAGGCAGAGGAGGAGCAGGATCTTCAGAAACCACAGAGGGGGGAGCAGAGCTGAGAGACCGAAAGCCAAGAATGCAGAGAGAAGAGAGAGCAGCCCCAGGAGATGAAGAGAGGGGTGAGAAGTGTTAAGTGTGAAAAGGCACAGATGGTTAAAACAGATTAAGGATGTTAGAAAGTGGTGAGCCGGTAAAAAGAGAAGAAGTGTAGAGTGAAGCCAAAGTAGGAAGCAAGAAAGAGGAGAGAAAGAGAAAAGGCAGAGGTTAGTACCGGCATTACATCTGTGGCAAATAAAATGTTAGCAATTCATATTACAACCACAGACACAAACAGAAAAGAACATTTACACAACATCTATAAATAATCAAACATTTAAAAAAAAAAAAGTTTATATGTGACTGTCAACAAGTTTTGCTGTAACATATTGACACTGAAGTCAACCGCTGGCCCCTTACTCCGAGTCACCAGGACCCTCGGCCAATAGGGAGTCAGAGCTTTCAGTAGGGGGTTCCAGATCTCTGCCATCGTCCAATGAAAAGCAAGGACGTGAGACGCACACACGTTCACGCATACACACAAACATGTGCCCACACACACCAAAATGAGGGAGATGGAAAAGGGAGGGAAAGAGAGAAGCAAGAAAAGAGAAAGACAGTCACATACGCAGCAAGATAAAGGACACAAGATTACACAACACAAAAAGAGGAAGACAAGAAGAACGAGCGATAGAAAGTGAAACGACAGAAAAGTAGAAAGCCTGACAGACGTATATGCAAGCTTGGAACATCTGTACATGTTAAAATATTAGTGTACTTCACTTCAGTTAATTAAAGCAATAAATGCACAGTGGACTGAATAACAGGATGCTAATGAACCGGATTCTTATTTACCTAAGGAAGCCATCATCATTGACCCCAGCCTCTGAGAAAACATCAACCAGTAAACTGCCTGCGCTGGGAGCGGCCGCAGCAACAGGGGGAACCGTGCGGAGCCCCAGCAGATCTGCAGATGGGGACGGAGTGGACTGAAAGAAAAAGAGCGTTCATCACATTGGATTTTGGCTCAATAAGGAGATGCTGAAGTGTTTGAACCAGGATGTGTGCGGTGGGTGGGTGTTTTCTCAGGAATTGTTCTGTATTTGCTGACTCACTTCCCTGTACAATGTAAACTTGCAATGGCTGAAGTCTGCCGCATATTAGCCTCAGCCCACAGACTGCCTTACAGTATGTGCACTGACCATCTAATGTACATGCCCACAAAAGTGCCAAGAGCTGTCTGAAATTGGCAGCTCCAATCTAATGCACCAGTGTGACTGGAAAGAAAATCATGTCTATAAGGAACTGGGTTGATAACATGAGCACTTGACCAAAACATTTTGAGTGGTCATTTTTATCATGGCAGGCTATTATTGTGAGATTAACTATTACAGATAAACCTGACCCTAAAAGCATGTAGAAACAAAACGAAATGTGTCCCTTTAATATCAGTCAGATTCAATGTCTTAAGTGGCGGTTCATGGGCAGAATAAGCTGCAAAGTGGAGCGTAAATTTTTTTTGGGAAATGCGCTATACATTTTTTAGGACTCGTTGATTAATAGAAAGTTCAGAAGATTTATTTAAAATAGAAATAATTTGTAACATTATAAATGTCACTTTTTTATCAATTGAATGCATCCTTGCTGAATATATGTATTATTTTTATGTATTAATCTCTATCATATATATATATATATATATATATATAAAAACTGAAGCAACATCCATGTGTGTTTGTTTCCCTCACAGCATTAGATGCAGCAATGGCAGAGTTGTCTCCGCTTCTCTCTCCACCTCCATTGAGTTCTCCCTCTCTCTTTCCCTCCTCTAGCTCATTCACAGACACAGCTCCTGGTCCTTTCTTCTTTTTCAGCTTGGCTAGGATGGACGACTCTCTCTCTGGGAATGGAGGCATCTCCTCAAGCACTGTGGCCTACAGGTACACACAGTGATATTATGCAAATAAATGGTGACAAACAAATCAACAAAATATGTGCAAAGGTGTGTGATCTCACCAGGACATCAGTGCTGGCAATGGAGGACAGTTTGAGATACTCCACAGCTCTCTGCTGTAGCTCGACGTCACTGTTCCTGATCTGGCTGTCAGAGCGCAGCACTTCCTGAATAGTGCTCTTTGTCTCCGGGAACAGATTAATGAACTTAATATAGGCAGAAAGCAGCAGGGCGCGCGTGGGAACTGAACACAGGTGAAACTTAGAGTGGAGCAGGTTAAACTGAACCAGAGGACTAGCGAGATGGAAGGACAGAGGTGAGATGAGTGGGAGCAATTTGATCCATTTCAGATCATAGGAAAGACAAAAGAGAATGGAAAATGAAAGAGAGAGATGAAAAAGAACAAGAGGACATCATCAGTACAGCAATAAAACACATCTATAACACCAAAGTGCAAGGTTACAAAACATTGCTATGAGTGGTTAAAGAACTCACCTGGAACGAGGATCACCAGCAATAAGGTTACCAAACTCTCCCAGGATGTAGCCTCCAACCTTCACCATATTCTCATGACAGGCTGGAGCCTGCAAAGCCTGTGGAAATTAAAAGGGAAAAAAGAGAGCAGAAAACATGAAGTGTTGCATGAAGTATCGCAGTGCTGGTGGAAACCAAATGAACATCTGGAGTCATTTACCTCAAAGACTGTCTTGGCTGCATATCCCTGCACATCGTCACGGTTGATGACGATCTGGATGACGCGGTACCACACTTCCTCACTGACGTAATCCCCAGCAATGCGGATTAGGTTCAGTATGGTGTCCACATACCAGGAGTAGTCTACTGCATATTTCTCTGCCAGGATGGCCACCTTCAGTACCTACAAACACAAGTCACTCATTTTAACAATGACCTATGACTGAGGTGATATGGGCGAGATAAAAAGACACACACACACCATTTCCTCTCTGATGGAGTAGTCGGCTGTCTCCAGGTAACTCAGCATCTCAGCGACAATCTGCTTGGCATTGCTGCGATCACACATGGCATAGAGGAGGTCAGCAGCTCTCTGACGCACACTGACATCCCTCTCAGTCTGCCAGCAACATAAACAGAATTAAATGCTTATAAAACAGTGTTCATGAATAATAAAAGAAGGAATCTGCCATTTAAATAAGCATTTTTAGTGTTTAGTGTATACGGTTTCTTAAGAATGCAGAATCTAGCCACTTACCTTCAGGGCGTTGATGACTGTCTCTATATGCGTTTTAACTGCCTCATGGGAAAACTCAGAGCTGGCAAGGGTGCACATGCTTTCCAGGGCCAGGTAGCGCAGATTGGTCTCTCTGTGCTGCAAGAACTGTCCCAACTGGTTACATGCCCGAACAAGAAGATTCGGCTCGCTGTGGAGAAACAAGGGCCATGAATAGAGTTTAAGTACAAGAGTGAAATGCTAAATACTGATAAAAACCAATCAAAACATCATAGCAGATCGTTTTAAACAATGTGCACCTGTCATAGTGGATGATGAGAGAGATGGCTTCGAACAGGATGGCATTCTTGGCATTGGAATGCTGAACCTTCTTGGATTTGGGTGGCTCTTGGGCTTTGTTGAGGATGGTCTCCAGACACTCCACCAGTCGTCCCTTCACAGCACCATCTTCAGGCGGTGGGTAGCACTGCAGCAGTCGCAGCAACTTGCAGGACAGCCACGGAGCAGGAACAAAGTAGTAGGTGTAGTCCTGCAGGTCAGTGGAGGCTGAGGACACAATCTGAGAAAGAAAAAAGACAATCAAAGACAAGATAAAAAATCTGGGGTTGCAAAGAATTGAAACTTTCAGAAAATAGTTTTTCTACGTGACTTTTCAGTGGTAACACATTGCAAATGAAACTAGTCAGTGGAACTGTAATTTGCTGCACAACCATGAAAAGCTGGCAGAATCAACCAAAAACAGACTTTTGCAGTGCATTACTGTTTTTTTTTATGTTGCAAGTTGAGTAGATTTTAATTACTTTGTAAACTCCCTTTAAAATTTGAATGTAAAATATTTAGTTTTTGGGGAGTTCTGTTGATTTAATTTTTCTTCTGATGGTTTAACAAATATGGCTGTTTAATTGTGGATATAATAGACCGTAGTCAGGGTAACACCATGTTTATTTTTTGACAGGGATGAAAACAAGTCTGTGAGGGATAGAAGTACAGTGTGTTCAATGGAGTGTACTGTTTTTTAACAACATACTGATTGTTCAGCAGACGAAACAGCTTTCTAAAAGACACTCAGTAGACAAAATCTCCATAAAGCAATAATCATGCAACATCTATAAGATTATTGACTAAGTAATCCATGATAAAGTAATGCTAACCTAACAATTTTATACTATTTTTTACATTCAATGAACACTTTACATTTAAGTTATATATACACACTAAATAAGGTTGGAAAGAGGTTTAAATATTATTGAAAGAGGTCTCATCCATGCACACACAAACACTCACCCTGCTGAGACGTGACACAGCAAGTGACACACATGTCTTGAACTCATCAGGGTTCTTCTGGCTGAGGCAAGTGATCAGGGAGATCGCAGCAGTGACCACACCCTGAAAGAGAAGAACACCAGAAAACTAAGAACCACTTAAAAACACATTAACAACAAAGAAACATGCTAATCTATAAATGTGTACATTTTCAATTTAAACAGGCATGTGTATGAACATCATGAGGTTGTTTCCTGTGTGTCAGACTTACCATGTGCTGGTCATTGAGCAGGTGCACCACTCTAGAGGTCCATTCTCCCATGAGCACCAGGTCTGGTGAGGTCTTATACAGGCGGAGCAAACACAGAGCGGCAGACTGCTTCACACTGTCCATCGTGTCTCTGTCATTAGGATAGGAACTAATTTAGCCATCTAAATTCATTGACTCAAAATTAAAATACTTAGGGCAAGACACTATACGTGAATATGGTAAAAAATGAACACAGATATCAAAATACTTTCCCCAGCTGACTATCTAATGAAAAATGCCTAATTTGCATATATTTCCTGAACAGACATCTGAAAACCTGATAAAGCTAGATTTAAAATGTGTTTCATTTTGTTGACATTAAAGATAAATGTTTTGAAGAGGGAATTCTGGATCCCTTTTTAAATAAAAAAAAATCGGAAAAAACTGTCAAAAAAAATTCGCCATCAATTTATTTATAAAGTGTAAATCAGGTAAATGTTATAAGAGCAAACTCCACTGTAAAACCTTCAGAATATAAATAGGAATAAAACAGGAATAAATATGTTGGTGTATGCAAGTGCTACTGAAGTGGACACAATCATTTTAAGAAAATGCCCTTTAAAAACTGCCTGTAATTGGAATCTACAGATGCAAATAGATAAAGTGTAAGAAAATAAACAATTAAATATATATTTTGGATGTTTTATTACCACTAGTCTGAAAGACGACAAGTTATGGAAGTGAAATGAACCATTGCCTGAAAAAAACTATGGTTTTGGCTGTAGTGTTTTGCCTTAAAGTATATAACAAATTATAATCTCTTATACTAAACTTAAGAAAGGAAGAAAGTGACACCACAAACACACACTTCCTGTTTTATTCATCATTTTTCCCCTTACTCAATTCAGTTCCTTCTTTGTGATGTCCTTCAATTTAAATCCCTCAAACTGAATCCCTCATTTTTGCATTTGCATTAAAGCTGTACAATTCTGGACAAATTGAGAATCGAGAAATAAATTGACAAACACTGTCTTTGGGTGTTTGAATCGAGATTGCAATCTTTTAACAATTATTTGTGCAGCTCTACCTCCCGCTCAACCCCTCCAGGCCCAAGTTGCTCACCCAGCCACAAGGATGCGCGGAATCTCTCCAGCGAAGGCCTCAGCCATCTCTCTGCTGCCCACGTTGGCGATGCAGTGCAGAGCCAAACACATGAAGGTGGGGTTTCGGCTGGACAGGTCGTTCTTGATGGCATTGTTAATCAGTCTGATCAGTTCACTGTTACTGTTCACCAGCACAGAGATGAACAGGTACCCCTGGAGAACAAACAAGGAACAAGGAAGGAACAAAAATAAGCTGAAGATTATGCTGCATACACTCTGACTGAGGGCAAATGAGTGTACGGCAAAAGCTGAAATGAAGACAGCGTCACTGAAGAACTGTCATCTTCAAACAAAATCAGAGCAGCATCCCTGCAAGCTCAGTGGATAAGCACTAAACCATGAGAGAGAGAGAGAGAGATTTTCCCCCTCGCTGGACTAATGTTTCTCTCTCACTGCTGCAAGGGCTGAAGCTCACTTAAATTGCCTCTTCTCCACTCTCGCTGCATCATGATGTTGAATGTGTTTTTAAAATCTGGAGGTTTGAAGGAATGCGTCTTGCAAGATGATCAGTATCAACTGATTTAAATTCTACTACAGTCAGCTTGCAAAATTCAATCATTTGCTTTATTCGTTGTATCTGGACAGTGGACACCATTATAACAATTCACTGAACTTATCAAAAATACAAATATTCTTTGGATTCTTTATTTTGCTTTCTTAAATGCATTATTTACAAAAACTGGTTCAGGAAAACGTTGGTTCTTTCACCTTAGATATAGCTGATTGTGTGTGTGTGTGTGTGTGTGTGTGTGTGTATATGTGTGTATATGTGTGTATATGTGTGTATATGTGTGTATATGTGTGTATATGTGTGTATATGTGTGTATATGTGTGTATTATATATATATATATATATATATATATATATATATATATATATATATATATATATATATATATATATATATATATATATATATATATATATATATATATATATATATATATATATATATATATATATATATATATATATATATATATATATATATATATATATATATATATATATATATATATATATATATATATATATATATATATATATATATATATATATATATATATATATATATATATATATATATATATATTAGGGATGCACCGATATGAACATTTTGGCCGATACCGATAACCGATAATTCTTAATATTTGAAAGCCGATAACCGATATATTGGCCGATAAATCTAAATACAAATTTTAATAAACTCTGAGAGCCTGATTACAAAAACAAAAGGCTCACCTTTAAAAGCCATGTCCCAAACACTTCAACATAAATCAAACCTATACACTACAGTAGCCTATTTGAACCAGTGTGAGATTCCTTACCTTTTCAAATTAATTTTACACTCCTATGGCCAAATTTTTATTTTTTTTAACACTTTACAATAAGGTTTCATTTTTGTTAGTATTAGTTAACCAACAATGAATGAACAATACTTCAACAGGATTTATTAATTTGAGTTCATGTTAATCTCAACATATTCAGACCCAAAGTTGTGTCTTTTAACATTAGGTATGAACTGTGAATGGACTGTTACAAAACACAAACATTTTATTACTAAAAGAAACAAAGGTTATTGCTCTCTGTTTGTTCATGATAGTTAATGCATTAATAAAATGAGACCTTATTTGTAAAATGTTACCAAAAATTGTATTGTCTAAAAAATAAAAATAATATACCTAAATAATGCAAACAAGTAATTGAACAGCATTACTTACTGCATAATAAAGAATCAGAATGCAAGTGCATGAAATAACCTCCGCACAGACGATAAAGAAATGGTTTTAATCAAACCATATTGTTGATGGAAATGATACGAGAACAATAAAAGTGCTAATTATAAAAAATAATGCTTCTGTGTTTTGAAAAAAAAATATGTTTAATATTACAGTAATAGTAAACATCTGTAATATTAGTCTAGTCTATTAGGAATAATGTTGCTGTTTGAGAGCGCGCTGAAGCTGGAGAGAATGAACGAACAACCATAAACTGAAGCGCTTAGAAGTTTAATTAACAACTAAACGCATCATATATGAGAACAATCAGATATTTATACAAAATAAATATAATATTACAACTTATATTAGCACAAAATCACGCATAGGTGAAGGGTTATAACTCCTGTGGATGCTCTTCCCCTGTTTGAGAGCGTGCTGAAACAAGATGATCACCGGTACAGTGAAGCACTGCGGGTTATTGACTTAACGAAACACATCCTATATGACTTTAATCAGATGTTTATACTACAAAAACGTAATATTACGACTTACATATGCTTAAAATGACGCGAATGCACAAGCGAACTTGACTGTGCTGGTCAGAATGCGTTGTTGACGCTTCCCACAACAGCGCGCTGAAAAACAACTAAACCCAGAGAATTCACTACGTTTTATAACAGAAATATTCTCATTGCAGTGTTATGTATAGGACAGTCCCAGTAGTTATTAATGCTGTGCATTTCTGTTTGAAATGCGCGCGCCGGTACAATGAAGTGCTTTACTGCATCGTTAATTAACTCAACCAAACGCATCCTATATGGGATTATATACACAAAATAATAAATATAATATTACAACTTACAATGGCACAAAAGGCTGTGAATGCACAAGCGAACTTGACTGTGCTCGTCATGAAGGTGTAACTCCGTGGGCGCGCGCTGAAGCTAAAGACCGGTACAATGAAGTGCTTTACTGCATCGTTTATTAACTCAACCAAACGCATCCTATATGATATTACATACACAGAATAATAATAAATATAATATTACAACTTACAATGGCACAAAAGGCTGTGAATGCACAAGCGAACTTGACTGTGCTTGTCATGAAGGTGTAACTCCGTGGGCGCGCTCTTCCCTCAACAAACACGCTGAAACACAACGCTCTTTTACAGCCTATTCTATTCTCATTATCATTTTATGTAGATTATAGAAGACTTGCGCTGCACATGTTGCACATAACTGTATTTTCCTTTTCGAAGTGATTCCAAACATATTTAGAGCAATTCAAACCCATCATGGTGGACAGCGCGTCCGTCTCAGCTGAAGGAAATAATACATTATCTATCGGCTTGACTATATCGGTCAAATTTTCTTATTGGACCGATAACGATAACATCAAAAATAATCATTTATCGGCCGATAACGATATGTTGCCGATATATCGTGCATCCCTAATATATATATATATATATATATATATATATATATAACATTTTATTAATTTAATTCTATTAATGTATCTATAATAAATAAATCTATAATAAAAAAAGGAAATCTTTAGCGACAAAATTCAGCATCCAAAACATCGTGGCTGAATTTGATGAATATCAAAAGAGCAGTGGAATTTTAGCTGGAGGCTGTGACTCTTTGTTTAGATTGAGACACTAAATCTTACCATACAGCAAGTGAAATTAACCATTGCCGTTTTTGTCATTCATGACTTGGTGACCTAAATCAGGTTTGGAAACCATTTTAAAGCTGCACTATGTAACTTTTTTGTGCTCAAAGTACATAATGAATCCTTTTTCCATACCATGTTTTTGTCTTATCCTGAATCACTACGGTACACTTATAATAAGTGTTTATATTCTGACTATTTTAGACATGTCGGGTCTCCACCACTGTGGAGTAGCCCAGAACCTGCGTGACTCACCATAGACATAAACAGAGAAAAGTAGCTCCAGCTACAATGTTCTTCCGAAAGACGCATGCAGTTCTGTTTATTAACTGCTAGAGCGCCAAAAATTACATGGAACAGCTTTAATGTGCTTATAAGTCTTATTTCAAGAATCCTAGGAAACTGTAAGACGCTGTAGTGAACCTGGTTGACTTCTATCCACAGATATTGGCATCCCCTAGTCAAGAAACCTTAGCTCATGGGAAATGTGTATTGAATATACATGACCTCCTATGGTAGGAGTAAGTCAAAACAAGATGACATCACCACATTCCTCAGCATTATAGTATAATGTGTTGCAGTGAAAAGGACCTTTACAAGAGGCTAACAAGATACAGGACCTCAACTTGTTTCTAGTTAACAGAAGTGTATAAAAGTGCAACAGGAAGAAAAAGAAACAGCGTCTTCTGCAACCCCTCTACAATTCATTAGCACTATGTAAATTTCATTCATTTTGCCATGCACAAGAACAAATGCTATGGCCATGTGGTGTTTAGTGACAACACATGTTGTTGTCTAGTTTGCATTGTAAATGTTATTTCAATACCTTTCCTTATCAAGGAAAAAGATAATCTGACTCCGAATGGCCCACAATTGTTGTCCTTTTTTGTACTGAAACATTCTGGCCTGCTTCTGTCAGTGTTCCCCTGCAGGGAGCTGCGTGGCTGATGGGAGCGTGGCTGCTAGAGTGGGTGTTTGATCAGCAGGAGATAATTAGACCTCATGGTAGGTCTACATGGCACGGAGTGCCACTAAGCTTCTCTGACAAGCTAAAAACACATCTGTTGCCCTTACTCACTAGCTACAGCCACATTCATCAGACATGTCCAAATGTTCCAATCAAGAAAAGACCATTTCCAAAGAGCTGTCTAGACTCATCATTTTGTCAAATTTCAAAAACATTCATTAAAAGGTTTGGGGGGCGGTAGAATTTGGAAAATGTTTTTGAAAGAGGTTATGCTCAGCAAGTCTGCATTCATTTGACCAAAAATACAACAAAAACAGCAATATTGTAAAATATTATCACAACTTAAAATTTTAATTTATTGCTGTGATGTCAAAGCTGAATGTTCAGCATCATTACTCCAGTCTTCAGTGTCCCGTGATCCTTCAGAAATCAGTCCAATATGCTAATATTTCTTAATATTATGATGAAAACCGTTGTGCTGGTTAATATTTTTGTAGACACTTTGATTCAGGATTATTTGATAACTAGAAACTTTAAAAGAACAGCATTTATTTGGAACAGAAATCTTTTGCAATATTATTAATGTCTTGTCACTTATGATCAATGCAATGCATTCTTACTGAATAAAAGTATTAATTTCTTATAAAATGTTTTTTTAAAAAGACCCCAAACTTTTGAACAGTAGTGTATATTGGTAGTAATACTAGACTGTTCACACTGCACACTGGATCTGTTTTCTGACAGTGTAGTCAATATCCTGCATATCAGTTGTCTTACATGTCTCTCTCTATGCAGATATATGAGAGTGTGTCATTAAAAGAGAACACCGAAAACTCAAAACATTTTGCCTTTGCTAAGGTCCATTCATGACATTTTGTTGAACTCGCATGGTTTCTGAGTGTCAGATAACATAAAACTATTATGCATTCATGTATATACAGGGTTTAAAACCGCATATGTTGGCCAGTTTACAGTTGATGCATTGTGAATGGATAAATAAACGAAGGCCAGGATAAATAAATGAATTCAGACACTACTGAATTTTGTGTACCCTACCTTTTGCAAAATTTGGATGAATAAATCAAAAGTTGGGTGATGTTGACTAGTGTGAATATTAAACAGCAAAAAGGCTGCTATTAAATATGAAGTCTGCATATTCTGCATGTCTATGTGTGAAGTGCGACAAAACTAAACCATTCTAATGACAATGTCACCAAAGATAAGCTACTAAGTCCTGTACAGTTTTTATATTTTGCATAATTTACTACATTCTGCCTTCCCAATACATTACAACAACAGCGATGATCAAAAAGCGTGGACAAAACAGTCAATCTTGTATGCAAGTGCCGTCTGCTTGATCATGAACCAGTCATTACATCGTCATCACCGGGAGTTGACAGCACGCGGGCGCAGGTGAGACCCGAACAGCACACAATGCTTTTTGTGTTTAAACTAAACTCATTTAAGCCATGCGAATTTAAACATTTAAGAGCAAAACATGAAAGAGCACTCGCACACGCTGAGAGGAGATTTGTGTGTGTGTGTGCGCACTCATCTGAAGCGCGCACACGACGTGTCGCAGATAGCGTGCAAATAATGAGTCTTGCGGTTGAACGGACAAATTCACACAAAATTATGTCAACATGCCCATCTTGGCGAGTATACTAGCAAACATTGTAGTTATGTGTCAAGTAAAATGTAAACGTCGAGAAAGACGTGTTCATGTGTAACAGTATATGTACTGGATCTGTGCATTATGTCTTAAAGGGAAAGAAGCCTATTCACGCTGTCTGTGTTTTTAATGTTAATCAAACAACAAATGACTAAGAAATCATTCACTGCTCGACTCAATAACTTTTGTAACTTCAATAATGATTCATCTTTATTTAATTTATACAGTGAATATTATAATATGCAATGTTATTTTATATTTGATTACTTTATTCAATTTCTGTACCTGGAAAAATCTCAAAAGCACTGTTTATTTTATATGCATATTGCTCTATTGTGCTGTTGCTTGTAGTTTGATTATATGTTCTTATTTTGTTTTTGTTTTTATTTGACAAAAGTCCTAATTTCCCTGAACATAGCACATAGCAAACCGTACCAAAACCATGACCCTAAAACCGTGATACAAACCGAACCGTGAGTAATTTGAACCGTTGCACCCCTTCTATACACAGTAGAATATTTAAATACAGCTCCACTTACAATCTGTTTCTCAGTGTACTTGTTGGAGCTGAGCAGGTTGACAGCCTCCATGTGGCCGAAGTCAATGTCGTGGCCCAGGAGGAAGATGAAGAGCAGCTTGCACACATACTTCTTTTTGCTGTATCCATCCAAAGCCTTGTCTCCTTTAAACTTGGAGCGGATGTTGGCTAACTCTTTATTTATGCGTTTGATCTCTGCTTCCTTACTCTTACCTGAAGAGAGAAACAGAAAACAGAGAGACTCAGGATTTAACTTGACAGTGCAGAGCAATTGGTAATAACTAAGTGATCTAAACATATCAGTGGATAACACAAGCTGACAAAATGCCCAGCTGGTGCTGATATCTTGCCTCAAATGGAGATAATTATTTGCATTTAACAGTACAGCGTAAACAGCTCTTTATTAAAAAAAAAAATGCATTTCTCCCAGCCTTGTCTCCCTCCCTGCCCCCTGTCATTATTCATTTGCATCAAAATGCTTAATGCATCTTTAGAAATCATTTTCAAGGCTGTTCACAATATCATTCAAATCTAGTATCTTAAAAACAAAGATAAGGTCTTAAAAGTAAAAAATAAAATAAAAAATAAACACAGGCCACGCTGTTATTATTACCAAAAACCCTGGCATGATTTACACATGAGCATATGGCTGTGCCATTGCAGATATGATGAAAATTGGTGCATTGAAAGTGAAATGAAAAGAGGGTCAGAAGAGCAGATTATGGTAAATGAAAAGGACAGGAAACCAGGAAAGACCACAGGAAATAGCAACACATTTTTTGGGGGGTTGGGGTTAAACAGGATAAAGTATCCGCAAAAAGCCTAGCGAAATGGAACCAAACAATACATAGCTTAACTTGGGATGCACCGAAATGAAAATTCTTGGCCGAATACCGAACGCGGTTTTCCGATTTTTCCATTTATTTTGCCAATTTTTTCAACATTGCATAAATTAAATAGTAAAAATGAGCTTTTTACTATTTTGTCTTGCTTTTTTTTAAAGAAAAATAAATTACAAAACTACAATTTTAAAAGATTTATTTAACACTGGACATGTTTTAGCATTCCAGCAGACATTATACAAACAAAGCACAATATAACTTAAATCAAAAATTAAAATGTAAAAAAGTATTTGGCCATCTTATCTTTGGCCTATTATGCCTACAGGTATCATAAGCAAATTACAGAGGGTGCTCTATTTAAGTGCAGATGTAGGCTAAGCAACGGCTCCACCACAGCAGTGAGTGTACGGGGAGACATTCAAGATTATTTAGAATTTAAAAAATGTTTTGCAACAAATATTTTTCTATTTAGTCTGCCCATTGCTTTAATGCGTTACAATTTCACTATGTCACTTCCGAAGCTTTGCAGCGTGCAATTGGCCATTAATACTTTTTGCAACATGAAAAACAATAGTTTTATTCAATGGATTATATAGACTGTAGACTCGAAAGCGAGCCGAGACTGCTCCATTTACAATCACTAAATGCTGTCGCTATGTCAGTTCATCGCGATCTCACAAAGTACACATTTTTATTGAAGCTGCTAACAATGCACAATAAATATATTACTTGCGTCGATTCGTGTCTACAATTTGTTTGTTTGTTCATGAGAGGTTTTACGAGCCTGTCACCGCTGCAGAAACACGTAGTAAATGGATACTTTTGTCGTTCTACAGCCAATATACAGTATCAACTGAGGGTGCTTAGACAGTGTCTGCAAACGGCCATTGTTGCGTCTATCTCAGACACTATAATGCTTCCACACTTCCAACATGTTTGCTGCGTTTAGGTGTGCGCGCCTCTCTCACACACGCTGGTTGCTAAATTTGATCGTGTCATTAAAAACGCCATTGTTCGGTTAAATTTATTTTGTCTTTTCACTTATTCGTGCTATTTTCGGCCAAATAATTTCAGTTGCCGAACATTCAGTGCATCCCTACGCTTAACTACATTAAATTTCTGTAGTTTGCACCCTTGCATGACAAAAAACAAGTTCTTGCAACTGTGTATCCAAAAAAAAAAAAAAACAGCATGCAGGTTAAACTATTTCTTGCTCCATCAGTCATCCTTGGGCAAGCATCAGATTTCTTTTTTGCTCCCATGTCACTTGTGCACACTGGATAAATTCACTTTGCATATGCAATTTTTAATAAGGGATCTGATGACATCCAAATAACTGCTGCCACAAGAGATAATGCTACAGTGAAAACAATACCTTTGCTAAATGCAAAATGTAAAATTAATAACTCAGAAACGAATGAATTAAACTGTTCCAAAAAGCACTTTTTGATTAATTCATCGAAATGTAGTTTGCAGTGATCACATTGGTTTAATAAGAATTGCAAACTACCCACTATTCTTGCAATAATGGTATCAATGAAGGACTGAATTAGCTTTTAAAGCTTGCAGTAACATGCAATCTGATTTTAACACCAATCATTGTACACTAAACAACAGAATAAACATAGTGACAATCCTTTTTGCATACAGAAGATAAAACACAGGTCACTAGCATGTTAAAAACATCAAGTGTCTCAGACAAAAGTTGAATACACAAGTTACAACTTTAACCAAAAACTGACTCACCTCAAAAACATCAATGACCTAAATCTATGGTTTGTTTGTTATGATTAACTGACTGTGACTGAGGAATCAAATATCAGCTAGAATGTCAGCATATACATTGCATTTGCATATCATTTTCTGATTTAGCTTTTGAGTCGTTCTTCAGCTCACAATGATGCTGGAATGAAATGTATCTGAAAATAGCTAATTCAAATCATGTCATGTTTAAATGATGTACACTGCTGAGAATACCAATTAATTGAATTATAAATGGAACTGAACTATTTCCTAAATAGCCATAATGCATTCTGATCTTATTTTGGAGAGCACATAAACTTAAAGGTGCCCTAGAATGAAAATTTGAATTAACCTTGCCATAGTTAAATAACAGGAGTTCAGTACATGTAAATCACAGACAGTTAGTCTCAAACACCACTGCCTCCTCCTTCATATATAAATCTCATTTGTGAAAAACACCACGGAAAAATTGGCAAATCTCAACGTAACACCGAGAATGATGCAATCGTCGGGATCATTAATATGTACGCCCCCAACATTTGCATATGCAAGCACACATTCACTGTCATGAACTGCGCAGCCGAATCATCGGGAGTTCTGCAGGTAAACAAGCGTCACGCGAGGATAGCGAACATGGCAGATCATGGAAACAAATGTTATGTTCCAGGCTGTGCAGGGGATGTGAAGACGTTTCATACTCTTCCCACAGATAAAACATGTCAACAGGCATGGTTGATGTTTATTTATAATCGGATACTGCGACAATTTAATTCAAAGTTGTTAGTTTTCTCAGCCCATTTCACCACGGACAGTTTTTCAAACCTGGGACAAAATCAAGCAGGTTTTGCTCAGCGTCTGACACTGAAGAAAGGGGCAATTCCAACCATATACCTGCAAGCAGTAAGTGATTTTATCCACTTCTTGACTGTCTAAACGATTTCTGATTAAATTGAAAGTTTCTTAGAGAGACAACATTAACGATAATATCCCCGTTGTTGTCTAGATCCAACGCAAGATGCTAGTACAGTATCAATAGGATAATCCAAGTAGCTTACATAACTAAATAGTATGTCTAATGACAAAGGTCATATTATTTCATGCCAGTGTTGTCATAAATTACAAAATACAACCGTAGATACGTAACGTACAACGTTAGTTTAGTTGCTTACACATAGCTCACTCGATCCTTCTAGCTAACCTCTCCACCATTTAAGTTGAAACGACAGTAATTTGATAAGGCTTCTAGTCAATTTGTTAATAAAATCAGTACTCTACTGTCAAACTCAAACGTTACTGTACAAACAACATATTTAAGCGCTACCCAGTTCAGTTTGTGATTAAAAGTAAAGAAGCTATCATTGTAAAATCATACAGGGACACGTTACAATAATTAAAATCCCATGAGGCCACGGGAGAGGATTTGTGAATGGCAGTGAAACAACTGTCCAGATTACATTCATATTATATAAAGAACATACTTTTTTTAGCAAATGTGAAGTTGCTTATTCAAAATAAGTACCTATCTACTCAAGAGAGTATGCGATTTCCGATACAGCAGAAGACTTTCTTGACTGTTTTACATAGCTTATCTTATTGCACAAAACAATAAAAAGCTGTCATCAGACTATTGATAATCTCATGTGTGACTTTATTTTCTTTTTCTTTCTCAAAAATTATTTTCTATATTATAAAAACTAAAGTATATTACTGCGATGCAAGTTAATAAAAAGTATTATATATTTACATAATATCCATCAAAGGGCCCAAAAATCTAATCAAATCATATCGTGGTTTCATGTTTTGAGATATCTGCAAATATCACATCGCTGGCTGAGAGAATCAATCTCGGATTGTATCATGACCAGAGGTGGACAGTAACGAAGTACATTTACTTGAGTACTGTACTTAAGTACACTTTTTGAGTATCTGTACTTTACTGAAGTATTATTTTTTAAGGAAATTTTTACTTTAACTTCACTACATTTGAAAGACAAATATCGTACTTTTTACTCCACTACATTTCTATCAAGGTCCTCAAAGTCGAAAGTCGTTTCTGTAGCAGCTTTGAAAGTCAGTGGATGATTTTTTTTTTCTTTTAAAAGTGTTGTTTTTTTTTGCAAAATGTAAATGTCTGGGAGAAAGAGAAGCATAGACATATGGATGAATCTGAAAAAGCATGATGAAAGAGCTCAGTTTAGTCTGGTTTTTGTGCCTCTGAGATGCCAGAGCATGAGTACTGAATAGAGCTTTCTGTTGCGTTTTTTCGCACTTAAACAGACCAAAACACACAAAATGTCAACATTTTCATTTTGGAAAGTATTCACGTAAACAAAGTTGATTATGTCTTAAGTGAACGTAAACAGTTTGGGGAATATCGGATGTGTATCAGTGTGTAGGATTTGTGCATTCTGCCTTAAAGTGACAGCAGCTTTGTAAAAAGCTTTGTAACTTTTAAGTATTTAAATTAGTTCAAGGTAGTCGTATGCTAGCATGTCGGATGGAGCATCACTGACTGGCTTAAACCACCATGGCTATAGCGTGCATTTATACAACAATGCAACAATAATAAAGTAATGCATTGGCATAAAAAAGGAAATTTACTTTGATACTAAAGCACTTTTAAAAGCAAGTACTTCTGTACTTTTACTTAAGTAAAAATAATTTTTACCAACTTTCACTTGTAACGGAGTAATATTTGACCAGTAGTACTTTTACTTTCCCTCAAGTAATGGAGTTGTGTACTTTGTCCACCTCTGATCATGACAAAACGTCCAATTTACACTGCTAGTGAGCACATCATCTCCACAAACTCACCCATTATGCCATGACTGACATCTGCATGCAACTTTTTTGTATGGAAGCTACACAAAGTTTTGTGCACTAAAAGAAAATGTGGGTATGAGAAAGTATGAATACTCAACAATACTGAAAAAAGAAGAGTAAGCCAGCATTCCAGAAAAACATCAATCTCACAGGACACCTAGACCTAGGTGTGTTTGTGGAGAGAAAACATAATGTACGATACAAATTACAATACCAAAAGCTCATAAGTGTAAAAACAATTCACTTTCACTTATATGACAAAATTCATCATAAGAAGTTACTTTCAAAATTGGATGTTTTAACAGAAAATGTGGGTCAAAAAGCGACATCAATCTTTTGGAAAAGTATCACTATCACCAATATCAATCTTATTTGCAGCCAATAAAAAAATAAACCCTAAAAAAAGCGTTTCGAGATTTTAGAGATGAAATTTGAGGTATAACACGGTCAGATGCAGAAGACTACATTCAAATCTTAGCAAGATAAACCTCCCATAACGCTTAGCTCAAGGCGACAGCTTGATAACTGGATTATCGGGAAAAACACATCTGAAACAAGTCCTCTTGGCGAGCAGCGATATCAACCGCTATCCAGCTAGTCAAGGTGACGAGAGCAAAAGAGACAAGACATGCTGGACAGATCATCTGCAGTGAAACACACGGTTTTCGGTGGCGGCCTAACGGGCTCTCTAAGGCATCATTCCATCACCGGAGCTAAAGCTAACGGGCCTGAGTGATCGCGATTACTCTCATGACCTCCCTCACCAAGAGCCACTGATCTGACTTGCACCATTTAACCTTTAATTCTGGCTAAAAAGCACCACGTAGCAGAGCAGATCACAGGGCATTTGATTCAGTTTAGGGCGTATATAGGAAGAGTTGGGTGCAGCTGTTCGCGTAAGAAAATGACTAATGGTGTATGAGTGTGACAGGGACACTTACAGTTTCTGATGTCCGAAATGAATACCGCTAATCCTCGCATTCCATCTCCCTTCGACACAGCCGGCATGTTTGCAGGGTTTTTTTCTTCAAGCCGGCTTCAACACGAAACAAACGACTTTCAGATGTTCAGAGGTGCAGGTTTAACAGGCAAATACACCGAGCTAGCGGGCTAACTACTAACACGAACTCACTAACACTAGCTGCGAATTTAGCCTTGAATTTTAAGCGCTCGTAAAGCACACAGATGATGTAGCAGCGAGAGTGTTTATGAATAAGAGGTGAATGCAGTGGGTGAGAGAGAGAAGCTGGGGAGTCAGCAGCGCGACTGGTGTTTCCGTTGGCTAATTCATTCAATCCTGTGAACTCTCTTCAATGGGAAAGCGAAGCAAGGCGAAAGCTTACGTTGCGGCACTGGCTAATTAGAAGACTAACCAACGTGTTGTTTTGAATGTATGGTAACGCACCTAAATGTCGATGGCGTTAAAATAACAATTGATACCTCTCTGGCTTTGAGTCACGCACGGCAAGCTAGCCAAATAGCTAGCGAGCTGGCTAGCTCTATCAAATGTTAGTATACATCACCCAAATGAACGCGATAGGACAACGGGGAAACCTACTTTTTGACAAACTAATCTGACAGACCTGTTTCTCGAGAAAGAGATAGCTATAGGCTATGTGTAGCCGCCAATAATGTACGAGACTTTTCGTTCGGTCGGTGTACCCGGACGGAGCTCGTGACAGAACGGGCACTGAGCTCGCTCTAGCGCTTCCTCCCCAGATGTCCCGCCTCCAGTCCGTTTCTCCTAATCTGATTGGCTAGTTTCACTTCTGTCCCTGCCATTCAGTGCGCAATTTGTCCGCTTATACGTCAATTAATTTTTTTAACCATTTTAATTGGCTTGAAAACAAGATCGACACTGTTGAAAGTATCAAAGTACAAGTATGTGGGGATGGTGATAAGTTGCCAAGAGAGGTTACTACTATCCTAATTTAAATCTGACTATTGGCGTTAAAACTGATATTTTTTCAACATCTATCTTTCTATCCATCTATCCATCTATCTATCTATCTATCTATCTATCTATCTATCTATCTATCTATCTATCTATCTATCTATCTATCTATCTATCTATCTATCTATCTATCTATCTATCTATCTATCTATCTATCTATCTATCTATCTATCTATCTATCTATCTATCTATCTATCTATCTATCTATCATCTGCATATTTGTCAAAAGTTGTACACATGATGCTCTATTCATCAATGTATGTATAATATTTAATATTTTACATGAAACCCTTTTTTAATCAATTTTCAAGCCACTGGAGTTTACCTGGAAACACACTGGGTGGATGTCCAGTGCATCAAAGCAGCTTTTTTCAAATAATTGATTAAAATCAATGCATTTAGGATGACACCCTGGGTGGGGCAAGAAGTCCCCAAGGTATAAAAATCCCAGCTGTCATCAAATTTTTTGAGAATATATAAAATAGATTTGAAGATAGGTTTTTAATAATCATTTTACAGTTTTTCTCAGTCGCTTTGGTACATTTCTCAGATCAGAATAGAAATTCTCAAAACTACCTGTTCAATCTTCACATCGTTGTGTCACTTGTGCACGTCTGCTCTATGCATAAATGTATGTAGAATATTTAATATTTTACATGAAACCTTTTTTTAATCAATTTTCAAGCCGCTGGAGTTTACCTGGAAACACACTGGGTGGATGTCCAGTGCATCAAAGCAGCTTTTTTCAAATAATTGCTTAATATAATTATTAAAAATCTATCTTCAAATCTATTTTATATATTCTTAAAAAAATGTATGACAGCTTGGATTTTACCTTGGGGACTTCTTTCCCCAGGGCGTCATCTTACTCATAATGGGGGACACGGCCCCTTTCAGTTTTGTGCAACAATTAAACTAACATTTATTTCCCCAAATACAGTTTTTCTCAGTCGCTTTGGTACATTTCTCGAATCATCCTCGACATTTGCAAAACAGTATGGGCATTTCTCAAAACAATTTGTACAAATAGCAAAACACCATGGATTACCTGCAAAGTATCCAGTCTCTTGCTCAAAATCCTTTGTTCATCTTTCAAAAGTAAATATGTGTTAATGAACATGTCAGTGCTATCCGGATGACAAGTCCTTGTGTCATTGTGTACGGATAAGACAGTCAAATTGCTTAGTCATGTTGTCAATATAACAATGTACTCTAGAGGGATGTTCTGATGTAAATATGGGTACAATTTTGATGACAATTATTGTAAATTATAGGTAACATCTAGTGTATGTGGGAGTTTGATTGCAAGAGACTGGACAAGATTCACATTTACGCTTTTTCTGTTTGTACTGTAATTTGCTGACAGACCATGTCATTGCGATACAGAAAGGAAAAGACAGCACTGCATAGCACAAAGGTAAAAAAACCCCAGAAAAACAAAAGCACAAATATGAACGTCTAACGGAAATGTTAAAAAATATGCTTGACATATTATGACAACTTGTTCAACCATTTTGCATGTAAAGACTTATGCTATGAACTAATGCCTAAATGTTGAGGGGGGTGAGGCTTCATGACATAAGCAATTGATAATGTAGGAAACACCAGAGAATTGTAAATAATCATTTGCATGGATGTACCAAAGCATTTGCAACTTGTTCAAAGAAATGAGAAACTGCTTTTCTGATGTGCACAAGTGACACAACGATGTGAAGATTGAACAGGTAGTTTTGAGAATTTCAATTCTGATCTGAGAAATGTACCAAAGCGACTGAGAAAAACTGTAAAATGATTATTAAAAATCTATCTTCAAATCTATTTTATATATTCTCAAAAAATTTGATGACAGCTGGGATTTTACCTTGGGGACTTCTTGTCCCACCCAGGGCGTCATCTTACTCATAATGGGGGAAATGGCCCCTTTCAGTTTTGTGCAACAATTAAACTAACAAATGTGTCCATTTATCTCCCCAAATAATATATTGGATGTTGCATCATCATGCTGTACATGGTAAAATCATATTTATATTTGTTACAATTTAGCAGTAAATGCAAAGTAGCCTCTTACCCTACTATTATTTTTATATAATAAAATAAGCGCTTAGACAATATAGGTTGCTCATGGCAATATAGGCATGTTCTCATGTTTTTTCTCCCAATATTCATTCTCTCTCTTGCTTTAAATAAATGCCTTCAATCCGTGTCTTGAGCGCATCAGTCACTGTTTTGCGTTTTTGTAAGATTATAAATGACCACCTCTCATATCTGCCTGAAGACAATAAATCATACTTGTTGGCAAATAACGTGAAATAAAAAATATGTAGCCTATGAAAGAATAAAACAATCGCGCTACAGTTTGGTCCAATGACAGTCACGCTTAAAAAGAGCGGAAAAACGCAGAGAAGTTGAACCTATGGCGGAGATCTGCAAGAAAGAGGGCGGGCTTTTAGTAAATCACGTGATTGTCGTCCAATCAAATCATTTAATAGTCACAGCAAAGAGGCGGGAGCAATACAAGTGTGTTTTACACGAGCTTTGCTGCAGTCGTGGTGCTGGAATCCAGTTTATCGAAATGGCGGAGACGGCAGACGGAATGGAGGTAAGCTGGAGCGACTCAAGGCCATTTCGCCTAGAACGCTTCTGATATCATTTAGCTATTCGCTTTAGAAGAATGGATATCGGAACTTTGTTTAAATTCGGGTTATGATTCTTTAGTCGTTGGACACATTTGTTTGCTGCGTATGTAGTTATCAGGTGGCTAGAAATGTGCGCACACGCATCTTGAGCATCCATTTTAGCCAGCCTCGGATAATTCATTCATTTCACATCACGTGTCGGCTATTGCTAATTGGCTAAAATGAGTTCGTTCCTATAACAATGCTATGTGCAACCTTTAATTTATGGAATTGAATCTATTAGTGTGATTCCGGTTACCTAGCTCCCCGTTTTGTTCCACGAGGGTCATTTGTAGCACGCTGGCGGAGTGCTTGAATGACTTATTGTTGGGTCCAGACCGCATGGGACTGAACACCGCAGCTCGATGGCTATTATAACTACTTTTGCTACTTATTGCAGCTTTGGTCATCAACCACGGTCTATCAAATTTATTTAATTTAATCAGGGTGCTGTATTTGGTGTGGCTTTTTTTTCTTTTTCTTCATCGACCACGTTTTCCCCTCATGCGTATAATGATAATTTAAATGTTCACGAGTTCTTCCGACGCTGTGAAAAGATTAACAGTTATACTGATTTAAAAGGCTGCATAACATTAATATAACTTTTTTTTTTGTTTGTTCTCATTTAAAATGTTGCTATAAAGAACGGGCTCATAACCGGTTTAAAGAGGTAACGCTGGTTTAGAACTGGCAAAATGTACAGATTATGAATCTTTTGAATCAATTTGCCAAAAAAATACTCGTTCAGAGACTCTAAAGGCTATATTTTCGCCGGCTGGTGGCGACAAATAATTGTCTAGCGAGTATTGAAGCATTTAACGGTAATTGATTCGTTAAGACGAGCCGAGTCATTCGCGACCGAAGAGCCTACGGAAATTGAAGAAGCGCTGTACACCACTCGATACAAATTACAACAAAGCAGATTTGATGACCCTTTGGTCTTGTGGGTTTTCCCCTTAAAAATATATTTTTTTTAACTTATAAAAGACTTAAAGGGGGGGGGGGGGTAACACGCAGTTTCAGCCTCATGTCAATCAGTACCTAATTAGGTACTTACAGGGTAACATTGCATCCTTCATATCTCATAAAAGTCTAGTTTATTAGATTTATAAGGAACAGATTAGCTGTACAGACTCTTTCCGAAACTACTGGAGGAGTGCAGTGGGCGGAGCTAAAGAGACAATACATTCGTGGCATTGTGCCTTCCTGAGTAACTTTCAATTCACTATACGTTCGTGTTTACATTATATGCCACTTGCTAACAAAACAGACATTTGATTACTCATGACCGGGAACAAACACACTTGCAGAACTCAGTTGGTGCTCCGGAAAAACAAACTGCATCCACTGTTTCCTTAATGCTGGGTTATTTGGGAAGCTGATCAAGGTTATCTTTCCCTCATAACCAGAAACACGCTGCTTTAGTGACATTGTTGATGTTGTGGTCTAAAAACAAAGTGCTGCAACATCCACGCTCTTCCTGGAGAAATGCCCATACAAAGAATTCCACCCATTTTGATGTTGTACAGGGCCATACTCTTTCCGAAACGTGTTCAAATTCGGGAGGAGTGTATTAGCCACATAAATACTGTAATACGTCCAACTAGTTTTTTGAATGACCCCCCCCCCCCCCTTTAAGTGAAGCCCAGCACATGCTGCCTTAGTGCATAATTTGATATTTGTTTTAATGTTTTTTTGTTTTTTGAGGTGTCCCAGGGAGAGAGCTCAGTGAAACCTGCAGCAGAAGATATGACCTCCAAAGACTACTACTTTGATTCCTATGCACACTTTGGCATTCATGAGGTACAGTCCTATTGCTCCATGTCTCGTGAAAAGTTGTGCAGTTATTGTCTTCATATCTGTGACTAATGCAAACCCATTCTGTGTCCACAGGAGATGCTAAAGGATGAAGTTCGTACTCTGACGTACCGAAACTCCATGTTCCACAACAAGCATCTCTTCAAGGATAAAGTGGTGCTGGATGTGGGAAGTGGAACTGGCATCCTCTGTATGTTTGCAGCCAAAGCTGGGGCCAAGAAAGTGATTGGGGTCAGTGTAAATCCTGCCTTATTCTGTAAATGTCACCTCATTGTTTTCAACAGTTGAGTTATTTTGTTATGGATACGGAGTAGTTTAGTTGAATGAGGCAATTGCCCAACCTGTTAAAGTGATGGGTGGGTTATCATGCTGTGCTTTTGTCAAGCTTTTCATTATTCTTTTGTCATTCGTTCCCCAGATTGAGTGCAGCAGTATATCAGACTATGCTGTGAAGATTGTGAAGGCCAATAAATTGGATCATAGTAAGTGCTTCTCGGAGCTTTTGACTTCCATATTTTTGCAGACCTTATTTGCACAGCCAAGCTATAGCTTTTGTGATATTTTGAACTGAATGTATTGAGTTCTGTTCCTCAAATACTTAACCTTATTTTCCCTGTCCAGTCGTTACCATTATTAAGGGCAAAGTGGAGGAGGTTGAGCTTCCTGTGGACAAAGTAGACATAATTATCTCTGAGTGGATGGGCTACTGTCTCTTCTACGAATCCATGCTCAACACTGTGATTTATGCAAGAGACAAATGGCTGGTGGGTGTATGCTAATGTCCTTTTGAAGCGCTGGAGTGTTAGTGCCATTCAATATAGAAATTGTGCATTCTGACTTTAATTTGATCAATGTGTTTACGTTGCCCTTTGTTTTTCTTTTTCAGAAACCTGATGGTCTGATTTTCCCTGACAGAGCCACGCTCTATGTCACTGCTATTGAGGACCGACAGTACAAGGACTACAAAATTCACTGTATGTGTCAAATCTCTGAATGCACTTTTGAGGGTTTCCACTGTGCCTGACAGATGACATCCATTTTCTTTTTTGGATTATTTTATGTAGGGTGGGAGAATGTTTATGGATTTGACATGTCCTGTATCAAGGAAGTGGCTATTAAGGAACCTCTAGTGGATGTTGTTGACCCCAAGCAGCTCGTTAGCACTGCTTGCCTCATTAAGGTTTGTTTACTCCACCGAAAATGTGCTCACAATATATAAAGCATTTTATGTGTTCTATTTTTTTTTTTAATGAACCTTGCTTCATTTAACCTATCCATTCTCTGTTCATTAGGAGGTGGACATCTACACAGTGAAGATTGAGGACTTGTCCTTCACGTCGCCTTTCTGCCTGCAGGTGAAAAGGAACGACTACATCCATGCGCTGGTAACTTACTTCAACATCGAGTTCACTCGCTGCCACAAGAGGACAGGCTTCTCTACTAGTGAGTACCGTTTTTGTTTTTCTTTCCCCCTCGCTTTCTCTCTGACACCATTTTCTTTAAGTATAAATAAACCCTGTTGAAAAACATGTGAATTTGTCTTTTAGGCCCAGAGTCTCCTTACACTCACTGGAAGCAGACTGTGTTCTACCTTGATGACTATCTGACGGTAAAGACCGGAGAGGAGATCTTTGGCACCATCAGCATGAAACCAAACGTCAAGAATAACGTAAGTTTTTATATTTTTAGAGCTCACAGTTTCATGAGTCTTACATGATAGTGTAGAAAAGTCTATTTTGTATTTAGATAGATGGCTGGCTAGCTAGGGTTTTCCTTGGTAAGATGCTTAATATTTTTAAACCTTTTATTTGATCTAATACAGTAAAAAGAGTATGAAGGTAAAATATTGCAATTGAAATTCTGTTAATTTTACTATGTAATGCTCCTATCACATGATCCTTCAGAAGTCATTTTAACATGATTTAGTGCGCAAGAATTTCTTAATGCTGAAACTAACTTTGCCCCCCCCCCCCCTCCTTCTATCTTCCAGAGAGACCTGGACTTTAATGTTGACATTGACTTCAAGGGTCAGCTTTGTGAGGTGTCCAAGACGTCAGAGTACAGAATGCGCTAGATTCCTTTAGCATCAGTGTGTGCGAGGCAACTCAGAGAGCAGTGTATGCGTGTATGTGAAACATGTACTTTGTTACATGATTACGCATGACAGACATTTTTAGAGATTCTGTTTTTTCAGAATATTGTCTGACATGGAGGATTGAGAGTTATTGACCATTTTTAAATTATTTTTTTCTTTTTTTGATTGTGTAATGCACCAAAGGGGACTAAACATGGCAGATTTCTGTGCTTTTTTTTCTCTTCCATATGTGCAAATTTCCTTTTTTTTTTTTGGCCCTGCTTTTTTCCAAATTTTAGGTGCACCATCTTGGATGGGATCCTTCAAATTTATGCATGCACACATACAACTGCTCTCTTATGTCTGTTTGTCTCCGACAAGTCATCCATGTGTATGTCTTTTATTTTATATATTTTTCCCCCCCTCCTGCCATGCAAACATGTCTGTGTTGGTCACTGTAAAAAAAAAATGCAAATCAGCCATTCGTGTTTTGATATTCCATCTGGTAAAGATAACATCTTCCATGTAGGTAAAACCTGTTGTCATGTTTCACTGTGGTCAGGAGCTCTGCCCAGTGTTTTGCTGAATGAGCCCATATCATTTTGGCAGTTGGTTTGGACCATCAGTAGAGGGCACCTCCATAACGTGCCATTTGTCTTGTGGAGTAACTGTTTCAATTCATGCTCCTATGTCCTTGTTTGTTACTTCTGTTTTTTTTTTTTTTAACTGGCAATGACCCAATTGGAGGCTAATATTGTGTTATGGATGAGATGGCATGGTATTCTCTTGTACAACTTGTAGATGGTGTTAATGAGCACTCTTTTTAGATCTTTTGGTCTTTTTAATGTCACAGGAAGAATCTTCATCCAATGGCTGACTGTTTAGTTTAAGCTTATCTGCTGCTCTTTTGCACTATAAGCACTTAAAACTACGTTTCTCAGACCCAGAACTACAACTTAATTCCACGGAGGAAAACCTTCAGACAAAATTTTCCATAGAAGTGCTTTTATTGAAGGGTGATGCTTTTCCTGTGTTTGGGTAACTTCACATTTGTTCCATATTGTGATCTCTCATAGTGTTGCTGTGTACTACAGTGTTTTTGTCGAAGGGTGCAAGTTCACGTTTTGTGTCTAGCACTGGTGTGGATTACCAGGCAGGCATTTGTCCACTAGGAATTGTCTTTTCTTTTTCTTTTTGAAATAAAAACAAATTAAACCTGCATTTGTTTTTCAATTTAAAAAAATGCTGACTTGAATAGTAGTTGAATAATAGCATTTTATATAGGCATATTTAGCTGATGGATTATCAATGTTTAGAAACCCGCTTCTTGACAAAGTTGCTTTGAATTTCTTCTAGCTTAAGATGAGACTTTTAGGAAATACTGCTGCTCTCCCTGAAGATCCTTTGTACTGTTTACAGATTTAAAAAAAATTCTACCAACTGCTGTATTCTGCACTTTTTGTTTGTAATCTGACATAATTCAAAGGTTACTTATAAATTGAACAGAAGACTTCTATGTGGTCAGTTCTTGCTCAAGATTTTTCAATAACAATATTGGCAGCCAATTGCTTGCGATTTTAAAATAGTGATTTATTAGCTGCAATTTTCTGGAAATAAAGCCAACCAAAAGCTAATAGTTCTAAAGCAAAGTTTGAAAAATGAAGATGTAGACTGCTTTTTTTCCCCCCTCTCCTGTTAGCTCTTCTCTTGGCTCTTGTGTCGGTTTCCTTTTTGTCTGTAGAATGTGACTTCTCTACAGCATTACATTTTTCTTATTTTTTTAATTTTATTTTTTAAATCAAGTACATAATTGCATCCTACTCTTTAGTTACATTATTTTAATAGTTTTTCTTCAAACATACAAGTAAAAAGGCTGAAGAGACAAACTCCTTTAACATGGTTACATAAGTATACATGCA
The DNA here is from genome assembly GCF_949357685.1 of Gobio gobio. NCBI lineage: Eukaryota > Metazoa > Chordata > Actinopteri > Cypriniformes > Gobionidae > Gobio > Gobio gobio. Next base: position 52,712,679 of record NC_137097.1, on the reverse strand, counting down.
TATATAATAGCAATTATGTTATTTTTGTACATGGTTTCTTTTTTCAATATTCCATAATTTCAATACATTTTTATGCATCTTGGATTACATCAAAATAATAAACAGTGTAGTTGCATAATCACTTTCATCAACAGACTTGAATTCAGATTGTTTTTTGAAAGTGAAACATTGGACCTTTTATATATTTTTTTTCTTATGTTATAGAAAGTTGCATACCTTTGGCCACACAAGTCTCACTTTGAATAGTCTTTATTGCGGTGTTATTCTGTGTTTGCCTCTGAGATGAAAGTATTCAATTTTAAGATACATTAAAGTTAACTCTTCTAAATAGTGTTTATTGTTTTAAAGTCCCTGATAGCTCCTGTAACAAATCTGTTATTTAAATTATGATTAGACTACAGAGAGCGATCAAAGAACACACTCTTTATAATAACTGAAGCTGTCAATCACACGTCGTGATCTGCAAGCTTGCCCAAACTGCCGTTATAATGAATGACGAATCAAATAATGCATTTGCCGTTCTTTAGATTTTTTCCGTTTTCCCTTCTCTTTCAGCTTCTGCCCAACGGTTCTGATTGGAAAAGGGAGTAGAGCGAGTACAGCAAAAGGTGGATTTTAACCTCGGGTTGATATGCGTCAGAATTTCATACCAGGCCTACTTTACCTCTTCGCCAATAATCTGGTGTCTTCCGGGGGTTTTTTTTTTGGCTGGGCCAACCAGACCTTCAGTGAAAAAGGCAGCCTTATTTGCACTTAATGTAAATGACAACATTAATGTAGTAAAACCATATCAAACAAAGTTTGTTGTAGCTGGACACTCAGTTTTTCTTGTTGTAAAATACATTTGGACTAAATCTCATTTTAAAAAGGATGAAATGCTAGGCTACTGTTTGCACGGGCGACTAGATGGCAAATGCTAGCACACTCTCTCCGGTCCCACATGTCTCAGACCTCAATACATAAAATACGAGCCTTAATAGACGTAATGTTTCTTGCGTAAAGAAAACGCGGTACTTATTCTAACAAGATCTTTATTTATACCCTTGCAAGACTACGTTCAGCTGCTGTCTGCTGTGCGGCTTCTGCGGAACTATAGTTCATTCAGTCCACGGTGGAGTTATGAGGTTGTCTGGCTATCACCAGACCAAGTTCAATTCAATGGGTAACTTCAGTGATTTAGCATTAAGCAGTATCAATAGAAACCTGGTAGTATATTCGAATTATGGTACTTTTCTCCCTCATATCCCCGTGAGATGAGAGAATTATGCATTTTATTTCTGGAAAAAATCCTCTGATGACGCAAATATAATTTCGCGTCATCTGAGTATTTTTGGCCAGAGCCTAGAGACTACAGGAGCTGGTTCCGCATGTTTTCAGCCCGCCCACAGGGGAGGGATCTCTCTCACAAAATGAAAATGCGCACGGCCGCTGCGGCTGGGCTCGGGCATTCATACCGGAGCGGTGCAGAGCAAAGTGAGTGTTTCAACTTTTAAATGAATTCCTATGAAAGTTTAGCTTCCACATGTGATCTGATAACGCGCCAGACTGGATACGCGTTGTGAATGATTGCCGCGCTTACCTCAGCTCTGCTCAGCTCTTCTCTTGTGATGGATGAGATCTGACTCCTACTGCATCTGTGATGTGACTTTCGTTCGGTTCACTCACACTTGATTGAAAAGACACGTTCAGTTTTTAATTGTAGTGTCTATTCTCTAACTGAACGATATGATTTTATTAATATGAATATCAAAACGACGTTGTGGGCGGTACCGCGGTGGGCAAACGATAACCAATAGCCGTGGCTTTGGGAGTGGCCTCGTAGGGCAGCGAAGCAAGTGCATTCTGGGAGTTGTCGTAGTATCGTAGTATTTTCTACTGCACAAGAGGCGTGATAAACGAGCATAAATTAAATGACTACGCAATTGGATAGTCCTTCAACCAATCAGACCACAAGAGGCGGGATCAACGGGCAATGACCCATCTTCTCTATCAGTCATCGTGTTAAATACACCAATAGCGCGCCAGGTGGATAAGCCAGTCTGTGATTGGCTCCCTTAAAAGTGTAACAGAAGCAGTAGAAGTGAATGTATAGGTTTCCAGACTGAGTTGCAGGGCGAAATCAAATCGCCGGCAGATCAGGTTGGGTTTACCCAGTCTAGTTCCCTTACGAGAGTACTCTCGTATTGCGTTTTGCTAAAACGCTATGGGGGAATTCCTTTCCTCGAGATATTGAAGCAAATTTTTATCCAAAAATACCTTTTATACGCAGTGCAGCTGCACAACTCTCAGCAGGAAGCAGCTGCGTGCTGATTGGCTGTGCCGCTGCAACTGCAGCAACCTATAGCGAGACCGTGGGGCGGGACGGACCAATCAGGTCCTTCCAAATTCCCGCCACAAGGGGCAACAGAATTTGCATAGCCAAGGGTATATAAGACCCACTCTCGCAAGGTTAGTCAGATTAATTCTTCTTCAGCGACTTGCAATCGTTGAGCTCTGGATCGAAGCCTGCCGTCGACACGCACCCAGCGGAACACTGCAGCCTGAAGACTCGGATTCTCCGCCTTCAGCCTGCCTTCCAGCTGCGCCATCCGGCACTATATCCTTTAATACCTTCTGTTTTTCAAACATTCCAAAAAGAGCCGAGACGTTGTTGCAAATGTCTCGTTCCTGCGCCTCGTGCAGAGGTTTTATTGCGGACGAGGATCGGCACATCATCTGCGTGTCATGTCTCGGACGAGACCACACGCAGGCTGCACTCAACCAGGGCGGCTGCCCTGAGTGCGACGAGCTGGCGCTGCAGACCCTTCGGGCTTGGCTCGCCAGCTTCGACTCGGATCCCGTCCCTTGCTCTAGAGCCACGGAAGAAAAAACATCGCGACCAGAGGCCACCGGAGCGCTCTGACGAGCACACGCCGGGCATGTCCCCGCGTGCCTCGCCATCGCCCGTGTTGTTCGTCGACGAACAGCACAGCTCCCCTCGCTTGGCGGCTGCTGCTGTTTCGTTCGGCGGACCGGAGGAGGAAGAGGATGACAGCCTTTCCCTTGCTGCATCCGGAAGCGGGTGGTCGGACGCCGCCTCGGAGCACGCCACTTCGACGCGGACGGCTAGCGGCGTCATAACCTCAGTCGACGCTGAGCTTATGCGCTTGCTCACCAAGGCCGTGGACGACCTCGGCATTGACTGGTCTCAGCCTGAGGAGCCCACGAGAAGCCGACTGGATGAGTGGTATTTCGAGAACCGCCGTCAACTGACCGCTCAAAGACCCACTCCCTTCTTCCCAGAAGTCCACGAGGAGCTAACAAAATCGTGGAAGGCGCCATTTTCTTCTCGCGCCAAATCCTCTTTTTCTCCAGCGCTCTCGGTAGTCGATGGCGCTCAGAAAAAAGGATATCAAGCCCTTCCTCCCCTCGAGGAAGCCGTCGCTGCACACCTTTGCCCGCCCTCCGCCAGAGGATGGCAGTCAAAGACTGTGCACCCTTCCAAGGCCTGCCGTACTATGTCCAGCCTCGCCGGTCGAGCATTCGCCTCCGCCGGCCAGGCGGCGTCAGCGCTACACTCTATGGCGGTGCTTCAAGTCTTCCAGGCCAAACTCCTCCGTTCCCTGGACGAGTCTGTTCCTGACAACGAGGCTCTGAAGGATCTGCGCGGCGCCACTGACTTGGCCCTGCGCGCCACCAAGGCCAATGCTCAGGCAATCGGCAGATGCATGGCCAGCCTGACGGTGTTGGAGCGCCATTTGTGGCTTAACTTAACTGAAATGAAGGACACGGACAAGACTGCTTTCCTGGATGCGCCCATTTGGCCTTCAGGATTGTTTGGTTCCGCCGTGGTTGGGTTCACGGAGCGCTTCACTGAGGCACAGAAGGCTTCGCAGGCAATGCGACATTTCCTGCCTAAGCGTTCCAGCTCCTCCGCTAGCCGTCACGCTAAAGCTGGACCAGCCCAGCCCACCAAGGCGCCTCCTTCAGCTCGCCAGGCTCACGCGGCTTCCAAGCCCGGTCAGCGTTCCCGCTCTACGAGCCGCAGCAGACCGCCGGAGTGTCGAGGTCCACGACCCAGCAATGTGTCGAAACCTGAGCCTCCGAAGCCGTCCTAGCCAGAGGTATGAAGAGAAGGCAGATAGTGCCCGCTTCGGCTGGTGCACCGCCTCGCTCTCTTCTAAAACGTTCCCCAGCTCCCTTCAAGGCGGCTGGGAACGCCACATTCACAGCCAACGAGCCCGCAAGCAAGCGCGCTCGCCTGTACACAAACGCCGTTTTCACGGCGACCCATATGAGTCACAAAAAGAGCTTTTTCTCTGTAGGCAGTGTGCCAGCATTAAAGCATGTACCCCTACACTCAAGCACTCCCCCATGTTCCCCAGCCCCCTGCACTCAGGTGGCTGGAAACATTATTCTCACAGTCAACGAGCCCGCACTCAAACGCGCTCGCCTGTACACAAGCACCAATACTCTATGTCCCCCGGCCCCCTGCACTCAGGCGGCGGGAAACATTTCCCTCATAAGCGCCAACTTAGCGCAAGGTTATCGGGCCACCGAGTCCCTGTTACTCAGCGACTCGCCCCACAGATTAATTCAGCCCCTGGCTTCGAAGGCCGAGGCCTGGCGGGCCATTCCCGGCATTTCGAAATGGGTGTTTAACATAATAGAACGAGGTTACTCGCTACAGTTTGCTCGCAGACCACCGTGCTTTCGCGCCGTGGAAGAGACAACGGTGAGAAGCGACAAAAGTCACGTGCTTCGAACCGAGATATCAAAACTGTTAATAAAGGGAGCGGTAGAAGCCGTACTCCCCTCACAGAGCGAGTCAGGCTTTTACAGCCGTTACTTCCTTGTACCAAAAAAGGATGGTGGTCTAAGACCCATCCTAGATCTCAGACATCTGAACAAAGCCCTTATGAAGCGCCCGTTCAGAATGTTGAGAATGAAACAAATCCTTGCGCACGTTCGCCCGGGAGATTGGTTTTTCACTGTGGATCTAGAGGATGCCTAGCCCCCCATCACAGGCCATTCTTGAGATTCGCCTTCAAGTGGAAAGCATACCAATACAAGGTGCTACCTTTTGGTCTATCTCTAGCCCCCCGCACGTTTACAAAGTGCATGGAAGCGGCGCTAACCCCGCTGAGGCTTCGGGGAATGAGAATTCTCAACAATCTCGACGACTGGCTCATAATAGCTCAGTCAGAGATACAGTTATTAAACCACAGATCTTGGCTTCTCAACCATTTGCAATGGTTGGGACTCAGAATCAACGTGGCAAAGAGTTTATTGTCTCCCACACAGAAAGTTTCGTTTCTGGGAACAGTATTGGACTCACTGCAGATGAGCGCGCGGCTGACGTCACAGCGCACGCTCTCTGTTCGGAACCGAGCAGTTTCCCTCAGGTCCGGTGCACACATTCCTCTCAAACACTTTCAGAGGATGTTGGGTTTCATGGCCTCGGCGGCGCCAGTTCTCAGACTGGGTCTGTTGCACATGCGCCCCCTACAGCACTGGCTGAATCGCCGCGTTCCAGCTCACGCATGGCTTTCGGGCCGATTGCAAATCAAGGTAGACCACAGCTGTGTGTTGGCTCTGGCTCCTTGGAAAAATCCTGTCTGGTACAAGACGGGCGTGAGTTTGGGCACTGTTACGAAGTGGAAAGTTATCTCGACAGACGCATCCAACCTAGGTTGGGGAGCCCTTCACGAAGGCAGGCCGATCTCCGGTCTCTGGTCAGACTCGGAGAAGAGCCTCCATATAAACTGTCTAGAGATGAAAGCGCTCACGATATCGCTAAGAGCTTTCCTGCCGTACATAAAACACCACCATGTCCTGATCCGAACGGACAGCAGGTCGGTGGTAGCCTATATAAATCACCAAGGCGGTCTGAGATCTATCGATCTGCACTCAATGGCGGAAGAAGCCCTAATATGGGCAGAGCACAATCTGAGCTCGTGCAAAGTGTCCCCAGCAGAGTGGTCTCTTCACCCAAATATAATTCAGACAATTTGGGGCAAGTTTGGAGAGGCAAAAGTGGATCTTTTCGCCTCACAAGACAATGCTCAATGCCGAATATATTTCTCCAAGCACGAGGATGCGTTGGCCCACGAATGGCCCAACCTTCCTCTTTATGCGTTTCCCCCAATCTCAATCTTACCTCAGGTCATAGAGAGGATCAGGGAGAGCAAATGCGCTGTGCTTTTAATAGCCCCGCTTTGGAGAAATCAACCTTGGTTCTCAATGCTGAGTCAGATGTCAGATACAGCTCCGTGGCCGATCCCGCTGAGGAGAGACCTCCTCATGCAGGCGGAACGGCAGATCTGGCATCCCCGTCCCGATCTATGGGCGCTTCATGTTTGGCCCATCAACGGGTACATGAGAACCTTTCTGAAAGCGTAATGAATACTATTACTGAAGCTAGAGCCCCCACGACTAGGCGGCTCTATTCAGGCAAATGGTCAGTCTTTTCAGACTGGTGTAAAGCGCGAAGTCTGACCCCACATGATTGTGCAGTGTCAGAGGTGCTTACATTTTTACAAGAGCTTCTGGACGCGGGTCGCTCCCCCTCCACGCTCAAAGTTTATGTGGCTGCCATAGCAGCGTATCACATTCAAGTGAACGGACTGTCACTAGGAAAGAGCGATCTCATTGTTCGCTTCCTTAAAGGGGCTAGAAGGCTTCACCCACCTCGCCCCCCTTCAGTCCCTATATGGGACCTGTCCACGGTCCTGGATGCCATGAAGAGCTCTGCATTTGAGCCTCTGCATTCTGTGAGCTTAAAGCTCCTGTCACTAAAGACTGCTTTTCTGCTAGCGATCGCATCAGTTAAGCGAGTGGGTGATCTGCACGCGCTCTCTGTGAGCGCCTCGTGTCTGGAATTTGGGCCAAACGACTCCAAAGTCGTCCTCAAACCAAGACATGGATATGTACCTAAAGTGCTTTCAACTCCGTTCAGAGCACAGGTCATTTCACTTTCGGTACTTTCATCACAGTCAGATGAAATAGATGCTAATTTGCTCTGTCCTGTCAGAGCGCTGAGAATATACATAGAGCGTTCCGCTGCTTACAGGCAAACTGAACAGCTCTTTGTATGCTTTGGCGGCCGCACCCGAGGGTACGCGGTCACAAAGCAGACCCTGTCACGGTGGATAGTGGATGCTATCTCACTGGCCTATGAGTCTAAAGATCTCAGCTTCCCCTTAGGCATTAAAGCTCATTCTACTAGAGGCATGGCCTCTTCGTGGGCTTGGTCTACTGGCATTTCTCTGAATGATATCTGTGCGGCGGCAGGCTGGGCCTCCCCGTCCACTTTTATCAGATTCTATAATTTAGATGTTCCGGCTTTACAAGCTGGGCTTCTTGCTGTATGAACAGATTTAACCCCTTAAGGCTCGATAAGTCCGTCCTGGGTTGAATATTGTTAAGTCATAAGCATATTCCTTATACGGCCCGAAGTATCTGGCCACTCATTATTCCTGACCCGACTATGTCTGGTCTATACTTATTATTGCATGTATATCGTGTTCATTCTCTTAGGGCCCGACTCAGGTCTGGCTCATTCTGAATTATTGATATCATATTACGGGCCCACCTAGGTTGGCCTGGGTTTGGTGTCGTCGGCTTTAGAGCCGTTAAGCAAGCACGGCGTTTTGCATTGGTCCCCCATAGCGTTTTAGCAAAACGCAATACGAGAGTACTCTCGTAAGGGAACGTTTCGGTTACTAACGTAACCTCGGTTCCCTAAGATGAGGGAACGAGTATTGCGTTTTGCTTGCCGTGCTTGCTCACTTGCTCAGGAGTCGCTTCAGTCGATTAACCTGACTAACCTTGCGAGAGTGGGTCTTATATACCCTTGGCTATGCAAATTCTGTTGCCCCCTTGTGGCGGGAATTTGGAAGGACCTGATTGGTCCGTCCCGCCCCGCGGTCTCGCTATAGGTTTCTGCAGTTGCAGCGGCACAGCCAATCAGCACGCAGCTGCTTCCTGCTGAGAGTTGTGCAGCTGCACTGCGTATAAAAGGTATTTTTGGATTAAAATTTGCTTCAATATCTCGAGGAAAGGAATTCCCCCATAGCGTTTTAGCAAAACGCAATACTCGTTCCCTCATCTTAGGGAACCGAGGTTACGTTAGTAACCGAAACGTTATGAGGTTTACTGACAGTTTGAGGATCCGACAAGATTCCGACAAGAAACTCTTTTTAATACCTTTCATTGGCTTAATATCTGTAAAACAGACAGACTGATGTAAAGGGTGACCAATAGGCTATTGGCAATAGCATTGATTTATTGAAGAAGAAAAAAAAAAACACCACCACCAAAAAAAGGGCACTTCGGAGTGTAAGGGCAAAAAAGGCATGTGCTCTGCACAGGTTGAGCTCTACCTGTGCATGTGCCTGTCTACAGTAAACATGCCCATTAAACAGGATTCAGGGACCCGCTCTGAGCTGGCCGCTGTGTGGATTGATTGTTTACGCAGAAGAGTGTTTCCTGATGCGCTCTTTCCTGCTCCTTGCTTTCCCAACAAAACAATTCTCAGCTCATCCATTTTAGCCTTCCATTGACAAAAAAAAAAAAAAAAACTTGTTTTTTACAAAATATATGTTGATAGCTTTGTTGGTGGGTTTCAAAACATGAAACATCCTAAATAGTTCAAACCTCTTTCCATAAATGAATAATTATTACAGTACCCGTTTAGTCTTTTTGCTCTATTGTTGTCTGTTTCAGCTACAGTGAAAGCATTTCATAAATGAAAATAAATAAATAGACAAATACAACAGTTGCTATCAGCTCTGAGCAGGATGCTCCGCCTCAGTCTGTGTCACAGACTCTGCACAGGTTTGTTCAGAGCACCATCCACTGGAGCTCACTTGATGGAAAAGCAGGTCTTTGCTTTTATGTTTCACAGATTTCTTTTTTTTATTTTTTATTTTTTATTTTTACTTCTGAGTATATTTTTTCAAAATGGTATGCATTTATATTACACCACAAACAAAACTAAATGAAAAACAAATTTTGGTACAAGTTTATGTGGAATTGTCAACTCATTTAATCCACTGGTCATTGTGTATAATAATATATATATATATATATATATATATATATATATATATATATATATATATATATATATATATATATATATATATATATATATATATATATATATATATATATATATGACAATTTTATTGTTTTAATTTAATTTTACTTCTAAATTTATAGGCAATAAAGAAAGATATTTTAAAGGTATTCTCATACACACCCTTTGCAGAATCTGGGAATAATTTTAACAAAATAAGAGAGATCAGACAAAATGCACGTTATTTTTTATTTAGTACTGTCCTGAATAATATTTTACATAAAATATGTTTACATAGTCCACAAGACAAAAAAAAAAAAGCTGAATTTATAAAAAAGACCCTGTTCAAAAGTTTATGAATCCTTTATTCTTAATGCTGTGTGTTGTTCCCTGGATGATCCATGGTTGTTTTTTGTTTTGTGATGGTTCTTGAGTCCCTTGTTTGTCCTGAGCAGTTAAACTGCCCAATGTTCTTCAGAAAAATCCTCCAGCTCCTGCACATTCTTCAGTTTTCCAGCATCTTTTGCATATTTTAACACTTTTCAGCAGTGATTTTGAGATCCACCTTTTTACAATTGAGGGACTCAAACACAACTATTAAAAAAAGTTCAAACATTCACTGATGCTCCAGAAGGAAACACAATGCATTAAGAGCTGGGGGTGAAAACTTTTTTTAATTTGAAGATCAAGGTAAACTTAATTTGTCTTCCGGGAAACATGGAAGTATCTTCACAAAATAAGAAATATTTGCACATCTTCACCCTTTGCACAAGGAGGGCAAGACACAAAAGGTCATTGCAAAAGAGGCTGGCTGTTCACAGAGCTCGGTGTCCAAGCACATTAATAGAGAGGTGAAGGGAAGGAAAAGATGTGGTAGAAAAAGTGTACAAGCAATAGGGATAACCGCACCCTGGAGAGAATTGTGAAACAAAACCCATTGAAAAATGTGGGGGAGATTCACAAAGAGTGGACTGCAGCTGGAGTCAGTGCTCCAAGAACCACTACGCACAGACGTATGCAAGACATGGGTTTCAGCTGTCGCATTTCTTGTGTCAAGCCACTCTTGAACAACAGACAGCGTCAGAAGCATCTCGCCTGGCTTAGGACAAAAAGGACTGGACTGCTGCTGAGTGGTCCAAAGTTATGTTCTCTGATGAAAGTAAATTTTGCATTTCCTTTGGAAATCAGGGTCCCAGAGTCTGGAGGAAGAGAGGAGATGCACACAATCCAAGTTGCTTGAGGTCCAGTGTAAAGTTTCCACAGTTAGTGATGGTTTGGGGTGCCATGTCATCTGCTTGTGTTGGTCCACTGTGTTTTCTGAGGTCCAAGGTCAACGCAGCCGTATACCAGGAAGTTTTAGAGCACTTCATGCTTCCTGCTGCTGACCAACTTTATGGAGATACAGATTTAGTTTTCCAACAGGACTTGGCACCTGCACACAGTGCCAAAGCAACCAGTACCTGGTTTAAGGACCATGCTATCCCTGTTCTTAATTGGCCAGCAAACTCGCCTGACCTTAACCCCATAGAAAATCTATGGGGTATTATGAAGAGGAAGATGCAATATGCCAGACCCAACAATGCAGAAGAGCTGAAGGCCACTATCAGAGCAACCTGGGCTCTCATAACACCTGAGCAGTGCCAATAAGTAATTCAGGCAAAAGGAGCCCCAACTAAGTATTGAGTGCTGTACATGCTCTTTTCATGTTCATACTTTTCAGTGGGCCAAGATTTCTAAAAATCCTTTCTTTGTATTGGTTTTAATAATATTCAAATTTTCAGAGATACTGAATTTGGGATTTTCCTTAGTTGTCATTTATAATCATCAAAATTAAAAGAAATAAACATTTGAAATATATCAGCCTTTGTGTAATGAATTAATATAATCACTTTTTGAACGGAATTAGTGAAATAAATCAACTTTTTGATGATATTCTAATTATATGACCAGCACCTGTGTGTGCGTATGTATATATATATATATATATATATATATATATATATATATATATATATATATATATATATATGTGTGTGTGTGTGTTAGTGTGTGTGTATGTGTGTGTGTTGTATCGTCAGCAGGATTCTTTATTGAGAATGTGCTGTTCAGTCTCAAGTCCATCAAGTTGTATATACATTAAAGGGGCCATGCTTAGAGACAAAGACAAAGACAAAGCACCTGGGAGACAACCTTAAACAAAGCATGCAAATGAAGTATCCAGCCCTAATCCAATCAGCATAATTATTCAAAGAATGGGACAGGTGCACCAAAAGCTATTAAAGATAAAAGATGACAGTCTCAGTAATATGGCACATTTGACTTGAGAAAACAAGAAATAGCAGAAACCTCTTGCTAGCAACATTGCTTAACAGAATCAATCAATTGAGACCATCATCTTTACCTTTAATGCTAAATACAACGTAGGCTACTTCACCTCTGTTTTTTTATGTGATGTCATGTCAAGAAAAGGGTCAGCAGATCTTAAACCGATTCTTAAATTTGTAATCCCACATGTCAAGTGGTAGAATAAATGTAACTAAAAACAATGTAAAATATTGGTCATTTGAAAGTCTTCATGATCTTTCCATGTGTGTGTGTAATGAGATTTCATGAGGCAATATGAATTTGCATGATAGAAATTTATTGATTGGTGCAAAGCTCTAAATATTGCATTGCATAAGATAATGTTAAAACAAACGTGTTAAAGATCCAACATCGTTTCTTAATAAATACATTTTACTTACTATACAAATGTCTTATCAAACTTTGCATTGTCAAACATTTCAATATACTCTGCATTTATTCTTCATCAAACAGTATGACTGCATGCAGAAATGTTGTTTACTTTTTGTTGTATTTTATCTCTGGGGACAGCTTAATCTGCTCTGTTAGTCCGGTTATTTATTCAAGTATATAAGAAAGTTAATCAAATATCTACATCTTCGATACAAACTATAAAAGGGAAGTTTTGCCATGTGATATTATAAAGAAACATTTCAAATCACGGAGTTCACTGCTCTACCATTTTGACTTAACATCCAATGAGAGAAGCAGAGTACAGCATTTTCACTCTAGCACATCTCAGGTCTCTTGGCTGCCCGGCAGCGGAGAACTTTGAGGAAACTGTCAATTTTGTGGGAGTCCCTGCGGAAGCAGGACAACAGGAAATGGAAATTGACAAGTCGAGAGGTTGTATCATCGCCAATTTTGTTGCTGTAAAAAGGGAGAGAGGACAGGTTGTCTGAGGATGAGCCCATCTGTAGAGAAGAGAGAAAGGGACAACATATAAATAAACCCTGCTTAAACGGTGTATTTTATATTTATGTTTAGGCCTATATCTAAAGAAATATTCAAATTTACTTCATACTGCCCTCTTACAATAACCATGCATGCACAATATATGCACTGTGAGCTGTTCCTAAAAGCACACATACCTTGCTAACGACACGCTCCAGACCTGCACCCAGGCTGTTGATGTTGTCTTGCAGCTCTTTGGTCTTGCTGTTAATGGTGTTGCGTTCTGGATGTGCCAGGCTGGATGCTTCAGAGGAAAGGAAGGTGAGGGGATCGGACCATGCCAGCAACAGAGACCGAGCCAAAGAAAGCAACTCATCCTCCTGCAGAAAAAAATCAGATAAAACTTCATTCATTGCCCATCTGTTCTGCCTGTAATTACACACAAGACCACAAGAGGGAGATGTTTACTTATGATTGTCCCTGCACATTAAAGTTGGTAGGGTAGAGTGGGGGAAAACGCCCCCATAGTGTAAAATGCCCCCAGTATCCCACTATTCCCATCATAAATACTGTAGTTACCATGTTCTGCTCATCACATTTTTAGTTTTTCCATCAACTGAAATATAACTAGGGGGTTGAATAAAAATATTTGGACTTTATATTTAAAAATTACCTCGCATCAGCTAGCAAGTTAGCCAGCCAGTTAGCATCAGCTAACAATATTTTTTAAAGGTTGATTTTCAAAATGGTTCATTAATAATATACATATTTGTCTACTGTTATTTTGGCTTGTCTTTTAACTTTTAAGATAAAACATGATTGTACTCTGATTTTGCTGTAAACTTATAAAGCAAATTTCTTTGTTTTAGGGGCATTTTACCTGAACCACATTTGTCTTGGTACAAATGTAATTTTTGTTAAAAATCGAATAACATGAAAACTCTGGACATTTATCATACTTAATTATACTTATAATTTATGTCATTGTCACTGAAATCTAGGATAACTATTCTAGACACATTTAACTTTTGTTTCACAGAAAAAGTTACACAGTTCTTAAGGGGGGGCGTTTCCCCCACTGTACCCTATGAAACGGAAGTTTCAATTGTGACTTTTATATGCGAGTGAAACGGCTTCTCGAACAAGAAAAAAAATGTTGGGTCGAACTTAATTTTGTCCATTGCTGACTTAAAAATGTAGGTTCACGTAAAGCAATTGTGTCTTTACATGAAGACTTGGATTAAACAGCTTGATTCATATACCCCGGTTTCACAGACAAGGCTTAAGCTAGTCCCACACTAAAATGCACGTTTCAGCTGTTTTAATTGAAAGCAACTTGCAATGGCATCTTAAAATTTGCCAATGCCATTTTTTTATGTCAAGATGCACAAAAGTAATGTTTTATTCTAAGGCATGTTTATAAAAGCTACTTAAATGTCCTAATTAAACTAAGGCCTAAACCTGGATTAATGTAAACCCTGTCTGTGAAACCAGGCCATGGATTCTTTTATGTCTTTAAGAACTTTTTGAAGAGTCAAAGTGTTGAGTGAATGGATTTTCAAAAGAGGGACAGAAATCTCTTAGATATCTTAATTTGTGTTATGAAGATCAACAAAAATCCTATGGATTTGGAATGACATGAGGTCAAGTATGATGACAGAATTGTCATTTAATTTGATTTATTTAACTAGTCCTTTAAGCTAAATTTGGCTGAATAAAAAAAAGCTATTAGGATTTCAAATATTTGCGAGCTTTGTAAAGTATTTATATATAAATATATTATATTAACATCATATATAAAGTGTTTTGATCATGGGTTTTTGTATAGTTTGTTATATACAGTATGTTATATAAATTAAAGTATAATGATTATATAATTATAATTTAGTAATTACAATTAAAATTAAATTATTGATATTATGCTGTATAATATGTAATATTTGTAATTTAACAAATATATATATATATATATATATATATATATATATATATATATATATATATATACAGTATACATACATATATATATATATATATATATATATATATATATATATATATATATATATATATATATATATATATATATATATATATATATATATATATATATATATATATATATATATATATATATATATATATATATATATATATATATATATATATATATATATATATATATATATATATATATATTTACTGAATACAAAAATAAGATGGAATTGGAGAAAGTATTTTTACATTTTAAAAAGAGTAAGATGGATGTAGTAATGTGTGCTCTTACCGGCACTTTCAGGGCTTGGTCTTTGTCATTGGGAATTTGAAGGGAGGATGTGTGGCACATCGACGGACGGGGCATCAATACCCTCCCAACATGAGGAAAGTGAGAATCCTGTGGTCGAGAGGTTAATATGAAACAACCAACATCAAATCTATGAAAAAAAAACCCTGTTTGGATAAAACTGAAGTCAAAAATAACCCAATGGGCAACTGTCACACTCACAATGGACTCTGCCTCACTCCTCGGTGCACTCTCACTCACAAATCACATTACCCAGTATCCCTCCTCCGAGATCTATCTTGAGTTTTGCTGGGATGAGACCCTTAAGTACATTTTGGAGTGGGATGGATGACATCCTCAGCTAGATGTTACTGTTGAGTGAGGGTCATAGTTTCTTGGTGGACTTCATTTATTACACCCTGTGGGTTTGCGGATCTTCCTACACAGTGGAGGAGCAGACCCACCGGCCAATCTCCCTAGTACGAATATCTCCACCTCGGACTCCACCTCCTCCACGTCAATTGTTGCTCTGGCACTGCTTTGGACTTGTGGATCTCCTGCTGCGCCTCAACCTGAGGATCCATTGTCTTATTGGATCCATTGTCTTACCTGTAAACTCACCTGTGTCTTCAATAAACCTGCTTTGGCTTCTTTCCATTGTCTGAGTCAACATTACTGTAACAACATACACGCATACACATTTTTTACGAGGGTATTTAGTACTGACCAGGTCATTGGTGAGAGAGGTGCTGAGGGAGTGAAGTTTGTCTGAAAGTTGAGAGGCTCTTTCCAGTAAATCATTCAGACCGACACCATTGATTGAGACAAATGCACACACCAGGACAGTCACTGAAAAGAAAAGAGAAAAAGGAACAGTTAAACAGTATTGTAGTAGAGGGAGCTGAAATCAAGTAAGCATGAACCGAAAACGGAAAAGGGGATGTTACAATGGAGTAGAGATCAAATGTGAAGGGGAAAGGTTAGACTGAGGAAGATAAGGTTTGTTTACCTGCAAAGTATAGTCTAGATCCTTCAGCCATCATTTTAACTGGTTTCTTTATTCTCTTGCTTGAATCGTTCCAGTCTGTGTTCCTCTCTTGAGCTTTTCATTATATAGACCTACTCCTTTCATTTGGATATGCAGTACGTCTTACACTCCAGGTGTATTGTACCTAAACTAGTTCAATCCTGAAACTAATGAAAAACATTGTTTTGAGAGTTTGGTTAATCAATATTGATAAGCTGCTTGAGTAGATACAGGACACAGGAGGGCAAAATTCACCATCATTCACATGAAGTGCCAAATAAATAAAGAATTTTTTTAATTTTTAATAAAATACATTATTTCTTTTAATTACTGGATGGAGAAACTTTTGAATAGAGCTTATTTAAAGTGAAAAGGGGCATTTGGCCGTTTGTGTTTTTGTATTTCAAAAAATGTTTATAGTGTGATACAATAACTTTTGGATCTTTATGATATCTGAATGGAAGAACAATTGGAAAGTGAAATGATTTTCATAGACTGCACCACAATGGAGGTACCCATTCTGCACTCTTGCAGCCATGTGCCTTTAAAATAATGTCTACACATTACAGACCCTTCCCCCATGAGAAAACACTCATTTGTCAAGTCTTGCTGTGGACTGAGAGCTTTTATGCCCTTTTTGTTTATTTTCTTTTCTTTCCTGGTTTATTTATGTCTGAATATGCTGGTTACATCCAATTCTTATAAAAGTTTCCTGTCCTATGGCTCTCAGTTATGAATAAATGTTCTTCCAGTAACTTTAATAGAATGTTCATTCAAAGTTATTTGGTCTGTTCTCAAAACGTTAACACATTTTTTTTTATCTATACATTGTTCATGGAACTTTTTTCCTGAAACGTTTGTTGGAAGTTCGTTTAGCATTTTTAAGGCCTACTACTTGCTTCAGAATTGCTTCAGAGAACATTCAAAAGTATTTTCAAAATGATAAAATGGAATGTTCCCTTGGGGAATGGGAAATGAGCAAGGCACCTAACCCCCAATCGCTCCTCGGGCGCCACAGCAAAATGGCTGCCTGCTGCTCCAGGTTTGTGGGTTTGCTCTGTGTGTGTGTGTTCACTACTCAGTGTGTGTGCACTAACTTGACAGGTTAAATGCAGAGGACAAATTCCGAGTATGGGTTACCATAGCCTACTTGGCCTTCACGTCATGTCATGTTGTCTTAACGTTTGTATAACCAACAAAAACGTTTCTAAAACATTTTAAAAAATTACTGATTTTAATATTATTGGTGATTTATTGAGCCAGTTACAGTGCATGACCTTACACAACCTTGAAATGTAAAACTTCAAGGCCTTATGTAACATTTTATGTAAGATATTTTATGTTATTTTAAAATTATTAATTCTGTTAGCTCAAATTAGGCTACCTTAAACTATTTCCAAACTGCTCTCATATTTCAGGGAACTTACATTTCACATATTTTTAGGGAACTTATACATTTTAGAATTTATTTGACCAATCCCTAAAAACCTCATCAGTAGGCTAGACCCCCACTGCATGTATTGAAGGACAACATTTCCAACAAACAGCTTTATAGTAGGCTATTCAAGCAAGGACAGTATCGTGTTCCTGCATTATGGGGCGTTTCTTCTCCCCCAAAGACTCCTAGAGAAGGAGGCGTGGATCCAGTAGGCTTTCCAGCTCAACAATATTCATTTTGTTTTCCAGTTTACTCTCGCCAGATCCTTCCGGCCAGCAGATCCAGGTAAAGTAATTGGTTGACATTTCATGCAAATTTAATTAAATCACTTTAGCTCGTTACAGCATTGTAAATATACATGAATGGGAGTTGATTGTTTAGAGAACACGACGTTCTTTTAGATGCGCGAGCTGCTTTCAGTCATTTGTTCCTACAGGTTTGATGGCATAGGCTCTTGATTTAGACTACCCTCACCGTCGAGGTGAGTTGTTGCAGAGATCCGCTGAAGTTTCAGATATTTGGTAAAGTAGCCAATAGGTATGCCTAAAACGATTCAGTTGTTGCAGTTATAAGTAGCATACTCACTAAACATGCTCGTAGGTTATGTTGAATGCGTTTTAAAAATTAATGCACAGATAGGGAGCGTCCACCATTACGAATTTGACATTACTGAAACAGGCATTTTAGAATGCAAGCCTTAAAATAACTTGGTTTATTAAAAGAACATAATGCAATAATAGTTAACAAACAAAAAGAGAAATAAACTAAGGTGGAAAAATGACAATACAAAATAAAAAATAACAATTCACATAAATATATTGTAAAATAATATATAGCCTATACGTTTAAGTCCTGTAGTGTTGATTTATACGTTTACGTTTCTTGTTGTGCATCCAACCAAACCATTTGGTTTATTTGAATGGATTATATGGATTGCTTTTTAACTATTTTTTCATTTATTTTTTATTTTTTAAGTTGCCAGCCACCACCAGCATTTTTGATAATTTCCCCAAGTTGAATGAATATCACATATATATATATATATATATATATATATATATATATATATATATATATATATATATATATATATATATATATATATATATATATATATATATATATATATATATATATATATATATATACATTCACAAATAATATTCTAGCTTATACATTCTTATTTTTTTCTTATTTTTTTAACATTTTGGCCCCGGGACACGATGTCCGAGGCTATGCCCCGTGCTGCATGTGGTCCCACATTGGAAAAGCGGACTGTAGTGTGTGACTTACAATAATTTAAAGTGGAAGTTATACATTACTAGTACTTAGTATGTGATGCGCTCTTGTGGCTGGTGCTGCTGTCAACTGTTGTTTAGAAAACGTTTTATTTATTTTATTTTTATAATAATAAATTGGATGTAATTTAAATTCTGTTGCTTTTATATGAAAACATCTGGTGCTTGAGAAGCTGTGAAGCAGTGCACATGTCATGTAAACATGTTGCCATTAGGGGGTGTCCATGCACAGCTCATGACATAACACAACAAGCCGCTTTTCTGTGTCCAAATGCAAGTTTGTTTGCTGCATACTTTCCACTGTCTCATCGTACTTTGTTACTCACTGTGCTTTTTGGTGCAGAAAGAATCACAATTATTTGCTTTTTTGTGTTTGAATGACTAACACCTTTAAAATGTTGTCTTTGCTGAGTAAGGTTGAAGCCGATCACCGTTTGATCTCTTGCGCATGTACACATATGTGCACTCTCATGTTCCCCCCTCCTCCCTCCCCCGTGTACTATGTACACTCCCCCTCCCTCTTGCCAACTCTAACTCCCCATTCTCTCTTTTTCTTCTGCACATGCAACCACAGGAGCGCACAGAGCAGGCACGCATAAACACCAACACCAACACCATAGACCATGTCGGACTCAGAGATTGCAGCTCCTGCCGAGACCCCTGTCCCAGCATCCTGTGTGGCCATCAAGGCAGATTTAGACAAATGGTAAGTGACTGGGGTAGCAGTCATGTATAGTCCGTAGTCCTGGTCCTTTGCAACCCTGTATGGACCACATGAATATTTGTTAAATTCTGATTCTCCAAAATGTTGGTTTATTCCCACATAGCTTTATTGTAGCTCTAAAATAGTTAGGATTGTGGTGGGATTGATGATATTCAGTAAAATTATGATATGCTGTGTAAATTTTACATTGTGATGGCGATCCAAAATGGAGGGAAGGAAGGACCTTCGCGCAGGGGGATCCAGTATTTTTAATAAGATGTAACTTGATTAAGTTTTGTTAAATGGTTTGATTGGTGTCAGTTTTATTCAAGTTGGCAGCAGCAGTGGGGGTGACGGGGTTGCTCATTAAGAGCATTCTGGGGTTTTTCTTCAACTTCAGTTCTTCCTCACGGCTGATTGGTTGTTGGGAATGTGTCTACGTCATGCTTTGCCTCTCACTCGTCCTGCCATCCCTGTTTTCCCCTCTCAGTCTTCGCCATTTCTGTCCCTGCAGTCTCCCTGGGCTCGCTTTGTCATGTTTTAGGGTTGACCACTTAAATGAGAGGGAATTACTGATGTTTGCGAATGAACCTTTTCTCCGTTTTTCCTTGCCCTCCCACTTATGGGTTTTGTTGATTTTATATCCTCAAAATGAAGGGGATTGTGATGGCAAGTGGTGAATGTTATGTCTTCCCTACTTTTTATGGTTTCATTGTGTTCCCTTTCTCCTGATCATTGACACCAGCCATTGCTTAAGATGTATTTTGACCCTAATCCCCACACCCATTTACCCACCCCAAAAAAATGCAGATTGGCTGCTTTTGGTGTTTGTAGTGTCAACAGGCCTGGGCAGCATGAGAACACAGATAAGGTTGCACATACCCTGACCTTTGGTGTGCTAGGACCTGATAGGGTGAGGGTGTGGGGTTAAGAATTTGGTTGAATAAAGTGTCACTGTTCCATCTGAAGCTTGCACTGTCCATCACAATTACCTCCCTTTACAGGATATCAAACTAACAAAAATCCACTAATCCAGAAATGACTGGTGGACGGGCTGGGAAAATGCAGAAAAGGTGCATTTGCAAATATCAGTCATTTCCTCTAATGTGAGCAGTCAGTCACCTGTCAAACATGACAATGGCAGGCTGCAAGGACAGACATGACTAAGACTATCGGGGAACAAGATAGAAATGGCAGAACTGTTAACAGTTAAAACTCTATTAGCAGGTCAGTTTGTCAGTGACCTTTCTGTGATCATTTTGACCAGCATCTTGCATGTGTTGCTGACTAGCTGAATGTTTAACCTCACAGAAGGCCGGCCTTTAAGTAATGTACACCAAACTGCTATTTACAGCGTACTCGTACATGGTTATGCATAGATGTGTGTGTACAGTGTAGCCTGTTCTATTTACTGGATCATTTTACACCTGGTCTAAGCATGTCACGGTGGCCATCTTGTCTGTTTTTTTGTCATGCTACTCCACAAAGGGGATTCATCATGGGCTTTAAAACCAGAAGAAGATTACTGTTACAGGTTTAACCCCAGAAACCAGCAGTTATTCATTAGGAGAATGCAAGGTTGTGTGTTGTGGAACATGTGACCTTCAGATCTCTTTGACAATGTAAATTTGTGCATAGTGATGACCTTATGACCTTGAGGTGTTCTCAATTTTTTACTGCCTCAAAGTTTAACATATAGCCATTTTGTTCTAGTGATGTCTTTTCAACAATTATAATGCAAAGAAAAAAATTATATTTTACACTTAAAGCATTTCCCCCTCTCATTTGTTAGCATGCCTGTTCCTGTAGCAGTTGGAATGCATTAGTTTTTCAGATGCCCCCCTCAGGGTAAACAGTGTTACTCAATCTATCAATAAACAAAGACCTGTGGTTCATCAGAACAGGATGAGTTTTTTTTGTAGGAGCTCCACATGGAAATCTACTAATCAATTCCATATGGATTCAGAAGTTATTAGATTTTTTTTAGCTCAAGTAAAACTATCCAATTTTTAGAGTACTATTTCCTATTTGTTGTGTTTAGGATCAGAGCACTCCTGAGCCATGCCCTTTTTTTTCTTTTGCATTATATATGTGGAGGACTGCCATCATGTGAATAATTCAGTCTTAATTTGGGGAAGGTGATCATCCTCTTCCCATTTGTCTGTTCATTGTTGCTCTCATATCCCAGATTAAGGTGTTTCAATATTTGACTCCCAAATAGCACATTTCGGTTTATTTAATGCACTTTTGCAGGTATTTAACAAATTTGAAAAACAACGTATCTGCCTTGAAGGGATATTTCACCCAAAAATGTCTCATGTCATTCCAAATTGTTGGTTCTTTCTTTTGCAGAACACAAAACAAGATAATGTTGGTAATCAAACAGTTTAAATTACCATTGACTTCCATTGTATGGACAAAACAAAACAAAAAAAAGACTGAGAGATGTTTCTCAGAACATCTTCTTTTATGTTCCACCGAATAATGTAAGACATACAATTTGGGAACAATGTGAGAGAGAGTAAATGATTACAGAATGTTCATTTTTGGGTGAACTCCCCCCTTTAATACCAGCGTTTAAAATGTATTGCGCTTTTTCACACTTTTTAAAAGTGTTTCAATATTTGACTCCCAAATAAAAATGTCTTCAAAAATGACCATGTTCTGGTTAATTTAATGCAGACCAAAAGTGGTTTTCCAGTTGACCTAAAATGTGATCTCCAATTATTTATTTATTTATTTATTTTTTTTGTCCAATAGAAGGCAGGTTGTCTCCCACTGTTGATTAGTCTTGTTTCACAATGGTCCATTCTCCCCTTGCTTTTCCTCTCTGGATCCCAGAAGTATTAAAATGGCTGCCTATGAAAAGGAAATGCCCTTGGCCTGTGCTATCCCCCATGCATCCTTATACCTACGTCACATTAGAACCATGTCTGCATAAAGCTCTTAATATTTAAATTGACCAGCTGTGTGTTACATCACTGCTCACTGAGGAGAGGGAGAGCTCGCTTATGTCAGCGTGTGAGATGCAGCAGATGATCTGTGGGGGAGGAGACACTGAAATCGTTTTCTGAACAGGGGAGGGGCTCTCTCTGTCACGACATCTCCCTCTTTTAGCAGTAGGCATGTCTCTTTTTCATTACCTGTTTGCTTTGTCACGTGATTCTAGGGCTCTCTCGTTCAGGCGGATTATCTGCCTCCCTCTCTTCGCATTGCTTTTCCCCCTTCGCGCTGTTATTCCAACCCTCGTTTTCGCTCCATCAATCTAATACAGTGTGTCAGTGTCTGCCATTGTTTGGTGTGGAGAGGCTCAAATAATCTCACTCGCACAAATGCATACATACTGTCTCATTCAGTCCCAGCAGAATCCGGCCTGTTATGAGCTCACATTTTTTATGACTAAAGACACAAGTAAAGTTATGTAATATGTCTTTACAGTGTTTACAGTTTACAGGACCTATTCAGTCTTGTGTGCTTCAGAGTGACAAATTGTATTTTGTCAGCATTTTTTATGTTGTTGATGTGAATCAGTGTGTGTATAGGCCTATGTGTGCTGGGGTAATGAGCATGTGTTCTGTGTGTTTCAGTGTAAAGGAGAATGGCGAGGAAGCGTGCAAGGAGCTGATGGAGGCGTTTGCTGCCTGTGTGAAGAGCAATGCTGAGGCGTCATGAGGAGCTCAACATGCAGGAAAAGTAATGCATATTAACTTGCTTCATTCCCCTCTACTTTGTCAGATGTATATGTTATGTCAGTTCAGCCGGTGCATTGTGTACGTCACAGTGTTGCATACACAGATATAAAATTATTATTTTCTCCAATAAGATGAAAAACATGATTGAGACAACTTTTTTCAATTTCTTTTAAATTCATTGGATTGCAAATACATATATATAGATCAATATGGGACTGATATATTGTGCATCGCTAGATAAAATAGAGTTCAGTCGCATTGTTGAATTTTGTAACTGTCATTATCATATTTGTGTTTGTTCTCAGGGGTTTACTGCACTGAGTCCTCCACCTTCCCAGCATTCCCTGTAGCTCATGGCACTGGACTAAATGATGGGGTTTGGGGTTTGGCAGCAGAGACCAAACTTGCGTCTCTTACCTTCTCTACTACTCATGTGAAGCTTACATGGATTCCTCCGACCACCAACCCCCCCTTCCCTTTTGTGGCTGATTGTATTGACCTGATTTGTTGACAGTTTGGAAGAGCTCATGATTTGATGTAAATGATGTGTCTCAGATGCTTACGAAATTGAATAAAGATTTTAAAATGGTTCAACATTTAGTAACGGAATTTGTTTCTCAAACAAAAACGGCTCACATTAACTCAGCAGATCCTAATGAGTCCCTGTGGTTTTGTTTATATACAAGTTCAAACCTTTAAGGTGGCTGCAGTGAAGTGGATTAATTTGTAGGCAAGGATTATGTAGATCTTTGTAATGGGTTTTGGTGAACTAAAGAAGGAGATTAAGCTTCCCAATGTCGCTAATACTCTAAACTCCTCGCTTTTGACTCGTTTGACACACAAACGCACCCACTCAAATCCTAAACTGTACTGATCTCATCAGTCAATCAATCAGATCTGAGGCATTTTCATGAGCTGATCTATTAGCAAACAAGCCAGCTATAAGTGTGAAGACTTGTTCTATAACAAGACAAACAAAATCCTCAGGGTTTGGACTATGTTCACACATGCAGTAAAGGCTTGTTGTGTGTCATTTAAATAGTTCAAAACAAGAAATATGAGCTAATTAACAATGCAAAAGGATTGCCACACCAATTCCACTGCTTGCATAAGCAGAGAAAATTCTGATTAGTTGGATGTTGATGTCCATGAAGGACTGCTCAAATGTTGGGATTGTTGTTTGTGAGTTGAATGAAATCATAAAAAAGTATATGAATAATTTGTATAGAAAATAAAAGAATAGAAGAAATAAAGAAGATATTTTCTATGTTTATCTGCATGTCACCATTAACTTTCATCAGAACCATGCGTGAACGTGAATGTACTGTTCAATAATTGAAATAGTAACTTAAAATCTTAAACATGTTAGGACTAAAAGCTTCGGCTGACAAAAAAAGTTATGAAATCCCTGTTCTGATACATGAATTGTGACATTGGAGGGGTGTCGATGTGAAGCAAGTTTGTTACAAGTAGGCCACAAGTTTGTTGTGAATGATGGTAATAAATTCGTTTTGCATAAATAATCTTATTTCAGTCATCTTATGGCGCTATTTACAAAAAAGCTTAAAATGCAAGTTAAGTTAATCACTACCTTTCACGGTTTGCTTTATGCAAAATAGGCTAAATGTTATAGTTTGTTTTCATGCATAGCCAATAGCCTACACTAAGAACTAGGCCTATATTATTTTCCCCACTTGAATGTGGCTTAGCTGTTAGAATGGGGTAATTTTTAAATTAATTTAACCTACTTAAATTAGGACTATTTTATGTCATTTTTGTCCCATTTTAACTAAATAAACTAACTCCTTTTTTAAACACTTTTAAAAAAGCCTGAATTTTTACATTCAGCCCTATATTTGGAGATCCTCTTGCGGTTCGTGTTTAAAAAAAAGGCGCGGCTTTACTTGATCTCAAGACGTCGCTATGGAAACAGAAAAAGCAATCACGCCCAAAATGAGCTTCTCTAGGCCTAGTTCTTGTGAAATGTATTTCTTAATTTGCTATTAGTATTCTCCACACTGCAAAAATCCCTGTTTATTCAGCTAGGTTTATGTAAAATATCGGACAATATTTGGTTTATAATAGTTGGTTTGATTTCCTTAAATATGGGACGAGGCCGTGTTTTACGGGACTGGGATAATAATATCGAATGCCATACTCGGATGAAAGCTTCCCAGGTGCACTTATGCCCTGCTTTACGGTTGTCCTACATTCGTTTCCATTTTAAAGTCGACATGAACACCTGAACACCAATACATTGGCCTATCGAGGAGGAGTGGTAACAGAGATGTTTTCGGTTGTGAACTTGTGATAAACTAGACTCTAGGTATATTAAAGGGTGTGCTGTTGCTTGAAGGTCTGCAAGACAGGTAGGAATACACAACTTCGTAAAGCATGTAGGGAGGGCGCTAAATGTGTTAGACCTTGAGAAGTTGTGTGAGGGAAAATATGAAAGTGCTGAGTGAGTTGAATGTCACTTGTTGATTGCAATCACATAACACATCAGAAAAACCGAATCTAGTCAGAAGATGTGACAACTTTCAAATGTGCACCCTTGAACTGACTCAATATGTAAAATATATTGAGTTTCATTGAGGCGCAGGGGTTTTCAAACTTTATGATGCCAAGGAAGGACCCCCAAATGATGAACCTTTTATGCGGGACACTAGGCTATAGGCTAGTCGGCTATATTTACAGTTGCAAGAAAAAGTATGTGAACCGCTTGCAGAATCTAAAAATGTGAATAATTTTAACTAAATAATCATACAAAATGCATTATTTTTTATTTAGTAATGTCCTGAATAAGATATTTTACATAGGGTATTTTTTTTTTTTACATATAGTCCACAAGACAAAAAATATTCTGAATTTAATAAAATGACCCGGTTCAAAAGTTTATGAACCATTGATTCTTAATACTGTGTGTCCTTCCCTGGATGATCCACAGATGTTTTTGCTGTTTTGTTTTGTGATGGTTTTTCTTGAGTCCCTTGTTTGTCCTGAGCTGTTAAACTGCCCAACGTTCTTCAGAAAAATCCTCCAGGTCCTGCACCTTCTTCAGGTTTCCAGCATCTTTTATATATTTTAACCCTCTCCAGCAGTGTATGATTTTGAGATCCACCTTTTTACAATTGAGGGACTCAAACACAACTATTAAAAAAAGTTCAAACGTGCAAGTATCTTCTGTTGTTTTCAAAGGGCAGTACTAAATGTAAAAAAATTATAATTAAACAAAATAAGAACAATTTGGACCTCTTCATTCTGTTCAAAGGTTTTCACCCCCCAGCTCTTAATGCATCGTGTTTCCTTGGAGCATCACTGAATGTTTGAACCTTTTTTAATAGTTGTTTTTTGAGTCCCTCAATTGTACTGAAAAGATGGATCTCAGAATCATACAGTCCCTGCTGGAGAGGGTTAAAATATGCCAAAGATGCTGGACAACTGAATAATTTGCAAGACCTGGAGGACCTGGAAGAACATCGGGCAGTTTAAAAGCTCAGGACAAACAAGAGACTCAAGAACAACTATCCCAAAAAAAAAAAAAAAAAAAAAAAACCCAAACAGCCGTGGATCATCCAGGTGACGACACACAGTACCTATTAAGAATCAATGGTTCATAAACTTTTGAACAATTTTTTTTAAATTCAGCTATTTTTTTTGTTTTGTGGACTAAATGTAAACATTTTTTACCCTATGAAAAATATCTTATCCAGGACAGTACTAAATAAAAAACAATGCATTTTGTATAATCCCTCTTTTGTTGTTCAAATTATTCACATTTTCACAGATTCTGCAAGCGGTTCACATACTTTTTCTTGCAACTGTATTTATTTAAAACAAACAAACATTTAAACTGTTAGATAAATAGTTAGTAAGTGTGACATTAGAAATACAACATTTTGTTTCCAAACATAAATTAGCTATACTTAATGTTGGATGTATAAACCTGAAGAAGAACATTTTCATTAAAAAATGATTAGTATAAGCAACTTTAACAATAAATAAGGAGCTTACGTACTGCGTTAAGAATACAGTGAGCAAGATAAAGGGGACTATAGTGAGAAAAACTCCCCAGAAGATACAAAGCAAACATATCTGGAAAGTAGGCCTATGTACGGCAATAAAGGAGAGAAACAGAAGAATGTTCAGTAGACTTTAACCATTTTTGCTTTGTTTTTTGTTCTCTCTGAAATTTTCTGGGGACCCCTTAAAACCTTCTGGATGACCCCAGTTTGAAAGCCCCTATAGCCTACACAATATTTTCAATATTTAAAAAATATCTTAATAAATAAGAGATCAAAATAGCTAGACCAATGCCTCCTGCTTTCTGGACCACAGGCAGTATCTAGGACTAGAAGATACTTTTCGCTATGACAAATGTTTCTGGGTAAGATTAAGAAAAGAAAAAAAACCTGACATGGGCTACTACATGCGCATTAGATTGCTGGGAGATTTTTCAATAACCTCTTGCCTGCAGAACACGCCCTATGTCTTTGTCTCTACTGCCACCTTGTGTTCAAAGATGGAACGGCAGGGATGGTGCTTTAATTTTAGCAACAAAAAAGTAGTTTTATTGGAGAACACACAGTTTCCTAATGTAGCATTCATTCTGTAGCCTACAATGAATATTGTTGGCTCTGTGACGAATTATGTTTCTCTATTGCAAGTCGCTTTGGATATGAGAATCTGCTAAATACATAAATGTAGGCTTCATAACAAGGTTAAGAACTATCGTGTAGCCTAATAATGATAGATAGCATATTCCTGCAAGGCTGCGGTATTATTTTCTTAAAAAAAAAAAAAAAAAAAAAACAGGGTTAAAAATGACAGTCCATTAATATTATGACAACAAATGATATAAAAAAACATTAATCTAGCCTATATATAAACAAATGACAGATGTGCCCAATGACAATATAAAGTGCGGGGTGGGTTCAATAATGTGAGGGACGTGCTCACGGGCGGAAATGGGGTGGGGGTCTATGACGAGCGTATTCGATGGGAATCGCGAAAGGGAGGGGACGCAAGAAGCGCAGAACCCGGATGCTGATGCTGCTCGTGTCGGATGGGGAAAAGGAATACAGGGAGAGTGAGAGCTAGAAAACAGAGAAAGGCCCCACTGACTGAGGGATTGCTACCCTTACGGCCACAAGGCAACCGAAGCGAACGGATTAAAGCCAGGCGGTTTCAAGCGACTGTAACTCTAACTCGAGAGAATGACTCCACGCGCGGTAGCCGAGGCGACGGGAGGAGAGCGAGAGAAGATGCTGTGATATGCACATAGCCAGCGCGAGCGGGAGGGAGGGGGAGAGGAGGCTCCTACGCTAGTTAAAGATGCTTGTTTTTTGACCAGGAATGTGTTCCGTATGCATAAAGCAAGGGATTTCTGCGCAAACACTATAGCTTACAATAGCGCGATGTACACTTGACACGCGCACTGTGTGGATTAATAGGCGGATTCATGTGACGGAAGACACTGAGGCTTTCTTTCGCGAAAGGGTGGCTGTCTTCTCCCGTATTTCCGGATGTGAGGCCTGGAAGAGACCGTAGTTTATATCAGGCACGGGACGCTCATCCTACACATCCACACATTGATTCAAATAAGACGAAACACTTTGAAGAGTCGTTGACAAAAGAAGGAGGCACTAAATATTAGACAGAATAATAGGCCTATGAGGTGTCACAAACCGGGTGTGCGGCTATTTCGCAGGATAGATGTGGCCAAGTTTTTAATAAATAGGTCACTTCTAGTTTGCCATTAACGGCAGGCTACATGGATATTTATTTTAGATAATATAGCTACCGGCGAAAATGAACAGATGACTGAACCAGGCTATATAATAATCCCGTTATCTTTAACTGTCCTCAGTATTTATAATATTTGTACTGTTGCTCACGGCGATTATCTGATGTAGTCGTGTAGTGTTAGCCCATACACACTGAGAGATTTATCATCATTCTTCCAACAGACACCACAGTCCGTGTAAATCGCAACAACAGCTGTCATTTGGCATATAGGCCCGGCTGGTCGCGCACCCCCTGTTTATTTTTAAAAAATTTCGAACGGAAAATGTTAGCGAGCGATTTCCAGCAACTTTAAGGAGAGACGGCAGATGTTTGGGAGTAGGCCACGGCACTGACATCACGCCTCAGCATCCCTGTGTCATCATCGCTCACCGTCGGTGATGTCTGTACGGCGGAGTTATTACGTGAGCAGGACAGGCACCAGTGGATACATTGTGAAAATACACTGATTTACCCCCTTTATATTGTGACACAAAATCGCTGTCGAACGAAATGTCCAGTAAGGAGTTGTCGGGGAGTCAGGCAGCTCAGTATGTCGGGCCCTATCGACTGGAAAAGACGCTGGGGAAGGGCCAGACAGGTAAGAGCATTTCCTCTTTGGGATATTAGTACTCAGTTAATGCATTGGAATAAATTCTGCTCTACTTCGCGCGTCTCATTGAAGAATTAATCCATTGAAAGGTTGATTCGGCAATAAGCAAAGCGGTTAATGTGTGTGCAGGGATATTTCAGCTGATGAAATGAAATGAGGCACGGAAGCAAATGACAGTAATGACAGTGATTGAGGGAGGCGATTATTTGATCTTTCTGGCGTTTTTTTTAGTCACGTGGCCGTAGGCTAATTCATTTGAACTGTTTCAAAGCCTGAATGTAATTGCTCGTTTTCTCAATTGCTTACTTTTGTCAACCAACTATATTCAATTTCCCCACTAATTATTCTAGTTACTATTATGCTAGTACTTATCCCAGCCTCCCAGGCATTCAATTATTCACTGTTACTTTTCTTTTGCTTGTAGTACTGTCCTATTATAGATACATTCCTTTGTTACTTGTAACAAATTAGCACAATTTTTGCAGTTAAATTCTATGGGAATCTGTGGTTCAGATATTCTGTTTACTTCTGACTAACATGCATTTCTTCAACTGTTCAATAGAATTGAGTACTTACTAGTTAGGCTACTCATCTAGTAGTTAGTTGTATATTTATTCTTAACTTAAAAAAGTAAGTAACCTGGTTGCCTTCAAATTTTGAGTTCATTGAAATTAAAAATGTGAGTTTATACAACGAAGGAAATTGGTTTAATAAATAGAAACTCAAAATATCTGAACCACATAAATATTTTTTTTTTGTGGATAAATCGTGAAAAAGCTCAATTTGGCATGTTTCACTGCATTATCACAAAAAAATACAATAACACATGTGCATACAAAATATATAATATAATATTTAAATAAAGGGTGATGTCGATTCTCAAAATGTTCAATGTATTAACTCAAATTTTTAATTTCAATGAACTCAAAATTTTAAGGCAACCAGGTAACTTACTTTTTAAATTTTTTTTTTTACAGTGTAGTAGTTTTACTAGATTTTACTAGATAATGTAAGCAATGACTAGTCATCTACTTTAGTTCAATTAATAACAACTTGAATTCTGCACATACCATTGTTTAATAAATAGGTACTTGTGTCTAATCATCAAATTGAAATTTGTTACCAGTAACAAAAAAATAGGAAATTTAACTAAAGAAATTCAAATGTGTATACTAGTATAAAAAGTTAATAGTAAAATTGAAATTAATTCCAGTCTCTACTAGTCATGTAAACCTGGATACTCATTATCTTTGAGGAATGCCACAGATCTGTTCTTAATTCAAAGGCCACAGAGATCCCGTTTGTCAGTACATTGTAAATTGAATGTGAATGTGCACAAGAGTAAGTGATATAGATCTATGCATTAAGAAGTAGACCAATTTTTGGCAAGTAAAAGAGGGTGTTTCATTCATGATTTATGCGATTGCTTATATGATCATTATGCACTGGTGTTTTTAGGACATCAATAGTGTTTTTGGTAGTACTGTATTTATTTTTTCCGGTGTAAGAGTTTGTAAATGAGCGTTGATTACATACAATTGTGCAGTGTGCAGTCTGGATGTTGCTGTTATACGCTGCCGCCTTTTCATTTTCTAAAATCTCATCTGGATTTGAATGTTGTCCACTTTTAGAATGCATCTAATGAACAATGACCATCTGTGTTCCTCTTGCAGGTCTGGTGAAGTTAGGAGTTCACTGTATCACAGGACAGAAGGTGGCCATAAAAATAGTTAACAGAGAAAAGCTATCAGAGTCTGTTCTAATGAAAGTAAGTTGTGCATACGAGAGAAATGTACAACTGAAACATCGAAAAGTTTTTCTTTTTCCCAGTCATCTCCCTGCGTATGCACCATTTTCTTGTTTACAAAGCTCTTCAATAACACAGCAGCTGCATAACTCCAACTGCTTTATTAACCACAGTTTATGCTGCATCTGCTCTAATGTTCTGTGCTAAAGAAATGCAGGACTCTCCCTGTTCAGTCATTTTTGTCCATGTCTACTGTGTATTGTCAGACTCTTGTTAACATATTGACTATTAGTTCACATCTAATTGAGAGTGATCATTTTGCTTGGTCTTTTCCTACATTAAAGTTGCTCCTTTTCTCTATTCAACTCTCATTCAATGTCCCTCGCTCTCCCTGTTTCTGCAGGTGGAGAGAGAGATAGCTATTCTTAAACTAATAGAGCACCCTCATGTCCTAAAACTGTATGATGTGTACGAGAATAACAAATATCTGTAAGTACTGCTCTGTTTCTCCACATGCCTGGTCTTGTCTTGTCTAGACTTACATCCTGCATTCTCTTCTGGTGTGCTTGTGTGGACCATTTCATGTGCATGCATCTCTGTGCATGTGTTTCATAAATGTCTTTCTCTCAGGTATCTAGTGCTGGAACATGTATCTGGTGGGGAGCTATTTGACTACCTGGTAAAGAAAGGCAGATTGACCCCTAAAGAAGCTCGAAAGTTCTTCAGACAAATCATATCTGCTCTGGACTTCTGTCACAGTCACTCTATATGGTAAATGTCTCTTTTTACTTTTTTATTTAATGTGCTTCATACACACGTTCCTTATAGGCATATTTTATTTTTTCATAATATTTTTGCATAATCAACATTCTGTAGCAGGTGTTGCAACTTTAAGACAACATGGTTGTGTGTTGAGATAAGAACTTGTGGCCAAATGAAGAAGACTAAGCTGACTAACATTATTTCCATATATGTGCCAGTTTGTATATAGATATACTCTATATACATTTGTATTATATTTGTATATAGATTTACTATATAAACTTTGTATATAGATATACCAGAATAATTTATTCAGCAAGGATGCATCAAATTGATCAAAAGTGACAGCAATGACATTTATAATGTTACAAAAGATTTCTAATTCAAATAATTCTGAAAAAATGCATTACGGTTTCCACAAAAATATTAAGCAGCAATATTATTTTCAACATTGATAATAATAAGAAATGAGCAGAAAATCATCATATTAGAATGATTTCTGAAGGATCATGTGACACTGAAGACGAGAGTAATGATGCTGAAAATTCAGCTTTGTCATCACAGGAATAAATTATATTTTAAAATATATATAAAAAAAGAAAAGTGTTTTTCAAATGGAATAATATTCTACAATATTACTGTTTTGACCAAATAAATGCAGGCAAGCATAAGAGACTTCTTTCAAAAACAAATCTTTTGAGTGGTAGTGTTCATAGTTTCCAATGTTTATTTTTTTGTATGTTGAGCGTCCTTTTTACATTAAATAAACAAACAAACAAATACATAATAGGAAAACGTATTACAAAATGTTGTAATTTATTCTTGTAACATACTGCAGAGTATAAATAGGTCATTCTTATTCTGGAAAGGAATTCTGGTTTTAGATACGTCAAGAACATTACAGCATACAAAATTATATTACAATTCTGTCATTACATCCTTTGTTTATCAGCCACAGAGATCTTAAACCTGAAAACCTCCTGTTGGATGAGAAGAATAATATCAGGATTGCTGACTTCGGCATGGCCTCCCTACAGGTTGGGGACAGCCTGCTGGAGACCAGCTGTGGGTCAGTACCTAGTGTTTATGTGCTTTTAATTCTGTGCTATTGAAGATGAAGTAGCTATTAATGCTCTGCGTTATGTATCTGCAGATCACCCCATTATGCATGTCCTGAGGTCATCAGGGTAAGGACGATGCTCTTTGAGCATAAGCCCCATATTATTTATTGTAATATGGGGCCTAACCCTAACCCAAGTCTCATAGATTCAAATCTAACAAAACAGCCAATACTTATTTGTATTTAGTGTTTTTTTTTTTATTTACAGGGAGAGAAATACGATGGGCGTCGGGCAGATGTATGGAGCTGTGGGGTTATTCTCTTTGCTCTGTTGGTGGTAAGAACTGACTGCATCTTATATTTGTCATTTTCAATATTTCTCCCGCTTTTAAAGGGTTAGTTTACCCAAAAACAAAAATTCTGTCATTAATTACTCACCGCCATGTTGTTCCAAAACCCTAAGACCTTCGTTCATCTTCGGAACAGAAATTAAGATATTTGTGATGAAATCCGTGAGCTTTCTGACCCCACTTAGACTGCAACATAATCACCATTTTCAAGGCCCAGAAAGTGGTTAAAATAGTTGAAAGTTCTGTGCATAAAAAGCATTCTCGTCGCTTCATAAAATTAAGGTTGAACCAATGTAGTCACATGGACAATTTTAACAATGTCTGTACTATATTTCTGGGCATTGAAAGTGGTAATAAAGTTGCAGTCTATATAGGGGGTCAGAAAGATCTCGGATTTCATCCAAAAAAATTGTGTTCCGAAGATGAACGAAGGTCTTACAGGTTTGGAACCTCATGAGTGACAGACGTTTCATTTTTGGGTGGACTTACCCTTTAATACCTTCTTTACCTGTCCTTAGAAACTTATAAAAAATATAATGGTTAAGGAAATAAGTGTTTTATAAGTAAAATAAGTGTCCCAATATTGCTAGCTCTCCTTCGCTTTTAGAAATGTGTGTGAATTGTAACACCTCACAGGGAGCGTTGCCCTTTGACCATGATAACCTGCGTCAGCTGTTGGAGAAGGTGAAGAGTGGAGTATTTCACATGCCTCACTTCATTCCTCCAGACTGCCAGGCCCTCCTCCGTGGCATGATTGAGGTCAACCCTGAGAAACGTCTCACGGTATAGAACATGAACACAGTGCACTTCTTTTTATATATAAATATAGTATATAATGTTTGTTTCCTTTCATTCAAAAGTTTGGGGTTGGTAAAAGGCTGCATTTATCTGATCAAAAAATACATTAAAAAAAAAATAATATTGTGAAATATTTCTATATTTTCTATTTGAATATATTTTAAAATGTAATTTATTCCTGTGATGTCAAAGCTGAATTTTCAGCATCACACTCACACACACTACGGCATCATTGCTCTAGTCTTCACTATCACTCGATCCTTCAGAAATCACAGTGGCTCAGTGGGTAGCACCTCACAGCAAGAAGGTCCACAGTTTGAGCCCCGGCTGAGCCAGGAGTCCTTTCTGTGTGGAGTTTGCATGTTCTCCCCGTGTCAGCGTGGGGTTCCTCAGGTTAAGTGAATTGGATATGCCAAATTGGATGTAGTGTGTGTAAGTATGATTGTGTGTCCTAGCACTCTATGTTAGGAAGGGCATCCGGCATAAAACCTGTGCCAAATCCAATGTGTGCGCGTGGATCATTTAGATGAAGCAGACCATGCAAATGAGCAGGACTAACGCTTGTAAAATATATATATCAATGTTGAAAACAATTGTACGGCTTAATATTTTTGTGGAGACCATGATACAGTATTTTTCAGGATAAATTGAAAGTTCAAAATAGCAGCATTTATTTAAAATAGAAATCATTTGTAATATTATAAATGTCTTAATATTGTCACTTTTGATCAGTTGAATGCATCCTTGTAGAATAAAAGTTTTAATTTCTTAGTGTACTGCCAAGGCATATTTATGATAATTCTTGTTTTTTCTTTTTTCAGTTGGAAGAAATACAAAAGCACCCCTGGTATCAGTAAGTATCGTGTGAGCTATTTTGAATAGTTTGCAAAAGAAAATGTTCTCACCATTTGCTGTTCTTTTTCCATTGAATAAAAAAGGAGAATTAAAAAATCTTTGAGCATCAACAGTTGTGTGACAAACAATGTATGTATGTTTGTCAAGCTCAACAATGTATGGTGTAATACTGAATTTTGTGTCTTTTTTGTTTTTACCTAAATTTTGTTTCCAAATGTCATGTCATGTCAGTGACAGGTTCTCAAATTTCTCATGATCAAATGTCTTTGCCATATTTAGGAGCAGAAACAAAAATTTGGCTCTGCTCTTCACACAAAGCTGTCATATGTCTAAAGATCTGGAATATAGCCTACAAGTCATACGAACCACTTTAATGGTCTTTTCTCTGTCTGCAAAAATTATTTTGCCTTTCCACAGAACTATTCCATTAAAATCTGATTTTCTTTTTTGTGTTTTTGCATCTAAAATGTACTCGACTTGTTTGTGTGTCTGTGTGTCTTTCTGTCTCAGAGGGGGCAGGAATGAGCCGTGTCCAGAGCAGCCACCCCCGAGGCGTGTGTGTGTGAAGAGGATTCTGTCTCTTACTGATCTGGACCCTGATGTTCTGGAGAGCATGCATTCCCTGGGCTGCTTCAGAGACCGTGTCAAGCTCACCAGAGACCTGCAGTGTGAAGAGTGAGTCTTAACGTCTGTGTGTGTGCTCAAGACATTTCAGCCTGTCATTTCAGAAAAGAATCCACTTGTTAAGTCGTGAATCTCGTGATGTAAGGAATGCTGTTTCTGGGCCCAAGTCTCTACTCGTTTCACTTGAGAATACTATCTCAACAGCCATTTATGAGCACTATTTATTCATATTAGACATTTAAGCTAAGCATTTGAAAACTTACAGTGTACACTACACTCTCTGTGCTCACAGTGTCCAGGACACAAATTTTTTATTAATTTATAAAAGATGAAAAACTGCCTGGCCATCTAGGATTTCGGTATGGAGATAAAGGTTAGGATCATGATTTTTCAGTAGTATTGCATAGATTATTGCATTGTTTATTATAAATTATTTATCCGTGCACATCATTATTTAAAAAAATTTACATTCATGTGGCCTCATAATCTTAATAACAAAATGTGGCCTTCCCCTCCCTCTTGCAACAAAATTGTTTTCAGAGTGAGGGTGGGAAAACCTGTCACTCACGTGAGATCTAATCAATTCCCAATGGAAAAATCAAGTCCCGCCCTACATTTTTTTTCCCTGTTCAATAAGCCATTTGACTTGGATATATGTCACAATAGGGAGAAAAGGCTATCGCAACTTCTGTTTCATGCTGACTTTAAAGGGATAGTTCAGCCAAAAATCATTTACTTATTCAGGGTTTCCGCTGGTCTTTAAAGTCTTAATTTGACCTTCCACAATTAAAGGCCTTAGAAATGTCTTAAATTGGAGGAGAAAGTCTCAAGAAGGAGAAGAAGTTCAATATCATGGCATAAAATTAGGGCCCTATGATTTCTGTAATGCAGAAAACGTGGACTGAATTGCACAATCCATTTATAAAAATGTAATTTACTGTATAATACTGGACATGCAAATATGCTTAAAACAAGAACAAATATCTGTCATTGGGTATAAAAATTACTTACATTTGAATTAAGTGGTTTTTATGAACACATTGGCAGATATTTGTTCTTGTTTTAATCATAAAATCACTTTTTTACAATTCAATACAATTACAACTCATTGTGTGCTTAGATTGTTTACATTTAGAGAAAATGTTTATGCGTTATGCTCCCCTCAGTTTATTCCTTAAATTTTCTTTAATTGGTCTTAAAAAGGTCTTAAAAAGCTCTTAATAAAAAACCCTGTTATTCCAATCCTGGATGACTTACTTTCTTCAATGAAAGAAGATATTTGAATGATTTTGTCAAAACAATGAACATCATTTTGGTCCTCTGACTTGCATCTTTCCCTTCCCAGAGAAAACCAGGAGAAGTTGATCTACTACCTTCTGTTGGACAGAAAGGAGCGCTACCCTAGTTATGAAGATGAACACCTTCCCCCCAGAAATGATGTTGGTGAGTGAATTTTTGGAGTTCGACCTGAGTTCCATGTGTGTGTTGCTGTCTCGTTCAAAGCTAGTCATTGAACACCATGACAGTAGTTGGTAACCTAGAAAGAATGCTGGAGCTTTAGGCCTGAAAGTAAGCCAGTTTCATTTAAGGGCTCTAAGGCAAGCGTCAGTGATTTATAAATGTAACATATTGAGGGCTTGTTCCCCAAAATAAACAGATCAAGACCAGGACTAAAAAGAGATTGCAATGTGGAGAATTGTCATCATTAAGAGCTTGACAGGGAGGTTGAAACACATGGTTGTTTTAGGGCAGTGTAGTAGGTGGAAGAACTGGTGCTGCAGGTTGGATCAGAGCGGGACTCTTCTAATGTATACTGAGAAAAAGTTTTGAAAAACGATTTTTCACGTTTACCATTTACTGGTATAATTATTTGAAAGGAATGTCTCTCCCTGATACTAGGGCAGCACAATTAATCAAAAATATAAAGGCTAATAATAATAATGTATTATTATTATTTACATTAATTGGGACAAAACAAACTTGTGAATGTAAAGTGGAATGATATTTGAGTTCCCTTTAAGTGACTGGTACAATGTGAGTTTGTTCTTTTGTATACCCAATTGCACACCCTTAAAATACAACTATTTCTATTGGCAGCAGAGCAGAGTCCATACACAAATTTAAAAAGTAGTTAACTTGTTAGTTTGTAGACTTTGCACATCCTATTTAATTTAGGTTATAAATCGTTTTGTTCTTTTGCTTCAATATCTAAGCTACAGCAAATTGCTAGATGGTAAATTTATTATATTGTAGTTGTCATGTTGGTTGCCGCAACGAGAGTTGAGAGGCAGGATCTAATTTAGCAGTCCCTTTCCTTTAACAATACAAACTTAATACGCTGGAGAACAAGATAAACTGTGCAGCCCTACTGCCTGACTAATAATACCTTACTGTCCATCATCTCACTGTCATGCCATAACTCGTCTTTCACATAGGCCATGTTGTATGCAGATACTACAGTATCTACCCTGTTGCTTAGAAGCTCTGTCTCTCATCAACACTGAAAAGGACTTATTTTTCAGCTTCTATGCTAATTTCCCTCCTAACACTGTAATACAGTTAATCTCTGTTGCATTGCAGTTGTACATTTTATATATAGTTATATATATATATATATATATATATATATATATATATAAAAAAAAACCTTAGGTTCCATCTTGGATATAGTAAGGTTTGTAATGTGACTTGTTCATGAAGTGTACACAGTAGGGGTGTAACGGTACACGTATTCGTATTGAACCGTTTCGGTACAGGGCTTTCGGTTCGGTGCGCGCGTGTACCGAACGGTTATGAATGTAATCTTTAACAGTTAACAGTCGGCTTGTTTAAAGCGCGGAACACACTTCAATCCGAGTTCCCACACGAACATATTGAGTATTCAGTCCATTTTATCACGATAAATGCCGTTTTAACACTCTTTAATGTGACGTGACTGATAGACGCGTATCAGTTCAATTTCAAGCGGCAGCGCGTGGCGCGCAAGTGAATGCGATCATCTCTTCTAAAGAATAAACATAAATTAATATCTCTTAAGGTATGTTGAGGATACATTACAACTTACTGAAATGTATCATATTATGTCGTGTAATCGCTCCATCTGTGTTTCAACCGCGGAAACACAATAAAACAGCTTGTCATGTAGAATCACGTTTACCTCAGAAGTCATTCAGTGTCCACAGCTGTGAGTTCACTAGAGAAATCAACTCTTTCATTGAATACAAGCACTATATTAGCCTATATATTCCTTATATACTACTTAGCCTGTTAGTGATGTCTTGTTTATTTAATGTATGTTTAAATAAACCTGTCATGAAAACTACATTAAATGATTATATTTCAACAACGAATAATAATAATTAGATTTAGAAGTTAATGCAAAAACTGCCTCATGTGAAGCTTATGAGTGTTGATTATTTTATCTAAAAAAAATAGCAACTGAATTTAGGCTAATAGTAATATGTAGCAATATGTAAGTAAGGGCTCCCTATATAGTTTACAGCATTATCTTTAAGAAACTTTTAGTTATAACTGAATTCATGTAAGGACAGACAGACACTATTTTTTTTCATTAAACCACTGTTGAATAAAAATTAATAAAAAGCAATTTTGTAAAACTGCTGTACCGAATCCGTACCGAACCGTGACTTCAAAACCGAGGTACGTACCGAACTGTCAGTTTTGTGTACCATTACACCCCTAGTACACAGTAGATGTTTGTGTTACAGTGGGTGTGTGTGTGTTGTTGTGGTTGTGTGATCAGATCCTCCCCGTAAGCGGGTGGACTCGCCCATGCTGACCCGTCATGGGCGCTGTCGGCCGGAGAGAAAGAGTCTGGAGGTACTGAGTGTGACAGAGCAGGGCTCTCCGACACCTCCCCGCAGAGCACTGGATACCTCTGCACATAGCCAGAGGTACATGCAAACTGTTTAAGATAACTGTATTACCCTTCATCTAAAAGTCAAGCTTAATGTACCACATGTGTCCTCTGTTCAACTTCAAGTGCCTTCCAAAAATGTGCAGGTAAAACCTTAAAGGGCAAATTCACAAATGAGTTTCACCACTTTTAAGTATGTCTTATTCAGTAATCAAACACAATCACGGTACACTATAGGCGACAAGTTTTTCTTACAATCTTATATTTTCTTCAGTGTTGTTTTTTGACCACAAAAGCTAAATGCTGGTTGTGAATAAATTAATTTCTAATTGGTCAATGAGACATGGCCTCTGTGAAAAGAATCTTTTATGTTGTTTGCAACGACAAGGGTGTATTGATTTCAAACATGGTGAAAACAAAACATTAATTTATAATATAGATAAACCCCCGGTTTCACAGACAAGGCTTAAGCCTTTCCTAGATATCTTTATCTATATATAACTATCTATATATAAATAGAGATCAGTAAATGGAAAGCAAGTCCTTAATGAGTGGTGTAAAGTTAATCATTCCTTTCACAGTTGCTAAGATTTTTATTGTCAATAGAAATGCATATATCTAAGTAAACAAACATATCCATGAACATGGGATGTTTGACTGATATGTCCTGGTGTTCTGATAGGTCTCGATCAGTTAGCGGAGCTTCAACCGGCCTCTCATCCAGTCCCCTCAGCAGTCCTCGAGTAAGTTGCTCCACATTTGATGGCCATACTGTTATTGGATTAGAAGTAAAATTCCACTATGCAGTGCTCAGTTTAAAATGGTGAAACGTATTGTGTTTGTTGTTGTTATTGTGGTATGAATAGCAAAGTTGAATTGGATTGAATTGCTCTTTTTTATGTTCATCTACCTCATACTGTCCTCATACTGGAGTCATTATTCACACCAAAGACATGCACAGACTCACACAAATATATGTAGCTTGTTTTAACTTGCATTTTGCACATTAATTAATGTCCTAACAATTGTTGACTAATTTATACTAGATTTCACTTGCTTCTCAAAGAGCTATGCATCATTTTCCTAACTCTTCTCAGTTGAATTCTAATGTTAATAATCATATACCATAGCTTTCATTAACGCTCATGACCATTGCTGTGTCCATCTCTCCATTCCTCTTTCCCTCTCCATCCTTCTATCCTTTCTCTTCCTACCTGTCAGAGCCCAGTTTTCACTTTCAGCCAAGCTGAAGTCACCTCTGCTTCCACCGCCCAGTCTAAAGAACCCAAAGCAGGAAGTTCCACCACACCCCGGGCGTCCCAACGCGTGGCTGACCAAAAAACCCAGACCCTACCCTCAAAAGCAGCCTCTGACCGTCCCCACCTGCAGTCTATGAAGTCCCTCCCCCTGCAGACTCCTCCGTCTCCTTCGCCTTCCCCCTCTCCGCTCCTGTCCCCCATCCCTCGCTTCTTCTTCCCTACTCCTTCTGTCCTGAAGTCTGTCACTAAGACCATCTATCCTAACTCTGCCCATGTGTCGCAGGTCACCCCACAGGGCTCCCCACTCCCCACCCCTCTTGGGACCCCTGTGCACCATCCCCAGCACCCCCCACCCACCCCGCCCTCCTCCTCCTCCTCCTCTTCCTCCTCACGAGCTGAAGGGGGTGGTGGTGGTGTGGGTGGTGGTTCCCTGTCCCTAACCCCGCCCTCCAGTCCTGGGGGAAGTGGTGGAATGGCTGCCAGTAGTTCAGCCCACTGGAGGACACGCCTCAACTCCTTCAAGAACAACCTTCTAGGATCGCCACGGTTCCACCGCCGAAGACTACAGGGTGAGTGAAGCGTCAACCAACATTGTATAATTGTTAATCATTCAAACATCATTGAAAGTCAAATGTCACTGTAAAATGTTTTGATTTTCTGGTTTGTTTCAATAGTT
Organism: Gobio gobio; assembly: GCF_949357685.1. Lineage (NCBI taxonomy): Eukaryota > Metazoa > Chordata > Actinopteri > Cypriniformes > Gobionidae > Gobio > Gobio gobio. The sequence continues at coordinate 52,671,534 of NC_137097.1, read as the reverse complement.
CCTACATCAGAAGACATGTCCAGTTTAACTCCAGAGTCTAGCCCAGAGTGAGTATTTAGAGGAATAAAACATGAGTAAAAAAACATGATTTGATTTTAGCCCCTTTCACACAGCAAACAGCACGGAATAATCACATCATCTCCATAAAAACTTTATGACTGGCGTCAGTGCATACTGACTTCGTATGTGCTCATTCTGCGTGCACACACAGCATCATACCGGTAATGTACTGGTAATGTTACAACTTCCCTTACTGGTAAATTGCCAGAACCAATTTAACGGTATTTTTGAAAAGGTCCTATTCACACATGTTCACAAATGATCTCTTACCGGTAAACCAGGTTTTTTTTCCATTTAGTTGTATAGCCATTGTTGAATACTGTTCATGCTCATTTCATGTCTGTTACCTTAATATTACCTTTGCCATCATGTAACAGTAAATTGTTATCTAAAACTATTAAAAATGGTTTTCATTCATTGAAATAAAGCAGAAGTAAAATAAATATATATATATATATTAGCTGAACAAGTTTAAATACTGAATACTAACTGAAATAAAGTACATTTGTTGAAGTACTAAAATGACTAAAACTGAAATAAAAATAAATGGCTAGTTAAATCGACTGACAATAAAATAATTCAGAATATTAATAAATACTATAATTATCACAGGTGGCTGCTATAAACAAGTGGACAAAAACAAAGATTCAAACAAAATAGTCTTTAATAATACAGGAGAATAACGGAGAAACACAACCACATCACTTTGACTACATCGAACAATGAATGCAGGGAACACTGGGCTTAAATAACAAGGAAAACTAATGAGATTATGAACAGAACAGGTGAACGGAATCACACAATATACATAGAAAAATAGAACAGTTTATCTCCCATATATATATATATATATATATATATATATATATATATATATATATATATATAATTGTATACGTATACCTAAATACACATACACACATATATACACTTTACAATTATGATATACATATTCACACACATTATTTACACATAATACTTGCTCGAAAGGGAGTGGAAAGAAGTAGAACTTTTTTACTATTTATCTGCTCATGTCATTATCATTATTATTATTTACTCAGCTATGTAATCATATCCCGCCGTGTTGTAATTATATCACCATTTATAATATCAATATAAATAATAAGAACAATTATGATCATCACTACTTCTGTTTTTATACAATAACAATCACCCCATAATCACAATCCTGAGAACACCAAGATCCCGCCCTCAGCCTTATATTTTGTCAACACCATTTCTTTGTATCTTGATTTAAATTGGTGAATATTTTGGCATTGCTTGAGCTGTATCCCCAAACCATTGCAAAGTTTGACACCACACACAGACACACACACAAACTTTTCATGGTGGTTCTCACCGCCTGGACTTTAAACACTTTAAACATTTTAAAGTCTAGGCGGTGAGAACCACCATGAAAAGTTTGTGTGTGTGTCTGTGTGTGGTGTCAAACTTTGCAATGGTTAATCAGGCACACTGGAAAAATGGGTAAAATGACAGGCACAGGGAAAACAGAACCAGAACACATAGAACAGAACAATAATAACACATAGAACCCTGACAACAATAATACATAAATAACACTAAAATAACACTGTGATGTGATTCTTAAATTCACTTGTAAAATTTAAAGTGACTGATTTTAGTTTTTTTACTTTATTTATTTACACAAAATAGAATTTTAATGTCAGCCATTTTAAATCAGTTAAATTTTGACATTTGCTTTGACAATGAATTTAATATTCTTTAATTCTTCATGTGCTATGTACCATAAGTTCAATGTTGATACAGCAACAACCTGCTCCTATGATTCAGTATGTTTGTTTTGAAGCTTTTTCAGCATATTCAGCTGCTTTTCCCTGAATGTGTATAATTCTAGGAATGAAGACAGATAAGACTTATGGTGGCAGTTTTATTTGTGCACTTGCAGAATTAGCTTTTCAAAGATAACATTCTTATAAAACCAAGTCCATTAATGATGCTATGAAGTCTCTAATGTGTATTCTGTGTACAACGAAAGCCATGAAACAGTAGCAAAAATGTATTTATCTGCATATATTTTTATATTTTGCTATAGGCTGGCAAAGAAGTCGTGGTTTGGAAATTTCATCAGTCTGGAGAGGGAAGAGCAAATTTTTGTGGTGATTAGAGACAAACCACTAAGCTCTATCAAGGCTGACATCGTCCACGCCTTTCTATCAGTTAGTATCTTTTTTTAGTATGTTAGGTATTTATTTTCCTCTTCCTCTTCATCTTTCTCTTCAGTTCAAAAATCTGCTTCTTTCTTGAAGATTCAAGCTTTGATGTATGTCTCTGTTCTCCTCTAGATTCCCTCCCTGAGTCACAGTGTCATCTCTCAGACAAGTTTCCGGGCTGAGTACAAGTCCTCTGGAGGTCCGTCTGTCTTCCAGAAGCCTGTCAAATTTCAGGTTGACATCGCTTTCTCAGAAGGAGAGAGAGAACGAGAGAGAGAGAAAGAGAGAGAAAGGGAGGGAAGGAGGGAGACTGGCATTTACAGCGTCACCTTCACCCTATTATCAGGTATTTAAAAAGACGAGAGAGCCGGTGTCATGTGTCTGCACAAGCTGTCATTTCTACAAACATGATAATATTGTTTTGCAGGTCCTAGCCGCAGGTTTAAACGAGTGGTAGAGACCATTCAAGCTCAGCTTCTCAGTACACATGACCAGCCTTCTGTGCAGGCGCTTGCAGGTGAATGTTCCACATCTACACTTCCATCCAAAAACATGCACTCATTCACAAAACATTACATGTATGCATTCATTTTTACTTTATTTTTGCGTATGTTTAATGTGCATTCGTTTTTACTTTTATCAGTTTATTTATTCTTTAATTTTCGTATTTTAGGGCAGCCAAAGTTAATGTGCTAATGTTACGTTATGATGAAGATGATGATACAGAGAGCAAAGCGGATAAACAGCTTAACTTTATTAAAACCAAACAAAAGAGTGACATCCAACATGAAAACAAAACGAAACAGTGTGCTCTAAACACAACCAAGACAATTAACTGAGAGAAGTGAAGGCATTATATACACAAGAAAATTGAAATCAATATGAAACAGTGTGAACACCGTGATAAAAACGAGAACAGGAAGGTGTGGACAAGGGTGGGAAGTGGCTCTGCCGAAACCCAGTCTATCAGCCACTAGGATTTACACCGACTAGTTGACTAATCGACTAGTCGACTTTAATGCTCTGCCATGACGCTTTAAGCTTGAAGTCGACTAGTCGCTGGCCTATAGAGGGCGCGACAGGATAAGCCATTTCCTGACATGCAGGCTGCCAGGCTCTGTTTCCAACAGTTAAAAATTACAAATAAATACATACTCAGAGAGCTCTCCACAAGACATGTTTGTTTATATACCATCTGGAAGCTCAAAATTGATAGGGAGAATGCACGCTTATTGTACAGGTCAGTTAATCACCGTTCTAAATGTGTGCTGCATTGTAACACACACACACACACACGCATAGCTCGCACATCACGCGTGCCTTACACAAAACCATTCAGTAGCGCAGAAATGTATCAATACTGTTCTGTGATGTATCACTAAAATAGCTTAGAAACTGAAAAGTTATAACATATATTTCTTAGTAACTAAAACTCACAGCTTATTAGTAGAGAGACGCTGGCAAGTAGAATTAATTAACACGCAATCGCTCTCTCCACTAATGCATTCATATAGCCTACATAATCTTTATTGTGCTACTTTATCTGTATCTGATTCAGAACGAGCAGAAATCTGTGAGAAATATAATGACCCAAAGACAAAAGAACTGATACAAAAGCTGTTGTAGTAGGAGCAATAACCTTATGGGCAGCGCTGTGTCATATGCCATAGCTGTCCTGTGCACAAGAAAACTCGTGTTCGCGTCTCAGCTCAAGGTTCAGGGTTATTTGTTTATTAATGACGTCACCAGTGACTAGTCGACGTCGACTTGACTTTCATCACATATGCCGACTTGAAAAAATCAGAAGTCGTTCAAGCTATCAGCCACTCTTCATCCTCCAGCTCCACTAATACTCCCACAGGCACAGATATCTCATAAACCGTCTCACACACCTGCTCAGACTGGATGTCAGGCTTTTTTTCTGGGACAACTAACTGGTGTCATTTAAAAATGAAAGGGTTCACATTTTATAACATACAATGTATCAAAAACTACAAATCATTTGTGGCCATTTTTAGTTTGGATTTTAGATCTTTTCTGTTATTTGAATTTGTATCTGTGAAATGTGAAACTTTTTATATTATACTATGTATCAAAATCTAAAACTAAAATTAATTAAATTAGTTCATTAACTTTTATTTGTATTTGAATTAACAAAAATGTTTTCAACCACAAAGCACACTCCCACCCTGATGTTTTCTTTTCTTTTCCCAGATGAGAAAAATGGGCTTTCGTCTCGCCCACCCAGCACGCCGACCCGTCAGAACTCTCATCGTTCCGAGGGCGGAGGTGATCGCGGTGAGCGAGCAGAACGCAGCGATCGAGGAGAAGGGAGCAGTATTGGTGGTAGTGCGAGTGTTCTACAAAGGAAGGGGTCTGGCAAGGATAAAGCTCGACTCCTTTCCTCAAATGGAACCCAGTCTCAGCCCTAAGTGAACTAATCAGACAAGCTGTTGAGTGGGTGGGGACAAACCCCTCCTTTGATTCCCCCCAGACACGACTCCCTCAAAGTCCATCTGCACAGTACACAACAACAGGTATACTCAGCCCTGATTTTCACATCACTTGCAGAAACCCTGGGATCCAACTGCGACAGAACAGTCAGGAGTCTATCCACATGGAAGTGTTCTTACATGCAAATGTTCATCTGAAGAAAAAAAAATACAATATCACTTGTCCTTTTTAGGAGCAAAGGATTTGAAAAGTGAAAACGAGATGTATCGCTGAATATAAACCCTAGCTACAAATAATTTCGTACACTACAAACAAGGGGTTTGACATCCATGGTCATATCAAGGGATCTTATGGCAACAAACTATACAAACCGAGGAACAAACACCAAGTGGGACAGGAAAGAATGTCTCCCAAACTTACCATCATCATCATTATCATAATCATCATCATTATCATAAGCAATGATCCATCAGAAAATCACTCTGAGCTGCTTGAGGTAGAGAAAAGCAAACAGAATAGGAAAAAAGTGGGAAGTTCTTCATTCTTATCACCACTTGGAGCACAAAAAAGGATTTCCAAAACACTGTAAAGAAAAGAGTAGGATTTTTTTTTTTTAGAATGGAATCTAAATTTTGTAACCCAAAATGCTACTATAGTCCTATGTGACTACAGTTTTATGTTTGAGATATTAAGTGTTGAAGATATAGGCTATGTTAAACACTGATCCTTGTAGATCCTGAACTCTGTGATATGTTGTAGGTCCAAATCAGTGTCAGATATGCAGTGGAGAGCTGCCCACTGGAAGCTGCCTGATGGAAACGGTAAAGATTGGGCTGTTGTACGTCATTGCAGTTCTCAGTGTATCTCAGATCCACCCCACTCACTAAGTTAGGCACAGAGGGATGAGCAGGCATCTAGATTTCCTATGACATGTTCACATAGAATCAGAACAAGAGGAGCGAAATGGAAGAAAAATGTTAAAGCCACCATCTTCTCATGTGATTCCTAGAAGAACTTCCATCTGTGGAAGTCCAAACAAGTCTTTTTTGTTTCCTCTTTTATATTTATATTATATTTTTGAGCTGAGATGGGAAATTTTTCCATTAACAAAATGAAAAAGTGAATGTCAAAAAACAAAACAAAAATAGAAATATTACATTTTTAATTGATTTATTTAAAGACACATTTATTTATTTATTTATTTATTTATTTATTGGTGCTGGTCAAGTCAAAATGACAGGAGGAAAAATGAGCAATTTCGAAAATGGCAGTAAAACTTCCTATTTGTATTTGTTGTATGCTGCAAATGTCCTTTTAAAAGCCATTTCAACAGCCTAATTTTCTCCATCTCATTTTCATTTCATTTTGAATTTTAAAAAAGCAAAAACTCACAAAGGAGTAAACTGGAGAACGACTTTGAAAAATGAACCAAGCAATGACTCCATGCCTTGGATGTCTCCCACGGGGGGAAATATTTCAAAACCCTAAAGGATGTACGACGTAAAGACTGAAGTGAACCTTATGGAAGCAGAGGAACAAAATAGAGGGAACAAGAAAGAGGTCCTCTCTGTTCGCTCTCCATCTTTTCGAATGTTACCCAGACAAGAGCCCAAAGTTTCGGACTCGTGCGTACCAGGCCAGCCCTTTGTACGAAACGCGAGCAGTATTCTGTCTTTTTTCACACTTGCACACACACACACACACACACACACACACACACACACACACACACACACACACACACACACACACACACACACACACACACACACACACACACACACACACAGACAGACACAAGAAGACTCTACTTCTTAAAACTGACAATATGAAACAAAATGAATGATAACTGGACTTTGAAACTGGAATGCACTGTCCTAAAAAGAGAATTGTATTCAAACAAATAGTTGTCCCTTTCCTCGCCCACCCACGGGAATCAGTGAAGTGCTCTCTTAAGTGCAGACTCAGGATCAGTGGGGCTTTTTAGCTCATTACATTTGTGAATGAGGGGAACCTGATCCTGAATATCCACTTAAAAGCTCTTTCTTCAATGAGCCTCTGCCCTGAAGCCCAGAATCTGACCGTAATGCTCCTCTCTCTCTGACCCACTCTTGTCCTGACGCAAGGAGCACTAAATGCAAAGCAAGGTTTTGCTCTGGTCCTCCCTCTGCCACCGTCCCGCAACCATCACGTCCACTCTTGCCCAAAAATAGCATAGCGGAAATACATGCACACTGAGCTTCGGACTGTGTAGTCATCAAGCAGCTCCTGCATCACCATGAATTGATTTCGAATAGCACATTGAATATATTTCACTACTGTTGAATGTTTAGGAGCATTGTCCATTAGATATAATAAGGGGTATGTTCTTATTTTAGTACACTCCAAATGCCTTAAATCCACATATACAAAACGGCCAGCATGTGCGCTCACAAACATGCCCAGTCACTTTCAGAGGCAGAGGAAATGCCAGAGCAAAACCCTGAAGATGTTCTATGTTCAATTCTGTTAGTTCTCAGGCAGGGTAAGTCTGGGAGTGTGCAAATACAGACAGTCTGGACACCAGCTCTGAGTGAATGTGAAATACACTCCACATACTTTCTCTGTGTTCATGACACTCCTGCTCTATATGTCTGTCCCTTCCTCTTCCCCACATTATGCACTGAATGATATTCTGTTTTTGTTACTCGCCTCACACATACAGCACACGTATCACATTTCATATGTATTGTTAGTCTTCACTTATTTACCATACATTATATACCTCATCCTGCTTCTGTCCCCCAATCATAGAATTATACTTTAGACCACCCCTTCCATCTTCTCTCATTATATACATATGCCCTGCCTGCCCCCAATGTATGCTCACCCCTCCCATCTCTGTTCATTGTAAACAGAAAATATTACTCGTATCTTCATTCTTTATCCATTCTATATTCACCTGAGGATTATTGATTATCTTTGTCATCATAACGGATTACTCCTCTTAAGATTGTAAAGCTGTACTCTTTCTTCCCCCATTGCGCACAGTAGGAACATTTTTTTCATAAGAAATGCAAGTCATTAAATTGGAGGGAAAAAAATAATGACAAGAAAATAAATGTCTGTGTTAAAATTTAAAAAATGAAAGTGCACTATTATTGCCTGTGATAAAGAACAATAAACAATACAAAAACTATTATGCGCCATTGTGTTTTCTTTATTAAGTTAATAAAAAATGCTCCTCTTGTTCCCATTTTCTGTCCTTTTTTTTTGCTGTGGTACTTGCTTTATATTGCTAAAAAGAAACAGCACTGTATTGAAATACAAAGAGCATAAAATGAAAAGAAAAGGTAAAAATACAAACAGGTTAACAAAGGACACCTCAATAAGAAAGATACTATCATAGTCCTTAAGAAATGTATGAGATTTTACAGTATGCAGAGCACAGGCTACTAGGCAAACTGTTAGAAATATGTTCTTGTGAATAAAAATGTGTGAATAGAAATTAGCAGTAAGTATCAATAAACTAAAAGTTTAAATCACAATTTATAAAAAAAAAGAGAATGTATCTATGTAAAAAGAGAATGATTCTCCCAAAGAGAATCTGATTGTATTGATAAAATAAACGGAGCAAATATTCTTCCCCAGGTTTACAGAATACACGTAAGTTGGACACATCAGCAAAAGTGGGAGCAAACTGGATAGATAAACAGTATCTGAAAATGTAGCCTACTTCTTTTATTTTGTTCGAAATGCAGTATTTTTCAGGGAGGAACCATGCTCGTTTCCAGTGAATAGGCTACTGTCAAAAATTGTTCAAACAAAATTTACAATTACGGAATAAAGCTTTGATGATGACAGAGTTAAAAGTCATACAAAGACATAAATTCCTCATGCTCAAGAATGCCGAAATTTATGCGAGTAGCATATATATATTTTTTTTTATGCGAGTAGCATGTCGAGCTTTACCTCTGTGCTGCGCGTGATGTCATCGCGTATGTAAAGTGTGTGTGTGTGTGTGTGTGTGTGTGTGTAAACACACATTACCTCAGGTATGTGTTGCTGCTTTCTGGAAGTGAAAGGGTGGAGAGCCTAAAGTTTACATCTGTGTCAGAAAACTGTTCCCGAACTTACATTCAAACGTACAGGTATGATTTTTCAGACATGTCATTTCCTAGTTATGTATGAATCCGATTACAGATTGGCTTTAGGTTTGAATAGCTTTACATATGTAACTGGTAATTATTAGTTAGCAGCGTGTTGTCGTGTCATAACTACAGTGACTACAGCGTTCAGGAATATTCTCGATTGTTGAAGGGAGTGGAGAGATGTAATCTAGAGAAACTTAGCTGAGTTTTGTTTTATTTGCTTGTTTAGTTAAGTCAATGATACATTTCTCCCTGCAGAAATGTAAAATGGAGGAGGCACTTAAACTTTGATAACTCGCCACGTACGTTACCCGCACTTACTTAGGCTAATGTCCGTATAATAGCCCAAACTAACACAAATAGGATACTTTTTTTCTTGTTCTGCTCAATATGCAAAATAATTAAAAATGTATGAACTGTACTACTAAAGTTTATAAATGACGCCACACCCAAACATTTTGTCACGAAATCCCCGAGTAGCCTAAATTCTAAAGAGCTCCAGCAAATAATTTGTCGTGCTGGTTGTCGAGTTTCGTTACTAGGCTACCACGTTTTACCAGTTTAACAACATTCAAACCTTCCTCCCAATCTTTCATCTCTTTCTTTATCGCCTCATTCTAGGCAATAATGGATAAATGTCTCTGTCTATAGGCCTACTTTGACATAACTATGTAAACATTTGGTCCCGTTGGCTTTAAAAAAAAAAACTATTTTAAAACACGTGTTTTGTTTGGAACTAACAATGTCCAAAGGAAAGTCAATTTTGTTGACCCCCCCAATTTTGATATTGTTTTTAATTGCAGTAAGAAATAATGTAAACATTTTCAACATTATAAAAGTGGGAATATGCTTGTGTGGATGTGCGTTTTCTCTTTGGTTATTATTAAATAATAGAATCAATTCTCATACTTTCTCAAAAAGCACCTCGATCTTGGTAACTGAAAAATGCTCCCTTTTGAATGAAGAGGTTATGTTTTACATCTTCCATCCACTGCATTTGTTAATTCAAAGCAATTGTAAATGATGAGTGGCAGAGAATGATGCAACTTTGAATGAAGCTTTTATTTTCACAGCATAACTGCTCACTTTGTATAACCTTGTTCATATCAACTCTGCTTGCCTACATAATTTTCATGTTAAATTCGGTCCTGTTGTGCACCAGGGTTCTCATTCGTTTCCTTTAATATTATGCCATGATTTCTCGGATTTATATACAAGGACACACACATGACCAAACAACTTTCAGGATGATCTTAGTTATTCTGTGAATACCTGCACAAAAAATATGTCAAGGGTTATTTTATATAAATACACCACTAGGGGTCATTGATGTCTTGGTTGTAGCCTCAGTTCATGATGTTTGGCCTTGTATTGCACAAGTACCTTTTTTAAATTTGTTTACTAGATGTGACTGGTATATTGACAGCAGTTTCCTTCAGTGACCTTTCTGAAGATATTGCCAATTTTTCTCATTCAGTTCCTCATGGGTTTGCCACTTTAGCTTCAATAAAGGATGGAACCTGTTACAATAAAACAAATTAAAATTTGGTGCAAAATGTATTTATTTTGAATACTATGACAAAAACAAATACCATGAGTTAATGTACACTGCTTTTTTGTGTTTCAATGATCCAGTGTGTGTTTTTGTTTCTGTCGATAGGGATGGCAGAGGCTCACCAAGCAGTAGCGTTTCAGTTCACCATCTCTCCTGAGGGGATCAACCTGCATTTGTCCTACCAAGCCCTTAATCAAATCTACCTCTCCGGACTGCGATCCTGGAAGAAACGCATCAGCAGGATTAAGGTCAGTGAGTCGAATGAGTGTGAAAAAATAGCATAAATCTTGAAATCTTTTTGTAATATAAATGGGTAAAAATCTCATAGGAATATTAGGAGTATATACGTTTGTTCTGCCATGAAATTAAGCTTCTTGAAGTCTTGTATAAATACTGACTTCAAGTCAGTATTTATTATAATACTATTGTAAATGATAATTTATAAAAAAAATACTGCAATATTTCATAAAAATTGAATTGTCAGCTTTGAACTGCAGGGTTGGCATTATTTTTCAGTGTTAAAATCCCCAAAGTTTTCTTTTGTGTCAATATATCCCAAATGTGTTATGTATGTGTTTGTACATATGTTGCATTAATACTTATGAACTCTTCTTTTTCATGGACAGAACAGAATCATTAAAGGCGTGTACCCAGCCAGCCCCTCCTCTTGGCTTTTTGTTGTCATAGCAATCATGGCCACTGTGTACATGCAGTCCGATCCATCCATGGGCCTCATTGCTAAGATTCAGGAGCACCTGCCCCTCAGGTAACATTTCCTTTTACCCTTCAGTGGGCTTTATATTCTATCTAAACGGTAAATAGTTGAACGATAAAATTCAAGCTGGAAAGACTAATCACTATTTTCTTATTTAAGTACTATTTTTATATTTAAGTCATATTTTTGCTCTGCCTTTTTCATTTATCCTTTCTAAACCGTTATTATTACTGTTCTTAATTAAACATTATGTCCAATCTTTTTATTGGCATTTATTACAGATTTTTCTCCTATTTTATTTTTGTTTTGTTCAGAGAACTGACAAAGTACACAAATAAAGAGAGCTGTTTACATACAGCGTGAGTATAGAGCTAGAGAATTTGTTGAGAAATGTTTCAATGGGTTAATATTGAAATCTCTCTAAAAAATTGTTTTGGCATCTTGGCATATCTGTGCACAGTTTGACACTTTTGGTATATTTTCTGAAACTCCAGAAGATGTAAGAGTCTTTTGTTGTTCTAGTCAATGTTTCATATGTCCATCAACAAATGACATGATGCAAGCTTGTATTAACTTTAAAGCCTGTGTGAAATGACAACATTTGAGCATATTTTTGACAGCATATATTTAATATTAACCTGGAAGCGAGAATGCTGATTTGGTCCACTGTGTTTCTCTCTGTTAGTCTGTCATTGAGCGCTCAAGGTCAGACTATGCTGTCGGCGCTGCTGTTCAGTACTCTGCTGTGGTTGTCTCTCATTCTGGCTCTGAGGTTCTGCCTGAGGCTTCTTCTGTCGTACCACAGATGGATGTTCGAGCAACATGGATGCATTTCTACCAAGACCAAAGTCTGGGCGGTTAGTGTTTCATTACATTTAGCCTAGCATTGAGGGAAAAAATGCCAATGTTTTTAAATGTTTTTATTTTTCTAGATACAGTGCATCCAGAAAGTATTCACAGCATTTCACTTCTTCTCACATTTTGTTATGTTAAAGCCTTATTCCAAAATGTTTACATTCATTATTTTCATAAAAATTCTACAAATAATAACCCATAATGACAACATGAAAAGTTTGTTTGAAATCTTTGCAAATGTGTAAAAAACAAAAAAAAAAAAAAAACACATGTACGCAAGTATTCACAGCCTTTGCTCAATATTTTGTTGAAGCACCTTTGGCACCAATTACAGCCTCAAGTCTATTGAGTATGATGCTACAAGCTTGGCACCTGTTTTTGGGCAGTTTCTCCCATTCTTCTTTGCAGGACCTCTCAAGCTTGGATGGGGAGCAACGGTACACAGCCATTTTCAGATCTCTCCAGGGATGTTCAATCGGGTGAAAGTCTGGGCTCTGGCTGGGCCACTCAAGGACATTCACAGAGTTGTCCCGTAGCCATTCCTTTGTTATCTTGGCTATGTGCTTAGGGTTGTTGTCCTTTTGGAAGATGAACCTTCGCCCCAGTCTGAGGTCCAGAGCGCTCTGGAGCAGGTTTTCATCAAGAATGTCTCTGTACATTGCTGCATTCATCTTTCCTCGATCCTGACTAGTCTCTGAGTTCCTGCCGCTGAAAAACATCCCCACAGCATTATGCTGCCACCACCATGCTTCACTGTAGGTGGATTCCTCCAGATATGACACTTGCCATTCAGGCCAAAGAGTTCAATCTTTGTTTCATGAGACCAGAGAATTTTGTTTCTCATGGTCTTGAGAGTCCTTCAGGTGCCTTTTGTGGCTTCTGTCTGGCCACTCTACCATACAGGCCTGATTGGTGGAGTGCTGCAGAGATGGTTGTTCTTCTGGAAGGTTCTCCTCTCTCCAAAGAGAAACGCTGGAGCTCTGTCAGAGTGACCATAGGGTTCCTAGTCACCTCCTTGACTTAAGGCCCTTCTCCCCTGATCACTCAGTTTGGCCAGCTTTAGGAAGAGTCCTGGTGGTTCCAAACTTCTTCCATTTAAGGATGATGGAGGCCACTGTGCTCATTGGGACCTTCAATGCTGCAGAAATGTGTCTGTACCCTTCCCCATTTCTGTGTCTCGATCATAGACTAAAAAAATATGGACGTAGTGTCCGTGATGTCATCCATAGGATTCTGATGAGCCGTTCTGAAGCGCAAAGTATGGACGAGATGGCCATTGCCATCTTGGCAGCACGTCACTCCCGGATTACAGAAAATGGGCAAAAAGGCGGGACGTGGGCGGGGCTGACAGCAGATAAATGGCTATCCACTTGTCACTCAAAGTGGCTGAAAAATGACCTTAAAGAGACAGTTTCTTCGCATGAACACCATGTTTATTAACAACCTGTTTTTACACTGCGGTTTCCCCGCGTTCCGCCAGACACACCCCCTTGCACTCGTCACTCAGAATTAAAGCAACAGTACACAATACCACATTATATGACATCTCCCCCTTTTTCCTGAAAATAAAGTCAACTATTCACTTCTCCCCCTTTTTACGTTTTTAGAAAACTTTACTTTGACAGTAAACATTGTCATGCAAAGCAAAACAGCATGCAACTAGCTCATAAACATCTCAAAATACTGAATTTTGACAATATAACTTTTACTGTTGTGGAAACGGAACAACAGTTAAACTTTCTGAAAACTGCACCCCTTTTCTTAACTAGTTACTGTGCACATAGCTCCCTGGTTCTTTACAGGTCAAGCCTGACAACAGGTTTACTGACTCGCCCAGACCTAGTAAGTATCAGCCCTCGCTTTGGAGTGGGAAATGTGTCCCTGCATGTTTGGGTTGGTACAGTCTCTTTTGTATCAGTAGGTGTAGGCTGAGTGTCAAAAGTCTCTTTCGTTTGTGGTGAATGTGTGTGTAAAGTCTGTTTTTCTGTCAGTGCTGGCACTGCTTGAAGATGACGTCGGTTACGTCTCAGTACCGCTCCATGTTCCGTCCTAATAACATAGGAACGAGGTGTTACACTTTCTTGCCTGATCACTGCCGGTGAAGCCCAGACCTTCTCGTGGTCCAACTTGGTAAGAACAGTGTCACCTGGTCTCAGTGTTGACAGATTTTTAGCTCCATTACGACGATTGTAGTAAAAAGCTTGTCTGTTTTTCTCCATTTTGTCTTTCAGCATGACAGACTTCCTGTTTGGCCACCGGGGTTGAAGATTCTTCTCTAGGGTTGGAAGTGTTGTGGCGCAGGGGGTAGATCGGTAGCACATTAAAGCTACCAAAGGATCTGTCTGTTTCAGGATTCTTTTTGCAATCTGCACAGCCCTTTCAATGTGACCGTTACCCTGAGGATGGTGAGGACTTGATGTAATGTGTTTGAAGTCCAGTCGCCTAGCTAGTTCCTGAAACTCTGCACTAGAGAACTGAGGACCGTTGTCACTCACCACCTCATTCGGAATCCCGAATCTGGCAAAGATAGCCTTCAACTTGTGTGTGACGTGAGATGTTGTTGTGGAAGGTAAGTGCAGAATCTCCAGAAATCTGGAATAGTAATCAGACACGATTAAATAATTCTGTCCACGATGTTCACAGAGATCTGCTGCAATCCTTTTCCAGGGACGTTCTGGGAGTGGTGTGGAGATCAGGGGCTCTTTCTGTTGTGTATTTCGCAACTCACGACATATCTGGCATGATAGCACAGTGTTTTTTATGTTGGCCGAAATTCCTGGCCACCACACTGACTCCTGTGCTCTCTAGACTTTGTAAGGCCCCGGTGACCTTCATGAATCTTTTCCAGAAGCTCAGTTCTCATGGACCTCGGCACAACGATTCTCCTTCCCTTGATCACTAAGCCCTCATGCTCTGAGAGCTCTGCTTTTGCAGCTTCGTACTCACTGGCTTCTACCTGAACTTGACTCCTGTGTTGTGGCCATCCAGCTCGGATCAGCTTGATTACGGCTTGCAATTCACCATCTGCTGCAGTGGCATCTCTGATACAGTCTATTTTATGGGATGTTGCAGGTATACCTTGTATTACTGCATCCACATAGCACTCCACCTCAGCATGTGTTTCTGTGTCTTTGGGAGTGGCAATTCGTGGGCTCCTTGACAATGTATCTGCAACGACAAGCGTCTTGCCTGGTGCATACTCTACTTTAGGCTTAAACCGCATTAGACGCATCAACAGTCTCGAGTCGAGACTCCTGCTGTTGATGAGAGGAATCAGTGGCTTATGATCGATCACTAGCTTAAACTCATCCAAGCCGCACAGATATTTATCAAACCTCTCGCACGCCCACACGCCGGCCAGACATTCCTTCTCGATCTGTGCATATCGAGTTTCTGCATCAGTGAGACATCTGGAGCAGTATGCTACCGGCTTCCATCCTTCCTTGTGTAGCTGTAAGAGCCCCCCCCCCCAAGTCCATAACTGCTTGCATCAGCTGAAACACCAGTGGTTTTGGTGACATCATTTGCGAGAACTGGTGCCTTCATGAGCAGCTCTTTGATGTTTTCAAATGCTGTCTGCTGAGTGTGTGTCCACATCCACAAACTTTTCTGTCTGAGTAGTTCGTACAGCGGCTGGCTGACTGTGGAGAGGTTGGGAATGAACCTCCCCAAGTAATTCACCATGCCTAGCACCCTTTTCAGTTCCTGCACGTTTTGTGGTGGTGGCAGCTGTCTGATGGCATCCACCTTTTCTGGATCTGGCCGCACCCCAGTCTCATCAATAAGGTGACCCAGGAACCGAAGTTGGCTTTGTCTGTACGTGAATTTCTCAGGATTCAGTTTTAACCCTGTAGACTCCACTCTCTGCAGCACTTGTTCCAGACGAGAGTCGTGTTGTTCCAGGGAAGACCCATAGACCAATATGTCATCCATGAAGACCTCTACCCCCTCCAGCCCTTGAAGTGCCTCCTGCATTTTCCTCTGGAAGATCTCTGGAGCACTCGAGATCCCGAAGGGAAGCCTCCTGAAACAATATCTCCCAAATGGTGTGATAAAGGTGGTAAGTCTGCAGCTATTTGGGTGGAGAGGGATCTGCCAGAATCCGCTGGCTGCGTCTAAGGAAGAGAAAACTTTTGCACCGCTCAGTTTGGCAATTATCATCCTCTGCAACTCCTCTTTCACCTTTTGCAGCATTGGAATTGGAACACGCCTCGCAGTGTGTACTGCACATAGCTGCGCTGAGTCTTTTAACTGAATTTTGACAGGGTCGGTTTTTAGCGTGCCATGCTCACTAAACGCATCATAATTTTCAAGGTCCACTCTGTTCGCCTCCTCCACTCTCCTTACAAGGTTCATGTCAGCAGATATAGTACGACTCAGCAGGTTATTTACATTGTATCCATGGACCACATAGGCAGAAAATGGGTATGACTGTCCTTTGTACACTACAGTGGTTTGGAACTGACCCAGGCAGGCTAGCTTCCCCCCAGGGCTATCCAGTGTAACATTAGTTGGCTCTAGTGCATTTGCTGGGACTAATTTTGTGAAAGTCTCCTCTGCCACAATGTTTACATCGGCCCCTGTGTCTACAGGGGTCGCTCCAATCAGGAGCTGCACCATCCACTGCTCTTCCAGTTTATTTATATTATAAACGGAGCCCAGAAAATACGATGGTTGGTCTAGACATTCTGTGACTTCTCTCACTGACCTGTTACTGTGGCAAACTCTGGCCCAGTGTCCGGTTCTGTGGCATTTACCTTTCTTTGCAGGGCAGCGCTCATCACTTGCATGCGCAGCATTTCCACAATAGCCACATTTTCCATGACTGTCAGCTCGGATTTTGTCTTTAGGCCTGTGCTGTCCTTTAGCAAGTTGCTTACTTGTGCTGACAACTGCTCTGACCATGCTCACCGTCTCGCCTTGCATGCTGACTTGTGTGGCCACTTCCTCCGATTGACGACCAGTCTGGATTGTTTGCGTTAATGTGAGATCAGTGATTAACTGCAGCCTCCGAGAGAGATCTTTATCCAAGATGCCGACCACGATGCGATCGCGAATCGTTTCGTCCCTCATGGCGCCAAACTCACAGTGCTCGGACAGCTCGTACAGTGCTCTGATGAACGCTTCTGCTCGTTCCCCTGATTGTTGCACTCGCTGGTGAAAGCATGCACGTTCGTGAATGACGTTTCTCCTCGGGAAAAAATACTCGTTAAACTTTCCCAGGACGATTGCAAAGTTATTTTCCTGTCCCTCTTCTGTGAACACGAATGATTTATAAATGTTCTCTGCCTCTCTCCCCATGGCGTAAATGAGACAACTCACTTGCACTTCACCATCCTCTTTGTCTAGCTTTTTAGCCGTTCGGAAGCGCTGAAATCTTTGTCTCCAATCCATCCACTCCGTCGGCTTGTCGAAAGAAAAACTCGATGGTGGATTAAACTTTGCCATTTTCCATCACTTTGACACCATGTAAAAGGACCGTAAAGAGACAGTTTCTTCGCATGAACACCACGTTTATTAACAACCTGTTTTTACACTGCGGTTTCCCCCGCGTTCCGCCAGACACACCCCCTTGCACTCGTCACTCAGAATTAAAGCAACAGTACACAATACCACATTATATGACAGTGGCCACGCCACTTTTTTAATTATGCAGAACTTTAATGCTTTATATAATGTAAACGAAAAAATTCACCCCCCTCACAGTTGTCATGAAGGGTAAAATTTGCTGTATAGACTAAAACCACAATTTGTACCAGGCTGTAAACATGTTTTATTCTGCTGTTAAGTTGGCCATTTTAACATGGGGCTCAATGAGATTCTGCTCCCTTCTGGAGCCTGTCCCTATAGTGGCCAGTCGATGAATTGCAGTATATGTCACTTCCGTATTGGCTTCAAGAGAAACTGCGGGAGGTTGCCGCTTGTTCTCGATACAATCCTGTCTCGGAGGTCTACAGACAATTTCTTGGACTTCATGGCTTGGTTTGTGCTCTGACATGCACTGTTAACTGTGGGACCTTATATAGACAAGTGTGTGCCTTTCCAAATCATGTCCAATCAAGTGAATTTACCACAGGTGGACTCCAATCACGTTGTAGAAACATTTAAAGGATGATCAGTGGAAACAGGATGCACCTGAGCTCAATTTTGAGTGTCATGGCAAAGGCTGTGAATACTTATGTACATATGATTTTTTGTTTTGTTTTGTAATTAATTTAATAAACGTAGAAAATTTCCACACATGGACTGATAGACAGAATCATATCTTCATCGATTATACGGCTGACACCCGGACCCTGGTTTTAGGCACAAAGTCACAGGACTGTGTTTCCAGGTGCCAGTATGTTGAGCAAAACAAGTCATTCCATCTTCACCAGGGTGCCAGTTGTCCACCTCACCAAAACAAGACCTGTAACAAATAATACTAGCGCACACACACATATACTATGGAGACCCAGCTTCTTCAAGGTTGAATTTGTAACTATAAACGGTGAAGTTTCCCAAAACATACAGATAACATTTTTTTTCTCTTGGTGAGAGGTTCAGACAATATTCATCCTTATTCTCTAGTATGGAAGATGAAAAGTAAGGTAAGTGCTTCAACTAAAAATGTATCATGTAAGCGACAGGCTGAAGTGACCCCAGTGACCTTGGATGTCTTGGTCAGCTAGAAGATTAAATATACACTGTATGCAGAATTATTAGGCATGTTAATTTCTGATCATATATATATATATATTTTTTTTTTTTCTGGCACATTTTACCAATTCCCAACCACATTAATCTTAATAATTACCATTCATTTTGTATTTAATAATTTATAAGTGATGTATAAGTGTTCATGAAGGCTGGAAATGAAAAACACCTTATATTCAGGTGTGCAGAATTATTAGGCATGTTTTCTTTTACTGATAAAATGAGCCAAAAAAGAGATTTAACTCAGACTGAATAGTCAAAAATTCTTAAATGCCCATTAGAAGGATGCAATTCTAATGCAATACTAGAAATTGCAGTTAAGGCATGACCATTGGACAGCAAAATACTCAATGGGTCAGCAGGGTCAGACAAAAACAGGTGGTGAAGAAAAGACTGCAATGAATTAAGTGAGAAACCATCAAGTTAGGTAAAGAATCCTAAAAAATGACCCCCACTTAATAAGAATCAAAAGCGGAAGTGTTGTAAAAAGTTTTTTATTGGCTTTTTAGACAGATAGGTTGGGAGGACTGGCACCACATCCTCTTGTACCATTGCTTGTTTGAAGAATTCATCTTCCAGAATCTGGCAGTAGGTTTTGGGAACTCCCAATGAACTCCCAATTCTCAATTCTTCACCTTAATTCTTAATTCTTTTGCAGTTAACATGTTGACCCTGCTGGCCCATTGAGTATTTTACTGTCCAATGGTCATACCTTAACTGCAATGTCTAGTCTGGCAATAGTATTGCATCCTTCTCATGGGCATGTAATACATTTTTAATTTTCAGTCTGAGTTAAATCTCTTTTTTGGCTCATTTTATCAGTAAAAGAAAATGTGCCTAATAATTCTGCACATCTGAATATAAGGTGTTTTTCATTTCCAGCCTTCATGAACACTTATAAATGATTAAATACAAAATGAATAATAGTTATTAAGATTAATGTGGTTTGGAATTGGTAAAATGTGCCTGGAAAAAAAAATTTGATCAGAAAATCAACTTGCCTAATAATTCTGCACGCAGTGTATGTTTTAACACATGTTGGTTGCCTCTCTCAAAAACATGGAGAGAGCACATTCCAGTAAACAAACAGGTAATTATATGATTAAGTAAAATCTCATAAGCTTGAAGAAGTCATTCAAACCATTTAATATGTAGAAGGATAAATATTGATTAATACCTTGGTTATAAATCACTCAAAAGTATATATATATATATATATATATATATATATATATATAGATATATAGATATATAGATATATAGATATATAGATATAGATATAGATAGATGAAACCTTTATAATTTTCTTTCTCTTGTACTCCTTGTCAGACCCTAGTGAGGATGCTGTCCGGAAGAAAGCCATTACTGTACAGTTATCAGACGTCTTTACCGCACCTCCCTGTACCTCCCATTAAAGACACTTTGGAAAAAGTGAGTCAGTGCAATATGGATTAAATTGTTGCCTTGTAATGTGCATGAGTGCTGGTTTGCTGGGAAGTGTCGTCTTATAGAAATTGGCAGGGTTCATGGAGATTTAGGCTTTAAAAGATACCACTGAATGCTATCTCAACCATTTTTCTGTTTCAGTATCTTGAGTCAGTGAAGCCATTGCATGATGCGGCTGGTTTTCAGCGAATGAAGAGACTGGCTGCTGAATTTGAGAAAAGTCTGGGTAACCGCCTACAAAGATATCTCAAACTCAAAGCGCTGTGGGCCACAAACTATGTACGTGCTGAAATCTGTACAGTTATTTTCTGGTCAATGTCATAACTCCTTAGTCTCAATCATGAGCATGTAGTTGCATTATTAATCATTCATAAAAATATATTGGTATTCAATTTTGGATGCTTAAAACAAATATATCAGATTGACAATGACTTTCTAATATGATCTGAAGAGCTATTTGAGATATATTTTTTAATTGGTTGCCAATGGGTATTCCAGCTTTCTGTTAAAGAGTACATAACACACACAGTTTCTGCCAATCTCATTTTAATCCTGAGTGCCTATAGAGTAGTATTGCATCCTTCATATTTCCGAAGAGTCTTTAGTTTTATCATATTTATAAAAGACAGATACGCTGTACCGATTCTTTCCGAAAAAAGCCAAACTCATGGAGGTGTGCAGTGGGCGGAGCTAAAGCTTATTCTGGTTTAAGTCACATGCACACACACACACACACACACACACACACACACACACACACACACACACACACTTTTGCATGATAATCCAAATCTTTAACAGTGTAATTAAGTCAGAATGCATGAAATAGCATTAGGGTTAGGGTTAGGGTTAGGGTTTAAATACCCCCCCCCCCCCCCGTTTAAATAACAACCATTTAATAACAGTTTTGAAGCCTGGAAATTGTAAGCATTTAAAAAAAAGTAAAATTGTGATACTCTCATAGAGTACTAGAGCCAAATGTATGACCATGTATCTGGTGTGTGTGTCAGAGTCAGATCAACACAGCAATATCATAATGTATTGAGACCTATAATTAATAATATACTTTATATTGTTATTAATAGACGTTTGGTTGGGATGTCATATTTAAAGTTTCTTTGTATTTTCCAGGTTAGTGACTGGTGGGAAGAGTATGTTTACCTCCGGAGCCGGAGTCCTATCATGGTCAACAGTAACTATTATGGCATGGTATGTGAGCCTACAACATTACTCATTGTCTCGTATCACCCCAATTTTCATTAAACATTTAAGCTCATTGTGCTTATTATGACATTTACTGAATACCATTGCTGTTTTGGACAACTTGTCCTGCTCTATGTTTTAAAGGGATACTTCACCCAAAAATTAAAATAAACCCATGATTTACCCTCAAGTCATCCTAGGTGTATATGACATTCTTCTTTCAGACGAATACAATCAGAGTTATATTAAAAATGTCCTGGCTCTTCCAAGCTTTATAATGGCAGTGAATGGCTGATTTGTTTTGAAGTCCATAAAAGTGCATCTATCCATCATAAAAGTGCTCCACACGGAACCGGGGGATAATATAGGCCTTCAAAAGCGAAGCGATGTGTTTTTGTAAGAAAAATATCCATATTTAAAACTTTAAAAACTAAAAAAACTAGCTGTCGGCAGACAGCCTTAACAAGTCGACTTACGGCAAAAGAATAACCCCTGACGCGATAGATGATGCAAGATGTAGGAGTATCACAAGCTTTGACACCTCTCATGGTTTAAACAAATAGGGCTGGGCAACAAACTCAAGCCCCTCTTCTCTTATATTGAAATCCTCTGGCATTTCTCTTTAAAAATTCTCATTTTAGACTTCTAATTCATGACCAGTGTTTTGTTTTTCTCTCTGCGCTTCCACATTCGTCAATACGTCAGGCGTCAGGTCAGGGGTTACTCTTTCGCTGTAAATCGATGCATATGGCCGTGTGTCGGCAGCTAGTTATTTTAGTTGATAAAGTTTGAAATATGGATATTTTTCTCAAACAAATGCATCGCTTCGGTTCAGAAGGCCTTTATTAACCCCCCGAAGCTGTGTGGATACCTTTTATGATAGATAGATGCACTTTTATGGACTTCAAAACAGACCATTCAGTCATTCACTGCCATTTACAAAGCTTGGAAGAGCCAGGACATTTTTTAATATACTCTGATTTTATTCGTCTGAAAGAAGAATGTCATATACACATAGGATGAATTGAGGGTGAGTAAATAATGGTCTAATTTTTACTTTTTGGTGAACTATACCTTTAACATTTATGGTGTTTCAGAAAAAGTGAACCTAAGAATATAGAAATGTAGTCTCACATATGATTGTGCATACTGATGTTTTTTGGAAAGTATTTGGAGACTAATAAAGCACACTTCATGAAAATGTCGTGTGTGTGTGTGTGTGTGTGTGTGTGTGTGTGTGTGTGTGTGTGTGTGTGTGTGTGTGTGTGTGTGTGTGTGTGTGTGTGTGTGTGTGTGTGTGTGTGTGTGTGTGTGTGAGAACCACCACTGAAGACCATTTTTGACCCAGGAAAACTGAACTGTGCTTCTTAAATATATAAATAGCCTACAGGTATCGATTTTTTTTTTTTTTTTTTTTAATTTTTTTTAATGCTTGGCATTGATGCATCACACACACACACACACACACACACACACACACACACACACACACACACACACACACACACACACACACACACACACACACACACACACACACACACACACACACACACACACACACACACACACACACACAGGCCTTGTCTTCATTTTGTCATCTAAATGATTGCTTGAAAGGGTGGTATCCCTTGTGCTTAAAATATGTTCTATCGCTTATATTTTACAACCCCAAATCAGAAAAAGTTGGGACAGTATGGAAAACGAAAAAAAAAAAAAAAAGAAGTGATTTCTAAATTTACTTTGACTTGTATTTCATTGCAGACAATATGAACACAAAATATTTCATGCTTTGTCTGGTCAACTTCATGTCATTTGTAAATATGCATCCTTTCCTGTCATTCAGACCTGCAACACATTTAAAAAAAAGTTGGGACAGTAAAGCATTTACCACTTTGTAATGTTGCCATTACTTTACACAACACTTAAAAGACGTTTAGGGACTGAAGACACCAAGTGATGAAGTGTTTCAGGTGTAATTTTGTCCCATTCTTCCTGCAAACAAGTCTTAAGGTGGGCAACAGTACGGGGTCTTCGTTGACGCATTTTGCTCTTCACACATTCTCTATTGGAGACAGGTCGGGACTGCAGGCAGGCCAGTCAAGTACCCGTACCCTCTTCCTCCGCAGCCAGGACTTTGTAATGTGTGCAGAATGTGGTTTTGCATTGTCTTGTTGAAATATGCATGGACGTCCCTGGAAAAGATGTCTTCTTGAAGGCAGCATATTATGCTCCAAAATCTCTATGTACTTTTCAGCATTAATGGTGCCTTCACAGAAGTGCAAGTTACCTTTGCCAAGGGCACTGACACAACCCCATACCATGACAGATCCTGGCTTTTGGACATGTTGCTGGTAACAGTCTGGATGATCCTTTTCTTCTTTGGTCCGGAGCACACGGCATCCATTCCTCCCAAAAAATACCTGAAATACTGATTCTTCTGACCACAGTACACGTTTCCACTGTGTGATGGTCCATCCCAGATGCCTCCGAGCCCAGAGAAGTCGACGGCGCTTCTGGACACTGTTAACATAGGGCTTCCTTTTGGCACAGTACAGTTTTAACTGGCATTTGTGGATGTAACTACATATTGTGGTACTTGACAAAGGTTTGCCAAAGTAGTCCTGAGCCCATGTGGTGATATCGCTTATAGATGAATGACGATTCTTGATGCAGTGCCGCCTGAGGGATCGGAGATCACGGTTGTTCAGCTTCGGCTTGTGCCCTTGTCCTTTACGCACTGAAATTCCTCCAGATTCCTTGAATCTTTTAATTATGTTATGCACTGTTGAATGTGAAATATCCAAATCTCTTCCTATCTTTCTTTGAGGAACATTGTTTTTAAACATTTCAATAATTTTCTCACGTATTTGTTGGCAAACTGGCGATCCTCGGCCCATCTTTGCTCCTAAAGGATTAGACCTTTCTTGGATGCTGCTTTTGTACCAAATCATAATTACAATCACCTGTTGACATCACCTGTTTCAAATCACATCATTATTTAACCATTTTACCTCATTACTAGCCCTGAATTGCTCCTGTCCCAACTTTTTTTGAAATGTGTTGCAGGTCTGAATGACAGGAAAGGATGCATATTTACAAATGACATGAAGTTGACCAGACAAAACATGAAGTATTTTGTGTTCATATTGTCTGCAATGAAATACAAGTCAAAGTAATTTAGAAATCACTTCTTCTTTTTTATTTGCGTTTTCCATACTGTCCCAACTTTTTCTGATTTGGGGTTGTATCTAATCAAATGACATTCAGGCATTCAGATTTTTAGGTGTGGCTTTGTTTCTTTGGATTTCACCAGTGTTTCAGTAATCTAACACTATAAAAAATATGGGAAAGGAAAACTTCAGATTTTGGGAAGATAATTTTTCTTTTCTAATTGTCTGTATTATTCATGTACAGGACTTCCTGTTTGTGACTCCCACTGCAAACCAGGCAGCTCGAGCTGGGAATACTATCACTGCCCTGTTCCTTTATCGCCGCAAGGTCAACCGTGAGGAGCTCAATCCTGTATGTTACGCACCTCAATGTTCTCAGCTGAATTTGAACCAAACCCCACCCAGCACCACACTCACTTTCTAAATGAGAAACCGCTTTACTAATCATGTCTCTACCTGTTTACTCACTTAGTCATTTCCCTGGATTTCCTTGATTCCTTTTGATTTGTCGCTGGCCAGGCATACAAGAACAATGCAGACTAGAGTGTGCTTTAAGTATGCACATGTAGCATATGTTAAATATACACATTTAAATGTGTATATGTTTGTAATTGACAGGAAATTCTTTTGCAAGGTGACATGCTAAACACATTTTTTTTAAACATGATTTCTAAATAAAAGACAAAATAAAACAAAATTATAATTCATGCAGGTTTCTTACCTAGTATTAATTGATAGACTACACTGAATATCTGCACTGTTTGTACAAATAAAAAAATTATGTCACAACCTGACCTTATAAAACCAACAAGTCACAAATAGTAAATTAGTTCTAAACACAGCAACACTGTCATACTCCTCTATTGATCAATTCAGATTATTGAGAATGTTTAGTCAGTTTTGCTGTAAGTCATTGAGATCCTTTATTCTGGTTTATGTAGAGTCGTATTCCTGGTACGGTCATACCATTGTGTGCAGCTCAGTGTGAACGTATGTTCAACACCACACGCACACCTGGAGAGGAGACAGGTAAACACACACACACACACACACACATACACGCTTGAAGAAAGTGTGTCCTTGACAGTCTCTTGATCTCTCAGATGTGCTGCAGCACTGGCAGGACAGCGAGTTTGTTGCTGTGTACCACAGGGGGCGCTTCTTCAGGTTATGGGTCTACCGAGCAGGACGCCTTCTGTCACCCAGAGAGATCCAGTATCAGATTCAAAGAATCTTGGATGACCCTTCACCTCCTTCTCCAGGAGAGGACAAACTAGGAGCACTGACAGCAGGAAACAGGTCAGATATTTAGACAATTTGTGTCTGTTTGCTGTCCAGCAGGGTGCGCTATAGGGTTTTATGTCAAGCACAGCTTCCTACAGAATGTAATTACTAATCACACCCATTTATTCCATATTGTCTTCTAGAGATTAAAACTGAGAGAGCCTCTGTGGATCTTTAACATGGTTTATATTATATTTACATATATATATGCTGATATGCTGATTCATACTCCCTGAAGGACTACAAATAAGAATGTTTGGGCTGCTATGCTTGAATTGTTTTGAGCTGAAGACTCCCTAAAGGACTATAAATGAGGAATGCTACAAACCAAAGTGATGCTTCCTGTGTAGACAGTATCAGTAGAAGAGTATTTTCTAAAGTAATGATTAAAGATTAATATAAATGTTGTATTATTATTTATTTGTTTATATAGGGGTTACTAATGAAATTAGACATCCAGGCAAGGCACTGACACTGCATAATTAGTCTGTACCAGCTGAACAAAAGTTTACACACCCCTTGCAGAATCTGAACGTGTATCATTTTAACCAAATAAGAGGGCTCATACAAAATGCATGTTATTTTTTATTTAGTACTGTCCTGAATAAGATTTTGTACGAATATGTTTAAATATAGTCCACAAGCCAAAAAAATAGCTGCATTTATAAAAAAGGACCCCGTTCAAAAATGTATGAACCATTGATTCTTAATGCTGTGTGTCGTTCCCTGGATGATCCACGGCTGTTTTTTGTTTTGTGATGGTTGTTCTTGAGTCCCTTGTTTGTCCTGAGCAGTTAAACTGCCCAACGTTCTTCAGAAAAATCCTCCAGGTCCAGCACATTCTTCAGTTTTCCAGCATCCTTTGCATATTTGAACCCTTTCCAGCAGTGACTGTATTATTTCGGTTTGGCTATTAGTCCACACCCAAACTGAAAACTCCGGCCAGGGTGAAGATTTTTTTAGTAAGGCAAAATAGTAAGGCAAGTGTGTGAAGCTATTACAGTCCACTTGGGCCCTGCCCCTGTGTATATACAGTTACCTGTCACTGAGTCCAGTAAAGGAACTTGTAGAAGGGTTTCACTGAGCCCATGGCATCCCTCAGGGCATCAGTGCTGTGGATGGGACCCTTGTGGAAATCAGGCAGCCAATCATAGCGTGGTTTTGCTTTTTCATGTGGACAGATTAAAAAAAAAAAACGTGCTTCTGTGGACGCGATTGTTTTTTAAAAACGGAGGAGGAAAAACTCTGGTTAAAAAAATACCCGTGTACGTGTGGACTAGGCCTTCTGTTGTTTCCGAAGGGGAGTACTAAATGAAGAAAATTGATATTTATACAAAATAAGAAAAATCTGGATATCTTCCTGTTCAGAAGTTTTCACCCCTGGTGAAACATTGTTTACAAAAGCGAATCCATTAGTTAATTCATTAACTGCTGACATTTCTGCAAACAGTGCACTGCCACCATACTTTTTTTCTTTCCTTCTTTCCTTTCAACATATTTCACTCACCATATTTTCCATCAATTAGAAATTAGATGTAATTATTCTCTCACTCACCCTTATGTCATTCGAATCCAGTTTTACTTTTTTCTGTGGAACTCAAAATATTAACGCTGCTCTTTTCCATACAACTAATCCATAAAGTGACCAGAATAGGGGTCTCTAAGTTCAGAAAGCACCATAAATTAACCTAACAATAGTCCAAACAATTTGTGTTTTATAATAAAAGTCCTCTGAAGTCATATTATAGCTTTGAGTTATGAGCAAACCCATTTTTTATTTATTATTTTATTTGTAATTTTGGCTCGATGTGCCTCGCAATGTTGCCTCACTCTGTTATACCCAAAATGTTCAAACGTTTACCACACAAAGTGTCAAATAGTATGACTGTGGCATAAAAGATTTTCAAAAAAAAATTTCAACCAATTCCTCCTCCTAAATTCAGAGCAGCCGACTCAGATAGGATATTGAATTACCACACACACAGCCTTGGACTTTGTCTAAAAACAGTAGATTCCAGGCTGAATGTTTTCCAAGAGAAACACCGTCATTTTTGGACGCCATTAATTCACTAGTAAATGCTGAAATTACATCATGTACCCCTGAGAAATAATTGCTGTCCCTTTAGGGCATTTGTAATCTTAAAAATGCAACAACTTATCCACTTCTGAAACTATTTTTAGTACCGGTAGTTCTGAGGTTTACCATACAGATGTGCATCAAAGAAAGAGTGTAGGAAGGAAGACCAAGCCATTTGGAACATCAGTGCCTTGAACCGGATGAGGGTTGAACCTACTTTGGCAGTGTGGCGAATATCATATGATAAGCACCCACTTATGTATATTTTATGCCACTACTTTCTGCGTAATATTTAAAGGTCTGTGCATGTTGGAATTTTTTAGATGACGAAAGCCTGACAGTGCATTATGCTCAGATGTTGTGCACTAGATTATAAATTACCTGAAATGACCTTTACTAGAATGCAAAAATCAATGCAATAAAAGCATTTTTATACTATTCACCCTCTGAATGGTGGTATATGCTTTGATACTGAGTCAGTCTGCTATACTTAAACTCACTGGGAAGGTTTAATGAACAGCATTTCACATCACCTCTATGAATGTCAGCCTATAGATATATAATGGGAACATAAAGCCGTGTGTAACTGTTAGTATGTATCCCTTGCATATCTTTTGTTATTTATTTGTCTGTTGTTCAGTAGTAAGATTTGCCATGGGAACTGTTTAAGCTTGTAATGTTTCCTTTAATACATTACTAATTCCTTGTTGAATTCTGACCTAGATAAAATATGAGTCACTCTACAGTTGTGGTGACACCCAATTTTTTAGGTTGCCATGAAAACACAGATAAAATATCTTTTTTAATAATAGCATTTTAAAAGTGCTATTTTAAATGTAACGATTACAAAATACTGAATTCACAAACGGTCAAACAAACAAATATGAACTTGTGATATTTATGTGTAACTCTTTATTTTACTATTTTTTCATTCATTCATTCATTCATTCATTCATTCATTCATTCATTCATTCATTCATTCATTCATTCATTCATTCATTCATTCATTCATTCATTCATTCATTCATTCATTCATTCATTCATTCATTCATTCATTCATTCATTCATTCATTCATTCATTCATTCATGTTTGTTTGTTTGTTTGTTTGTTCCTGGACCTCTACTGGTAGAACAGTGAGCTAGCACATTTTTTTTCCCTACTTCTTCTAGTCCTTCTTTAGAGGAGTGACATCCATATTTTCTGCTCTAAAATATTAATCAACAAAAATATTGAAATTATGGTATATTCCAAGTTTACTTAAGATCGTGATACAGCAGATGTTTTTTCATACATATGTTGGGACCTTTACCTTTAGTAAATAAAAATAGAAGAGAAGAATGAGAAAGTGAATGTTCTTCCTGATTCAAAGCCAGATATGAGCTAACTAACATTCTTAAGATTTTCCCTCTTTTTAAGATCTCAGGTGGTTACAAGGAAGTTTTTTGCCTTATCAGTTAGAAGTGCATTTTATCCTGACTCAATAATAAGGCTTCAATGAGACCAAGGAAGTTGTTTTGTATATCTTGAACTATCTGTCCTGTCAGAACGCCCTGGGCTCAGGTGAGGAAACAGTTCTTCAGCTCTGGAGTTAACAAGCGATCATTGGACTGCATTGAGAAAGCAGCATTCTTTGTCACACTAGATGATCAGGAAGAAGGCATGATGGGGGAAGATCCCTCTGTGAACTTGGACCGCTATGCTAAATCCCTCCTTCACGGAAAATGCTACGACAGGTAGGAGAGCAGCAATCACTTGTTTTTATTGAGAAACTTTGCATCTCAAGGACATTGTTTTATATCTGTCCTTTTTCTCTCAGGTGGTTTGATAAGTCATTTTCTGTTGTGGTGTATAAGAATGGAAAGAATGGGCTGAACGCAGAACATTCATGGGCCGATGCTCCTATAGTGTCCCATCTGTGGGAGGTGAGTGTGAGAGTCTCACAGCAGCAATAAACTTGGTGGTCATCATAGATCAAATGTCATGGTTCAAGTTTCTGTTGTGGTCACCAACCCACTGCCATTTGAACATAACATTTGATCATGCAATTAAAGTCTCTGTGGATGTTTTGCTTGGACAAAGACCCCTTATCTCTTATCTCCCCCACAGTGGATTTCTGCAAAAGACATGCACGCCTCCACACATATATAATTCATATGATAATGAACGTTTTGTTGTGAAGTGTAAGCATCATTGTTTGGGAGATGTTTTTCAGATTGTCTCTTTCACTTTCTTAGTTCACTCTGGCCACAGACAGATTTCATTTGGGTTACACTCCGGATGGGAATTGCAAGGGAGAAGTTGAGCGCTCCTTACTACCTCCTCAACGCTTGAGCTGGGACATTCCATTGGAGGCAAGATAGAACGTTTCTGTTTTCACCAGTTATACTTTCCGTGTTGCTAGCGTATCTTGGTATGTCATGGATGTCACACAGCAGGTTCTTCATGGAATCTGCAAAACATCTGAGGATGCAAGACATGTGTACATACACACACACACACACACACACACACACACACACACACACACACACACACACACACACACACACACACACACACACACACACACACACACACACACACACACACACACACACACACACACACACACACACACACACAAATACAAATAATGCCTTCTTTCTTTTTCCTCCTTCATGCTTCATGTTTTAATTTACACGCATGAGATTAATTTACAGATTCTGTGTTTATCCACAGTAACTTACAGTAGTGGTCAAAAGTGATGTCTGGAGGGGATATTTGTTTTTAATAACCCTACAAGTTTGGTCAAACAATCAAAATATGAGCAAAATATTTATAGTTTTAAAATATTTTAAAGGGGTGGTAAAACGCATTCTTTCGAAGGCTTGATTGTGTTTGTGGGGTGCACTGTAACATGTGTTCATGCTTCGTTTTTTATATTTTACCTTTATTCTACACTGCTCTGTCCCTCCTTGTAAAAACGGTCTGATGATTTCTGGGTTCTATGAAGCCAGTCCCTCAAAAATACGCAATGGGCTCAGATTGGTTAGCTGGCCCAGTGTGTTGTGATTCGCTAACCGCCTAGTGCACGTTTGTCGGAAATGTCACGCTCCTTACCTTTACCGGTAGACTGCTTTGGTAGTATTAGAAACAATGGCGTCTATAAAACCATACCAATTTGAGCCAGAATCGGACCCAGAACATTTTAGTGAAGATGATCGAGCAGAACCTGTTCAGTCCTCAAGAGTAAAGACTGCGGATCTTTAGTGATCGCTACTGAATGGCACTGTTACTTTTGTATTTTTAGAACGATTATAGCCAAATATCTGTCGCAAGAACTATTAACCCAAAACGAACACTAAACATTGGCTTTACTAGTAGCCAAATCAAACAAAGAACATCTCGGTTACGTATGTAACCTTGGTTCCCTGAATAGGGGAACGAAACGCTGCGATTCCGGCCTTCTCATTCTTCGAGTAGTAGTTTCCTTCGTCCTGAAATCTGACAGTTTGACGCTTTCAGGGCGGCGCTAAACGCCACTAGGCAATGAATTGGCGTGATGGCATAAGGGCTTCAGACATTCGTCACACCGGAAGTGTCCCATGGCGACGGTTCGCAGCGTTTCGTTCCCCTATTCAGCAAGGTTACATTGCTGAATAGGGGTTACATACGCAAGGTTACATACGTAACCGAGACGTTCCCTATCATAGGTTCACTCAACGCTGCGAACCGTCGCCATGGGGACGATTATACCTTAACGCCTTCACATACCTGAGAGTAGCTGGTGGACCGTGGAAAGCGCCCGCTCAAACAGATAGGACCTGGGAGCCAGGAGCCGTCTTCACGTCCAGATCGTAGAACTTGATAAAGGTGTTGGGAGAGGACCATCCTGCAGCAACACAGATATCTTCCAACGACTTATTAACCAGTGAGGAGGTCACTCTGCATGGTTTAGAGGGTAGTAAGGGACGAGACTTCCATGACGGGGCCGAAGTAGGCGCGAGGTGGGCCGCAGGGGTCTCTTCAACAGTAGGCAAGCGCGCATAGCCAAAGTCCGCCATTTTAGAAACCGTGGCAAAATCCACGGCCGCGGGGTTTGTAATACGAGCCAAAAATGGCTGCTTCCAAGACTTCGAGAACCCGTGTTGGAGGTCTTGGAAGAAAGGCAGTGGCCGGCGGGGCTGAGTTGGCGCGCGGCTAGTGAAAAACCGATCGTCCAGTTTCGATTGGGTTCGATCTAGCACGGGCTCGCTGTCCCAATCCAGGCCCAGTTTGTCTACAACTTCTATCAGTTCGTCATATGACTGGGAAACTTGTCTCTCTTGACCGCTCGGAGGGAGAGAAGCGGCTGATTCTCCCGCGAGTCCCTCGGAATCGGAAGCCGCTGTAGAGAGCACAACATCATCGAACAGGCCGCAACCAAAAGAAACCGAGTCCCTGGCTTCTGGTGTAGGCCGCAGTTCGTCATGCATAAACAGGACGGGCTCGACACTGTTGTGGAAATAATTCTACTCGAAAAATGAGGAGGAAGGAATACAAATTCAAACCTTTGAAAAGTCAAAGTATCAAACATGATTTTATTTCTTGCAAGAAATAGGCAGTTCAAATACAGAGAATGTCTGTCATGAGAAGGGCCCAGTTTGCTCTCCGGGGTACCATTATATACCCTTCATACATCCTGAGTAGGTTGCATTCAATCTTGTTTGCCTTAGAAGGAAATATCTTTATTAGACCCCTTGTCTAACATAAATTCTAACTAGACAGCACAATACCCATGTCTGCAGAAGTTCCTGTTTTTAAGCTACATCATTTTCACACATTCTGCCTATTGCTAATTTGATCTACGCTCATACTTTTCACACTTGAAGTACAATAGGTCACTGCTGACCTTTTGCACTACACAGTTTCCTTGCTACTGAGTATTCTATCACCCAGAACAATTTGTTCCTGAAAGCTAGTCCTAACCTATGCATTTCTAAAGCTTGGTTACATATCTTTAATAATGAAATGCTTCATGAGTACAAATACATGTTCAATGTTAAATGTTCAATGTTAATGTTAATAAGTGATACACATCTAGGAGTAAAAGATTCACATCTATAAGTAAAAACACATCTAGGTAAAATCAACACTTCTAATAGTAAAAACATCTAAATGTAAAATTTCCTTCACAACACGGCCGCGATTCTCAAGCTAGCAAACCCGGCCGGGGGAAAGAGAGCGAAAAGGATTGTAATCCGTCCCCTCACTATCCATAAATTGTAATTCGCCCATGTCGTCCCAAGCGTCCGACTCGTGCGGTGCCTCTGGGGCCGCAGAGATGGGGTAGCGGGGATTAGGCAGGCGGTCTTTAAAGGTAGCTAGCCTAGAGCGAAGCACTTTCATGCGTAGGCTATTACAGTGCTGACAGTCAGATAGACCGCTAAGCGTGGCCTGGGCGTGCTGAACGCCCAAACACATCACACACCTGTCATGAGTGTCGTCTCCAGCAATGAGTCTGTCGCACGGGTCCAAATATTTCTTGAAACTCATCGTGTCCGCTTTTGAGGAGTAAGGAACTTCTCAAACAGTGGTCAGTAGCTGTGAACACGCTGGGTAGTATAGTAGCAAAATAGCTTTCCTAAGGGCACAGATGATCCGTTTCCTGAAGGAATGAAATCTGACGGTTTGACGCTTAGATATGATTCATACGTGACGTATTTCAGGGCGGCGTGAAGCGCCACCAATTCATTGGATAGTGGCGCTTAGCGCCGCCCTGAAATACGTCACGTATGAATCATATCTAAGCGTCAATCACACACTGGCATCGATTCACACACTGGCAGCGTTTTGTCTTGCGCAGCTGAACCGCGGCTTGTGTATTGCAAATACAGACAAATATTTTCTATTATGTCACATTTTCCGGTCTTCTCCTCCGACCCCTGTCTGTCTCGTGCTTTGATTTATGATGGGCAGCATATATCTGCTGCAAATGCGACCTGTTCCCCTCTGTCTCATACACACATGCATATAACATGTTGTATGTTAAACGCACTGCAGCGCACCCCCGTCCCTAGGAAGGCGGAACAAAGTGGACCTGCAATCCGGATGAAAATAACAGCATTTCATCGGCATTGCGGCAAGAACACTCCAGCCTACTAACTATACCACAACAACTCTTCCCCACAGCAATATAAAATGCCCCCCCCCCCCTATTTAATATTCTCGGAGGAGGGGTTTATCTAAATATTGGGACTGGTGATGTCAGCAACCCTGGAGGAATGTCTATAGTCCCTACTGGCCGTTTGCTCTAGTCCTTAGAAATTGATTTCTTTAAAAGCAAATATCTCCCTTTGCTTTAAACTTTGAACGTTGTAACTTTGCAGATGTTGTTTATGCTCAAACAGCAACATTACACACTAGCTAAAGTTAGAAAAGTGAAATCATGGTTTACCACCCCTTTAAAGATTTTTATGAGGAAGGAACAAATCACTACACTTTGTTAAGGTATTTATTATAAAATTATTTGGCAAAAAATGCAAACTACAGCAATAGGTTTTATTTTACTATGCAAAAAAAAAAAAAAGGTCACGGAAAAAGCATACATTGCCTACAACACAATCAGTTTTTAATATTTTGTTGGTTCTCTCGTTTTTGCACGTGTTCGTAATTTCTTTGTATGTCATCCTGGCCCAAAATGACGTCCACACGATTTAGCATGTTTCATTGCATTATCACAAATAAAACGATTGACAATAAATGATGTTTTATTAACAAGGTTCGGGAGGAGCATTTTCAGATAATTGACACAAGCGGAGAGCACTCAGCTAATCAACAATAAGAGGTATATATATCCAGCAGTCTTACCTCTGTTTGTTGACAGTTTATCAGCATCCCTCAACCACCCCTTCTCCACACTTTTCTAACCACTTACTTACACGGGGGTGTACTCTGGACAGACATCTTAAATACACCGTTCCCAATTTAGAACAGGTGTAGATCATTTACTGGTAGCCTGTTAAAAAAAAGAATAATAACATCAGAAAAATTCTAAACAAAACTGAACCGTAACAATTATATTTGAATAAAGGGCAAAGATGACAGTTTTCATAGGGCGGACAGCACTTTTGGCCACAACTGTCTGGTTTAGGATGATGACATTAACATAACAGAGTCGATTCCCTACCCTCACCACTTCTAGGTATGATTTTCTGACATTCTAATGAGTATCATCTCCAAACAACAGGCAGTATGTTTATGTATTGACTTTTTAAAATAATCATAGGCCCACTTTAGGGTCTGATTGGATGTTTTCTGAAGTGACGTACATTATTTGAGAATATTATTGCAAAATTGCTCACTGATCTTCAGATGATAAATACCTGCTTGGAGATGATTTATTGGTTCATTGTAATTGCAAGTACAGTATATACTTTGAAATATTCAATATGACCATTTGTTTTGTAGGCGGTTTCTTTTTTAGAGTATCTTTTTATCCCTGTTTGCACACAACCCATCTGGTGGACTTGATGCCAAAAAGATCTATATTAAACTATATTAAACTAATATAGTTAAACTAGATTATGGGGTTTTACTCATTGTGATGAATGATGAAGGGAATTTGGCCTTTGTGTTTCCTCATATTTATATTCCTGTGAAACAAGAAGTCATGGCTGAACAGTTTCATGTTCCTAGTTCCTGGTGTGCTAAAAATGTAAATATGAATGGGAATGTACTTCAGAGACATTTAAAAAAATTCTAGGGCTGGCCAATGCATATTAGAGAAAAATATTTATCATTTCTTTTACTTCAATGAAAGATCAGATTTTTTTGTTAGAATTTTTTTAATGAAAGATCAAAAGGATAAACAATTCAGATTTATTTTTACGGCCTTCTTTGATCATATTTACCAAGAGTGCCAATAATTCTGACCACGACTGTATAATAAATCAATTGTAAATAAATTGACAAACAAATAGACATATTTAAAACAAGTTTATTCATGCTTAAATGTTAGGTAAAAACAGCAATAACATTACATTAATTGCTATAAATGACACATTTAAATATTTTTTTTAATAAATCATTATTTGCTTTTTCTTTTTGCTGTTTTGAAAAGCTGTTTTATTTGTCTATTTATTTAATGTTAGGTATTTTTTATCTTTTTTTTTTACTTAATACATTTTATTGGTTTCTTTATTTTATTTTTAAATGAGTCTCCTAATGTTCTATAGAGCGATAAAGCCTTTAAATAAGTTTAATGAAAGGTAGTGTTACACAACCTTTTTTTGAGCAGTCAGTTGGCAGCCAGGCAGTCTCATCGAAGTGTAATCTGAGGATCCTGCATTCTTTATGTTTCATATCTTTTAAGGTTCACTGATGTTGTACTGGCTCATACTAATATGTGTATGCAGGCCATTTGCCTTTTTTTGTAAAGGAATTTATATCCCTGTTCTTTGTACAGTAATTATAATTACTATAATCTTTCTAATTATAATTTTGATTGCTGTAGCACTGTTCAGCCAAACTCTGCACTGGACTTTCAGTATACTGTGGTACTGGGGAACTCTGAAAATGTGTCTGTTTGATCAGGGATTTCCCCTCAGCCTCTTCTAAGTGTCACTTTCAAAATAGCAGTGGGGATTTTTTTGAGAACTACTTTGTGTACATGTATGACAATGGAAGGAATTATTATATATTAGTCCTTCATTTAAGTTGGTACACAGTGACAAAATCAGTAACAAGTTGCTTGAAGCCTGTATATAACTCATTATAAAAGTACTCCACCCAAAAATGAAAATGGTCATAATTTACTCGTCATTCCAAATCTCTATGTTTACTGTAGGGGAACACAATCCCATCAGATGGAAGTTGCTTAATATACAATATTATTACCATTAATACAATCTGTAAACTTGCTGTGATTCCAAGTTTGTCTTACAACATCATGTTGCTGAATTGCTTGCATCCACTGCAATCTTCTTAAAGCTTCTTTAAATCAATTGACTTTCTTTCTAAAATACGATAATATATTTCTCTTCATTTCCATGACAGGCATACTGATGTCTCCTCTCCTCTTCTCTCCTCTGTCTTTCTCTAGGTTCAGACACAAGTTTCTGAGTCCCTTGCTGTTGCGCAAGCACTGGCTGATGATGTGGACTGTCATGTGTTTCCCTTCAGGGAATTTGGGAAAGGCTGCATTAAGAAAATGAAAATGAGCCCAGATTCATTTGTGCAGCTGGCACTGCAGCTGGCTTACTACAGGGTACTTTCACATTTTCACACAAAGGCGAAAGCATTGATTATAATAAGTATGTATGATGTCTCTATTTGCATGTTCCACATATGGAATTTCAACATTCCTAAGAGGTCATTTTTTGCCCTGGGGTGGAACTTCCTCTAATTTGTCCAATACAATGTGTCCATACTTTAATTTCCCTTTCTTTACAATTTGAATGAATGAAATGTGTAAATAGGAAGTTGTCTTCTAGACCACTACCTCATTTGTTCTTTGAACTTTAGGATAGAGAAACTTTCTGTCTGACATATGAAGCCTCCATGACCCGTCTGTTTCGTGAGGGTCGCACTGAGACCGTACGCTCCTGCTCCAATGAAAGCTGTGCCTTTGTCCTTGCGCTGGAAACAGGGGAGGTGATGTCAATGCTTAAAATTTTTTGTATAATACTTCCTTCTACCGTTCAAACATTTTTTGAGGAAGGAACTGTTGAAACCCCTATCAGCATATCATAATGCACTTTTCACTTTATCAGTATGCCTCAGATGACTTAAAAAGCTAGCTGGAAATTTTGAGATTCTTATCGCTTCCGTCTTGGTTATTGGCAGCACTGCACCAATTATATGGTGGACTATGAATGCCACTTAAAAATAACACGAA
Organism: Gobio gobio; assembly: GCF_949357685.1. Lineage (NCBI taxonomy): Eukaryota > Metazoa > Chordata > Actinopteri > Cypriniformes > Gobionidae > Gobio > Gobio gobio. The sequence goes on along the minus strand of NC_137097.1, from coordinate 52,633,834 downwards.
TGAATCAATTATCAATTTGTCAATTGTAAAAAATAAAAATGTAATTATTTAAACATAACAGTAAAATAAATTAATACATCAAAATATAAGGTCAAATAAAAAGACATTGAAATTGACATTTTTTGTTTATTGAATTCAGATTTAAAACGTTCATTGGCTGTTCCCATATTCAAACTGTCCAATACTTGATTTTTATTAATGGATAAAGAAAATAATTTGGCAAAATAATAAAGAAAAGCAATTTCTAAATTCTTTATAAAAACATCATGCCCGGAGGGAGTTACCATGTGGAGAATACACATATGGACGGGCCTTGGGCAGTGCTACATACGGATGTCCCAGGGATGGCCCCGGCCAATTACGGTGGGGGAACAACACCGTACTGGGACGGCAGATTTTTTAAATTAAATTGATAGTTGATTTCTTCACTTTATTTTTAAGTGCCACAGTCCTCCATAATTGCCATCCTCCTTTTTGAGTGACGGTGATTTGCGTAATGTAATATCTCACATGCCAATTATCTCATTTTGCCCGCGTTTTCTTCTTCTTCCATTTGTAGGACAGAGAACATTGCCGCAAGCTGTTCCGAAAAGCTGCTGAGAAGCACCAGAATCTCTACCGCTTGGCCATGACTGGATCTGGCATTGATAGGCACCTCTTCTGCCTATATGTGGTCTCAAAATACCTGGGAGTAGAGTCTCCTTTCCTTAAAGAGGTCAGTGTGTCTTTTTATTGGGAGATGGGTGTGTTCATTTTGCAGAGTTAAAAAGATAGTTCACCCCAAAATTATAATTCTGTCATCATTTAGTCAAGTTCAAGTTGTTCGAAACCTGTATGAATTTCTCTGTTCTGCTGAACACAAAGGAAGATATTTGGAAGGTTTGTTGTAGAAATTCATTACAACTTGAGCTTGAAAAAATAAATAAAATAATTAAAAAATGATCATACAAACCAATTTGTTTTTAATTCCTGATTTGTTAATAACAGTCTACATTTTTGCTTGATTTACAGGTTTAAAAAATTGCACTAAAATGTTCTAATTAATGAATCAGGAAATGCATAATGAAATGTGTCGGCTCAGACAATAACAGCAAAAAGAAAACTTGAAAGATAAAAAAGGGATTAATGATTTTATGTTTAATGTTTCATAAAAAAAAAAATTCTGCACAAATTGCACTGCAAATAAGTGGCGGCTGTCTTTGACATCCATCTCGCACAGTTGAGTTCAGCAGAATGTCACGTTGTGACTCACTTATCGTTAAGTGTGTGGTGTGGACTGACTCAGTCGTAAACGTTTGTGCTCTTCTCTGACTGTCAAAGGTTAAAATCTGCTCCAGTCGAAGGGAACAGTCTTTAAGTGTGTTCAGTTCAGTCTTAGAATGTTTCAGCTAGTCATTAAGTGTGTCCCTGGCTTAAGAAGATGTTTAATAGTGCCAAAAAATAAACTAAAACTAAACAAAAAATCTTTAACTAAAATAGTGCTTAAACAAGCAAAACCACATTAATTGGAAGCTGATGGTTTGTTAAAAATGTTAATGTGTGATATAAAGGCCATTCATGGGTGAGAAAAGAGTTGCAAGCGATGCGTGCGTGAAGTTGTTTATTTATTTGTTGATTTGGCTGTACGTGACATGCAGGTTTTGTCAGAGCCCTGGCGCCTCTCCACTTCTCAGACTCCTGTGCAACAGATGGAGCTGTTTGATCTGGTCAACCATCCCGAGTTCATCTCGCTGGGAGGAGGCTTTGGCCCAGTGAGTAACTGATCAGCACATACATACATGCACATTAACAGGTAGAAGCACTCCTTTGTTCACCGTGCTTATGTTTTGTTCCTGTGTAAGGTGGCTGACGATGGCTACGGTGTATCTTACATCATCATGGGAGAGGAAATGATCAGCTTCCATGTGTCCTGCAAGCACTCGTGCACAGAGACTGTAAGAGCAAAGCATAATTTCAGAACAATGAATTGCTTGCCTTTTTTGATATTCAAGATATTTTTAATGTCCAGATCTTGACATTATTTTGACTTCTTGTTCTGCACTTCAAATAGGCTTAATAACAGTATCCAGTTCAACTAATACAAAGTATTATATTTTTTATAAAGAAGCCAAATTCTCAATATAATATAATAATAATAATAATTTATATGAAGCAGTTAAACAAGTAAAGTACAAACAACAGGTTGTCAGGTCTGTGTAACAAAACCAGCCCAAAGGCCAATCAAAACTAGCCCAATGACCTTATCCAAATATCAAAACATTCCCATGCCGCAGGAATTGGTCTATGCGATAAATACATTTACCACTGCACATGTGCGATAGCCTACAGTTTATCATGTGAGACAGCTTGTTTGTGTGAGGTGAGAATTTTTGTTTGTGTGAGGTTATCTAGGGCTGCACGATTGACTGAAATGAAACCAAAATTGCTATTTGGTTTAGTGAGATTATAAAAACTGCAAAGGCTTACATTTTTGAAGGGGTGGTAAAACACATTCTTTTGAAGGCTTGATTGTGTTTGTGGGGTGCACTGTAACATGTGTTAATGCTTCGTTTTTAAAAAATTGCATTATTTTTCATATATTTGACCTTTATTCTACACTGCTCTGTCCCTCCTTGTAAAAACGGTCTGATGTTTCCGGGTTGTATGAAGCCGGTCCCTCAAAAATACGCATTGGGCTCAGATTGGTTAGCTGGCCCAGTGTGTTGTGATTCACTAACCGCCTAGTGCACGTTTGTCGGAAACGTCACGCCCCTTACCTTTACCGGAGGCTGTGCTTTGTTCAGTATTAGAAATAGGGATGAAACGATTACCGGTTTCATGATAAACCACGATAAAATTTAGTGACGGTTAGTAATATCGTATAAAATTTAATTATCATTAAAACCGCGTGTGATTGTCACGATTGTGAAAACTTGCGGTAAATCCTGTCCAGTCAGCGTCAGTCTGTTGCGTGCACCGCTGTTTTTTGAATGAGAAGAAATGGCAGAAGGCGGTGACAGCGCCAGGAGATTTTTCAGCCTTCTAAAAGGACCAAATCTGAGGTGTGGTCATATTTTGGCTTTTACAAAAGTCCTGAGGGAAACTTAATCGAAGATGGTCACCCTGTCTGCAGAACATGCCAGAAGAAAGTCGCTGTAATAGGGGGAACACTTCAAAACTACGAACGCAAGGCAAGTGGACTTTGACCTCAATACCAAAACTATGTCTGGGAAATAATAACGTGAAGCGAACGAACAAGTTCAGACAAGACTAGGGTGACATTTAAAGGGGCTATATGCGTTTTTCTGAAATTTAAACTCGCGACTGACACCTGTGGCCAAAAAACAGAACTGCTCTTATTTTCTGCTCGCTCTCGCAGCGGTGGTGACATCACATCCGCAGACAGCGCGGGAAAAAAACGACCCGCCAGAAAATAGGAAAAATAGGATACAGGCTTATAGGTGCACCCACTGTGAGCGGACAAGGTGTCAGTATGCTCATCAGGAAATGTTTGAGTCATAAATGGTAAAATAAAAAGGCTATTGTTACGTTTATTTTGGGGAAAAAGTTGCATATAGCCCCTTTAAGGGATAATAATCAGGGCTTGACATTAACAACCGCCATTTGCGGGTGGAAGTTAACGTTATTTCGGCTGCACACTAGCCACTCTGGCGGTTGAACTTATTCTAGTCTTCTCAAAAGCCATCTGTTATAATCGCGTTGCGCATTATAACCACTCACACGTGTTTCTATTGAGTTTATGAATGCAGTGTCTCATAATCAGAGGCGTTCAGATTAGCCAGAGTTGCCGCGCGCCCCTCTCACTCGCTGAAATCTAACATTACACTCAAAGCAGAGATAAACGTGTGATGTACGCAAGAGATTCATTCATCATACAGTGGTTGACTGTTTTTGTTCTATTTCAGCAGCGAAAATGGTTTAAAAAAACACAGCAGAACCACAGCGACTGGCATAAAGTTGGCGAATTTAGGGACTGTCTCTTAAGTTACATACAACATTGGTAACGTTATACACGTTTCAAACTTCACTAGCATTTGAAGAGAATGACAGTCATAAAACTGACTGTAAAGTGATCATTTAGGTGTCAGGTATGAAGCACACATTTTGATATTTAATAAAATAAACTGTCAAATCATATGGAAATATGGATATGCATTATTTCACTAGGATACTGTTTGGGCTCTAACACAAAATATGCTAGATTTAAATGCATCATTGCTGAACACTGATGAGAAAATTGCTTGAGAATATATTTACAGAGATAATATTAGAGATTATATTTATGACAAATTATTATTATTTATGCAATATGCGTTGCTATTGACAACGGCCATTATAAGGAAGGAAATCCCACAGAATCTAGCTTAAAGTGCATAGAGCTGCTTTAGTTATTTGTTGTTTGTTGATTTTCAAATATAAAACTTGTTGAAATGTTTTCAGTGTGTGCATCTGTTCTGTTTGAACACTTTCATCTCCTTTGAACAAAACCGTGATAATATTGATAACCGTGATAATTTGGGTCACTATAATCGTGATGTTAAATTTCCATACCGTTTCATCCCTAAAAACAATGGCGTCAATAAAACCATACCAATCTGAGCCCGAATCAGACCCAGAACATTTTAGTGAAGATGATCGAGCAGAACCTGTTCAGTCCTCAAGAGTAAAGACTGCAGATCTATAGTGATCGCTACTGAATGGCACTGTTACTTTTGTATTTTTAGAACGATTATAGCCAAATATCTGTCGCAAAAACTATTAACCCAAAACGAACACTAAACATTGGCTTTGCTATAGTGGCCAAATCACACACAGAACCATGTTTAGCATGCCTGTAGATAAACAATACATAAAAGCTCTAATCAAAGAATAATTTACACTAATGCCAAGTTCGCTGTTGAGATTTTAACGTTAGGTGTTTGTAACGTTAGGTGTTCGTCGGATAACGTTAAGTATGAATGAGCATTTAACAGACTGGTTTGCAGAACAGCGTTGTCATCTGTGTACTTCCTTGCTACAACGTACAATTAACAATACGAACTATTACAGGAAAACACATAGACGAAAAATAAATCATACTTACAGGTTGTGGCCCGTAAATGGCTTCTGTTTTTAAATCCATCTTTCAGGATTTTGCTGCATTATTTTCCTGTTTAACACTGTAAAGCTGCTTTGAAACAATCTACTTTGTGAAAAGCGCTATATAAATAAAGTTGACTTGACTTGACTTGACAAGCCGTTGCGCGAATCCTTCATTGAACTCGCGAAGATTGTGGAAGCTTTCCTCCGTGAAATGTGCAGCGGGAGCCTCGCGCGCCCGTTGTGGATTCACACTGGCAGCGTTTGTCTCGCGTAGCTGAACCGCGGCTCGTGTATTGCAAATACAGATGAATATTGTCCATTATGTCACATTTTCCAGTCTTCTCCTCCGACCCCTGTCTGTCTCGTGCTTTGATTTATGATGGGCAGCATATATCTGCTGCAAATGCGACCTGTTCCCCTCTGTCTCATACACACGTGCATATAACATGGTGTATGTTAAACGCACTGCAACGCACCCCCGTCCCTAGGAAGGCTGAACAAAGCAAGTACCCCAGACCTGCAATCCGGATGAAAATAACAGCATTTCGTCTGCATTGCGGCAACAAACCTCCAGCCTACTAACCACAACAACGCAGCGATACAAAATGCCCCCCCCCCCCCCCCCTTATTTAATATTCTCGGAGGAGGGGTTTATGTAAAAATTGGGGCTGGTGATGTCAGCAACCCTGGAGGAATGTCTGTAGTCGCCTACTGGCCGTTTGCTGTAGTCCTTAGAAATTGATTTCTTTAAAAGCAAATATCTCCCTTTGCTTTAAACTTTGAACGTTGTAACTTTGCAGATGTTGTTTATGCTCAAGCAGCAACATTACACACTAGCTAAAGTTAGAATAGTGAAATCGTGGTTTACCACCCCTTTAAATAAATATATACAGTTTATCTGCAGGTGAAGCACTGTTCAGGGCGGATCGATCGGTTCTCATAAATGCTGCTCTATCTCTGCAAGTGCTGTGAGATTGACTCATTGGCAGTTTAGTTGAAAAATTGCTAATGTGAAAGTTGTCATGCGGAACTCGTGTGCACTCGGGGTACCAAACCCAAGACTCCCTTGACTGGAGGAGGTGGTGGTGGCCTGAGTTCGGTGGCACTCGAACTGTGCCGCGATTCGCGTGAATGTGAAAGCAACACGGACTCGGGTGCGCACTTGTTCAGGAAGAAAAGTCATCTGCGCATGCATTTTAGCCAATTACGATTTATTTAGTTCAATAAAACACATGTAAGGGATGATAGTGTTGATTATTTACCTTGGATATGAGCGAGAGTAGCCTGCAGTGTAGCATGGCGAGTGCAATCAAGGCGGCAAATTAATGGCAATTCACAGTCTCCGCAAAAGAGTCAGTTTACAAGCAGCAGAAAGCCGCTAATAAAATAATTAAAAAAAATTTGTTTTTTTATAAAAAACAATATTTACTGCGGTCTGTTTTCTATAATGCGCGTGCATGTTTTTGATGACGCAAGAAGAACGCAAATGCACCATGGCATGGGGTCCGACAGAATCAAGTTGAGTGTGAAACCAGACCAACGCTGCGAAAAGCCAAAAGCAACATGTGCCTAACATCTTTCCAAACTTGTAATGAGAAGCGTTTACAAACCTGTTGTCTGGCGTGCTTCACATCACAGAATGAGACAGAAATTATATTATTTTATAATATTCTGTACAGTGATGGATTCGCGGTGTATACATAAGATGAAAAATTTAGACATTACAGTCAGTTTTTATCATTATTTAATCTTTTATAATAAAATATTTTCTGTAAAATATAAAAATATGAAAATAATAGTAGGGTACAACGGGGCTAAAGGCTCCACGGGGAAAAGGCTCCTCTGATTTTATTTTCCTCTAAACCACTAGATGGCACAAAAACTTGCCTCAGCACTTTCCAAAACAACTGCTTTTCAAAATGCACGTGGAAATTTGTCTGACCTTTTGACACGATCACGGGCAGCAGCGCAAAGTTGATTCTGCGCTCATTTGATCAAATATTTGATGTTTTTTTTTAAATGTTGTAGATTTAAGTAGCAAATAAGAATCACAAAAATTATTGAATATATTTTGAAACTAAGGTCTTGTTAATGTTTGTCAGTTTTGTTCAGGGTAATTAAAGCAACAGTTTTCAATAATGGAAGACGAATATGTAAAAGTTGGTATTTGGGGTTAAAGGCACCTCTGCTGTTGGGGCAAAAGGCACCATATTTAACATGATAAACAGCTGGATGACTTTTCCATTTGTTGACATGACATGGTTAGATTCAGATTGTAAGTATCATATATAAAGTTGGGTGTCCACCTCAGAGATAATCACCATATTGATAATGAAACCATCATATTTAAAAATGTGATATTAATCATAGCATATAGTAAAATCTAATTTATTGTTACTGCTGTAAATCTATATTAAATTATTATGGGATCTCCTTCAATGCTTTCAGAATCTTTACTTTTTTTAATTATTTAGTTTCAATATTTTTCAGATATATTTCTATATTAACATATTTTAATGACAGCATATTTATTGATCAAAAATTAATTATTTTATTCATAAAAATAAACAGAAAATAGTTCAAGCTTTTCTAAAGTGATTGTTTTGAACAATTATTAACTTAGACATTATTAAAAACATAATATTTAAGCAAAAGTATTTGTATCAATACTCTGTGCATTTTGCCCCATGCTGGTGAGCCTTTTACCCATGTGTGGGGTAAAATGCCCCCCTCAGCACCCCATACATTTTTAAGATTTTAAATAAAAGAAACCACTTTTATGATTTATTTTCACACAAAATCTGTTGCTCCATAAATGTTCAATACAAACATATATATTTTGTCTGTATATCATACATTATAGGAGTAGTGAAAAGCAAATTTTACTTAAGGTATGCCTTTAGCCCCATTGTACCCTAATAATAATTAGGGGCCAAGCACCGAAGGTTTTTTATTATTATTTATTATTATGCTAATAACTTTTGAACCTTAAGGGCTAGAAACGAAATTCTCAAGACGATTCGATTGCACCCTATGACGTCTTTTTCCGTCATGTACATTTTCCAGCCATTTTAAATTAACCGAAAAACCTACTTTTTCTAACTCCTCCTAGGCCGTTGCTCCGATTTTCATGAAAATTTAACCAGATCATCTTCAGACCATGCTGTCAAAAGTTATGGAATTCAAGTTGAACCGTAGAACAGTTCGCAAACAACGAGCAAACACATTTTACGTGGCGGTTGCAAAAATACACTTACGGCTATATCTCTGCAACACTTTATCGTATTCAAAGCAAACTTGGTACATGTCATCACAAGCATGACCTGAGGCAACATGCAGCGTTTTCGGCACAGCGCCACCTACTGGTCCGGAGATACGAAAAATGGCTATTTTTGCGTATAATTTATGAACTGTTTTGTCCAAAAATCTCGGCCATCTAAAAGTGGTCTCATTAGATTTGGGATGTCATGCCGAGTAGACTGATTTCCAATTTTACCATATCGACCATTTTGGCTGTCAGCCATTTTGAATTATGTGCTAAAATGCTGTATTTTATGAACGCATGAACGGATTGTTACAAAAAAATGGTGGGATTGTGCCTTGGTGGCGCTATAATAGAACAAAACATGAAATTCACATTGACTATAATGCAGTATTATGATATAAAAGGCTAATGCTATACTTTAGGAATACATTGGTGTATCATTACAAAACTTGGTATGTGTCATCAGCACCATGCCTTTAAGGTACTTAAAAGGTTTCAAGACAGCGCCACCATGTGGTCCATACTTATAATGATAAGGCTTCTTGAGGCTATCTCTGCAATGACATATTGACACCATATTGACACCGTGCTTTGACATATTGACTCCAAATTTTGCATGTCATTGTTCCCTTATTCTGACCACACCACATCAATTTTGTAACTGTGCCACCTATTGATCGAAAATGATAAACCATTAAATCATTATTATTGACTGTATTTATAATTTTACAGCTATATTACCTAAAATGATCTTAATAGGTCTCATTAATGGCTCATTGTTGCAGTTGGTCTGACACTCCCAGCCATGTTAGCATGTCTTATTGTCTTCTTTTCGCTTGGCCCCGACAATTGCTGCTTGCGGCTATATTTGTTATTATTATTATATGTATTCTTAAATGTTCTGTTTTGTATTTTGTTTGTTTGTTTTTGTGCATTTTTTAGAGATGGTAACAGACATTTTATACATGTGCCACAATTGTTTGGCCTGTGCTGCATAACGTTCAACCTTTGTTAGCACCAGTGCCATGGCAAAAAAAAGTTAATGTACAGCCCTGCCCCATACCTAAAATACTTATTTTACACTCACTGTTATGTGTTATACACAATTTAAACTTGAAAATCGCTTGTATTAGCCTAGTGATCATAAATAGACAAGGCTCCTCCCTCGCAAAACTCATCAGCACAGTTTTATCATTGGTAGAATGCAGACTATTTCAATACAAGCTTTTCAGTCAAATACTATTCATGCAACATGTCACATGACCTTTAACCCACAAGAAAAAAATTAACCCACGGCAACAGTCTAAAGCAATTCCGTGGGAAAAACGCAAACTTGGCAACCCTGAGTACAAAGTACAATAGGGAGGTTATAAAAAAAATGAAAAGAGTAATACATCTGATATAGCCTGAAATAGAATATAGCTCAGGTTTCAATTAAAAATGTTAAATAAAATGTGTCTAGAATCCCTATTAAAATACATGTTATAATTTACAGGGAGTGCAGAATTATTAGGCACGTTGATTTTCTGATCATATTTTTTTTCCAGGCACATTTGACCAATTCCAAACCACAGTAATCCTAATAACTACTATTAATTTAGTATTTAATAATGTATAAGTGATATATAATTGTTCATGAAGGCTGGAAATGAAAATCACCTTATATTCAGGTGTGCAGAATTATTAGGCATGTTTTCTTTTACAGATAAATTGAGCCAAAAAAGAGATTTAACTCAGACTGAAAAGTCAAAAAGTATTAAATGCCCATGAGAAGGATGCAATACTAATGCAATACTAGACATTGCAGTTAAGGCGTGACCATTGGACAGTGAGATGCTCGTTGGGTCAGCAGGGTCAGACAAAAACAGGTGGTGAAGAAAAGACACCTGTTAACTGCAAAAGAATGAATTATTAAGGTGAAGAATTAAGGGTGAAACCATCAGGAACCCTTTAGTCTCCAGCGCCACCATTTTCCAGAGCTGCAACCTACCTGGAGTCTCCAGAAGTGCAAGGTGTCAGGATCTCAGAGACTTCAGTTAGGTAAAGAATCCTAAAAAATGACCCCCACTAGATAATAATCATAAGCTGAAGTGTTGTAAAATACATGAAGAAGGTTTTTTATAGGCTTTATAGGTTTTATAGGTTGAGAGTGACTCTTGAAGGACCAGCACCACATCCTCTAGTACCACTGTTTGAAGAATTAATCTTCCAGAATCTGGCAGTACGTTTTGGGAGTTCATTTTAGTCCATCCTGAAGTCCGTTTTGCAGAGATGGACTAAAAATGAACTCCCAAAACGTACTGCCAGATTCTGGAAGATGAATTCTTCAAACAGTGGTACTAGAGGATGTGGTGCTGGTCCTTCAAGAGTCACTCTCAAGAGTCACTCTCAACCTTTCTGTCCATAAAGCCTATAAAAAAACCTTCTTCATGTATTTTACAACACTTCAGCTTGTGATTCTTATCTAGTGGGGGTCATTTTTTAGGATTCTTTACCTAACTGAAGTCTCTGAGATCCTGACACCTTGCACTTCTGGAGGCTCCAGGTAGGTTGCAGCTCTGGAAAATGGTGGCGCTGGAGACTAAAGGGTTCCTGATGGTTTCACCCTTAATTCTTCACCTTAATAATTCATTCTTTTGCAGTTAACAGGTGTCTTTTCTTCACCACCTGTTTTTGTCTGACCCTGCTGACCCAACGAGCATTTCACTGTCCAATGGTCACGCCTTAACTGCAATGTCTAGTATTGCATTAGTATTGCATCGTTCTCATGGGCATTTAATACTTTTTGACTTTTCAGTCTGAGTTAAATCTCTTTTTTGGCTCAATTTATCTGTAAAAGAAAACATGCCTAATAATTCTGCACACCTGAATATAAGGTGATTTTCATTTCCAGCCTTCATGAACAATTATATATCACTTATACATTATTAAATACTAAATTAATAGTAGTTATTAGGATTACTGTGGTTTGGAATTGGTCAAATGTGCCTGGAAAAAAAATATGATCAGAAAATCAACGTGCCTAATAATTCTGCACTCCCTGTATAATCACTTATTATTTATAATATTAAATAAAAGAGAGCAAAGGATCTTATTTTGGAAATTCATAATATACTTGCATTGTGGTGGTGTTTTTTTTGTGTGTGTTAGTTTAGAAGGATTAGTGTCCATAGCTTTGACTTATGCATCTTGTATATCTTTTCTGTGCATTTTGGACCCTCCAGTATTATATTTGTAATTTCGTTTTGTTATATAATAGAATTTGAATTTGTTGATTCAAATCTGCATGGGGACATAATGACTTGCCAAAAAAACCCAAAAAATTATGTGAATGTGTATGCATATAATTTAACTTTACCAGCTAGCATTTTGTTTTATTCTCCTCATTGTTATTTTGAAATCAAATTGAGACTGTACAAAAAAAAAAATCTCCCATGTAAGTACAGTTAGACTTTAAAGGATGTAGTTTTCTCCGATATAACAGGCACTAAATTTCCTGCTCTGCAAGACAAGTGATTTTATTTCATAATGTTATGAATAGTGTTTGTGTTCCCTAAAATTATTAATGGTGCTCACAGCTGAGCCAAATGATTTTCAGCTCACTCTCTCTGGACGTAATGGGTGGAGTTATGTTTAGAGATAGTCCAGCGACTCGCCACTGAGCATCCTCTCTAAAATGATGCTATTTGACACATAATCCAGAGTCTCTTGTACTCCTTTATAGCATATGAAACTAAAATGCAGTGTTCTTTTTTTTCTTGTTCATAGGATTCTCATAGATTTGGCTCTCAAATCAGTCAAGCCATGATGGATCTTATTTCTCTGCTGAACCCAGACATCAAGGAAGCAACCAAATCCAACCCTGTCAAACAGTCATAAAATTATGACAGGAAGATTTCACTAGATGCCTTTTTTGTGAAGATGGGTTTATATTTATGTAATTTTTGGATTTTATATTTAATTCTTTGATGTTCGTAGGGTTTGAGACTGCTATATAGTGGAGCTATCCCAGCGTCAATACAAAAAAAAAAACCTAGTAGTTTCTGGTTTTGCTAATGTGCTATCACGGTTTTACAATATAATATTTTTTACAATATATCACTACAATATGTGTTTTGAGGAATTACATTTGTCTGTCTGATAGTCAGCTCTTTTTGTGTGGGTGGAAGTGTGTTTACATATTTTTATCTTTCCAAGGTGTGGTTATGAAATATAGGTGGTGTGGTTTAAGATACAGCATATCTGGGAGTTAGCAAAAAAAAAAAAAAAAATTCTCACGGCAGCTTTAATACTAATATATTTTATAAACTGTGAGAAAAAATATGTGCAAAATTTTTGCCTTTTGTACCTTAAAGGAACATTTTTGTACCTTATATTCCCCTAAAAGGTGCATATTCATACCGTAGAGTAATTATATCCTGAAAGTACTCCTACCAACCTTTTAGGGGTGATGTAAGATACAAAGTTTATCTTGTAGTGTAGATCTGAATGTGTGTGTTGAGTTTCATTGTTTTGTAAATTAATGTGTTGAGAAGATTATTTTTGCTGGCAATGAAGATTCCCTCCCTGTGATTTAAGAGATGTTATGGTTGTTGTTTTTTCTTTTGGAATATCAGATATAAAATGTTTATAGCACCTGTCAAATATCACTGAATTGATCATTTGAGGAAAACACATCTGTCTCTGTTACCAAAAAGGTCTACAGTACATGGAAAAGGCTATTAATTGGAATTCTCATTTGTGTCAATTTCGGGTGCTCTGCTAACCCTGTAATTTTGTGGGACAGTGTGTAGTGTCTATGTGTGTATGTACTCTGTGTAGTGACTTTATCTGGACAGGCATTCAAATATCAAATTCACTTGTTTAGAAATGACATGAAGTCAGTCTCTTGCCAGATGTTTAATGGATCAACTTTGCCAAAATGATAGGCCTAGTGTTAAAGCAGTGGTAATACAAGGAAATTGCTTGCTGACAGTGGATGCAGCTCAGTTGAATTAATCCATTAGAATTCTTGGGAACGGAATTACAGCATATACAGTAGTGGCCAATAGTGATGTCCGGAGGTGATATTTGTTTTCAATGACTACAAGTTTGACTAATAACCATCAAAATAAGGAACCTATTTTATATATTTAAAATATTTTCAGATCAAAACTCTAAACTTGGTTAAAGTATTTATCTGACAAAATTATTTGGCATATTTTGTTGGTTCTCTTGTTTTTGCATGTATTTATACTTTCTTTGTATGACAGACTGGCCAAAGATTATGTCTGCACAATTTAGCATGTTTCGATGCACTATCACAAGTAAAACAACTGACTTTCTACTACACAATAGGCTTACACAATCTTTGACAAAGGTTTAATAATATTCTAATAAAGGGTGATGTACATTTTCCCAGGCTGGACATCACTTTTGGCCAGCAAAATATTGTTACTGATTTATAGGCTACCGGTTTTCTTTTTAAAGAGGAACAATATTGAATTGTTCTTGTATTGTAATATTCAATCATATACTGTAATATATCATTTTCATTTACATTTGCCTTTCAAATGACGTCTTGTATATTGCGAACATCTCAGGGAAACATGATAGGTTAGGCATAGATGTTCAAGCAGAGTTTGACTTTCTTTTACCTCTGTATGTGACAGACTTAATTGTTGGTAAATAAGATGAAATAAAAATCTTTAAATTGCTATGACATATTAGGTATTCCTGTGACTTCTTTCCTACGTTATTACTTTTATACACGTTGCAACAACAACAACAAAAATAAGTATTGACATTTAGAAGTCCTAAAGCAAACGGGACCACGAAAGGGGGTGGGGACATTCTCCGTTGCGTCTAAAGTTGCGGTTGGTTTTTAAACAGCACTAAATTAGCCCAGTAAACCCACGCTACGCAAAATTATCGTTTACTTGGCCTATATAAACTGTCATTTTCCACTTGGTGACTTTCTCCAGCTTCCTGTCTGGTATCTTGGGGGGATTTTAAACTCTCAGCAAACACAAGGGGGCTCGTAGTTTGAGGCAAGAAAGCGAAAGTATGTTACAGATCAAGACAAGGCGGCTGAAAGGTAAGGCGTATATTTGAGAGAGTGCTATTAGATGCATGAGTTTCGAACTCCATTTGGGATTATTGTTATAAAATATTAGAAAGAATTAAATGTATGTATTTATTTACTCTTTAAATATGAATACAAAATGTAAAGCTACTGTTTGGGTAGTCCCATATATCATGCTAATATTCCAGAATTGTCTGTCTTGTTTTTGGCGGCTATTTGACATGTAAAGCGGACAGTGTTTCCACTGACACATGTAGTTGACATCTGCTAGACACCTGGTGACGAGGAGCATATGTAGGCTACGTTTTTGGCTGCGCAACTGCTGGATTTTAGTGCAACACTAGGGCTGAATCCGAAATCACCCAAAACCCCCATTCACTATTCCCTGCGTTAGTCCACTAATACAGTTCACTTGAAGAAGTGAATGAAAAGGAGTGAGTGAACTCGGACAGCCATTGTTGTAGCTGTAGGATACACGTTATTGCGGCGCAATGTGGGATTAAATGAATGCACTCAGTAGTTTCGGACACCACTACAAATGGCTGTCCCTTCAAATAATGCCCTATTTGAGGGTATAGGAGGCGATTTCAGATTCAGCCTAGGTTTTAATAATTTTTTAAGGCAGTAGTAGCCTATAGGCATTTCTCCAATGTTTGATGACAGCATCTATGTAATCACACAGTGGCCTACTGACGGTCCAGTTACATTATTTAAATATATATTGCATATTTATAGGCTAATATGGAATATAGCATACCTTCAGGAAATGTATCCATTGCAGTAGAGCTATGAGGTAATCGAGGTCCGAACGTCAGTGTTAATATTCAATTATCTGAATGAAGATGCAGCGTTTTCTGTTTGTCTGCACGTATAATTCCGTTTTAACCGTTGTTTAAACAGTTGTCTGTTCAGAGTCCTATGTGTGAAAATCCTATGATCGATCGAATCACGTCGCTGCCGGAGTGTTGAAGGTGAGGGCACGGGTGCAGCCACTCCCACCCATAGGCTGACCCACATGAAAAAATACTATAGTATATTATAGTAAAATTACTCTAGTAAATACTATAGTGTTTTTGAACCTTACTATAGTAAATATACTACAGTAAATTAACAAAGTGTAGTAAATACTATAATATAGCCTACTACAATATACTACAATGTAGGCTAGCCTACTGTAGAGCCTATCTTGTAGGGCAATGGTTCAAAAACACTATAGCTAGGCTATTTACTAGAGTCATTTTACTGTAATTTTACTATAATATACTATAGTATTTTTTCATGTGGGGAATCCAAAAACGCCCATAAACCCTCATTCACTATTCCCTATGTTAGTCCAATACAGCTCACTTGAAGGAGTGAATGAAAACGAGTGAGTGAATTCGGATTGCCGTTGTGTGTAGGCTACATCGGCTGTTGGCCTACAGACGTTATTTGCGGTGCATGGGATTGCTCAACGTCCTCTATGGTTTCGGACACCACTACAAATGGCTGTCCCCTCGAACAATGCCCTTGGTGCGATTTCGGGAGATGGGGAGCTTGAGCCCATTTGAAAGTGAAAGTTCCCTTTTCGATCGCACCGCAGTGCCTCCGCGACGGTTGGCACCTTCAGAGGATTTAGTTGCTATAAACTCTTTCCAGTTATGCTAAGTAATAGTGTTTGTTACTCTTGACGTTTACATCCATTGCTGTTGATCAACATGCTCTGTTTTTTAAGTCATCAATTAAAGTTAGGTCACTAGATGTTTTGTTTTTCTCTGTGAGGAGAAGGAATAGACCTTTGTCCACTGTAGACATTATATTTTAGTGAATTTCTCTGACATCATAGGTACACATATGTCACAGTTTTAAGTCTGGATGTCCTGTAAAGCACAAAGAGGGGTTTTTGCAGAGATACCAAATGTTTGGAGGTTTCACCAGGACAACAACTTCTTCTTGGTCTTTAAAAACGGCTGACATTAATGTTTAGCACTCTTATGGAAAATTATAATATTTTGTAATTATAATTTAAATCAGATTAATTTTCAAATTGTTTGTTAAAATCAACATCTCAGGAAAATGTTATGGGGTTTCTAATCAAAATATGACTTTCTGTTACAAAACAGGGCATTTATTTCTTAAATGTCCACTGTAGTGGATGCCACTTAACTGTTTATGTTTATCAGGCATTTTGGAGACACAACAAGTGAATAGGGAAAGAAATTACATATCAATATTTCCATGAAATATTAGATATTATTATGAAAATGTTGCCAATTATTACTCACATTATTACACTTTTTTCATTACGTCGCACCAAGAACACATTAATATGCTAATTAGATGCAGTGTACATTGTATTGAATAGAAAATCCAAGTATGGCCATTTTACCCACATATTGCATAAAGTAAAATGGTATATCAATCCATTCCGTTATATCTTTCATAACATAGTTCAGAGTCATCTTTAAACAAAGTTTGTTTAAAAAAAATCCTGAAACCTAAAAATTGATTGGTGAATTAAAAATAAATCCCATTATTTTTGCCTATAAATGCAATTTCATGTAATTTTTCTGTCCTGGTGTCAACTATAGAGGACACATCATAACATATGAATAAAACATACATTTTCAAAAATGCTCCTCCTGGGTCCCAGGAGGTTATTGAAGAGGATCCATTAGTCAAAAAGATAAAAAATATAGTGCATTTGTCTAGATGAATCAATAAAAAGTCCATTATAGAATGAGCTCATAATTCTTAGAATTGCTCATAATCCAATTTTATATTGATATGATCGCATCTTTGTTGCTGTAATTTCTTAAATACTTTCTCTTTCGCTCTGACTCTCTTCTATGTTCCCTATGTTATGCATCCAGGAAGGCGAAGAGTTGTCATATGGAGCTAAACTCTGATGGTTAACAAGGCAACGTAATGATTGGGATATTCTTCACTGTGAGTTATAATTAATAAGTCTTTGCTAATATGTTAGACACTTGTCACAGTGTTTACAGTCTTACATTAGACAAATGATTTCAAATGAAAGTTGTACAGAGATAGAACCTGATTGCTTCTCTTTCCCTCACAGGCATTTTCATTCATCACGTATGTTCATTATGCCCGATCTGGATGTATGTATCAGGATATTAAGATACATCTGGTAAGTCTATCCTTCATCATTTTTGATGTTCATCCAAATGCCTTTAATCTCACACATTTCTGAATTTGTAACTTGGGAAAGTAGCCTCCACTACTATGCAAAATTGGTCAAATAAGGTCACTGCCATGATGTTAAGCCAAGTTATATATCCATAACATGCAACTAACAACCCTCAATTAATGTGTAGTTGTGTCACCAGTCTTACATCTAAATATTTTATCTTCATGGCCCCCATTGGGTGGCACTCACTAGGCCATCTTTGGTAGTGAAATCAATAAATGACAGTTGGAAATGTATTTTACTGTTCTGTTAGTAATGATATTCAATAGACACTTAAGCCACAGTTAAAATGTGTTATATTATATTCAAAACATCAACAGTTGGCTTTTATTTTCAGACTTTGTGAACATGTTTGTTAATTCTATGAACTACTATTCTGCTCGGACATTCGTCTAAATTTGAGGGGGACTACATACATCCATGAAAGTGGTTAAAATCAAAATGAAAGAGTGGTTCAGAAAAGAGAAATTAGTTCTTAGAAAGGCTCTAGCATCATTGGTAACACTTTAGTATGGGAAACACATATTCACTATTAACTACTACTTTTGCCTCAATAAACTCCTGATTTACTGCTTATTAATAGTTAGTAAGGTCATTTTTGTAGCGTTTAAGTTTAGGTGTTGTGTAGGATTAAGGGATGGTGTATATGGTAATGCAGAATAAGGCATTAATATGTGCTTTATAAGTACTAATAAACATCCAATATCCTAGTAAAATGCATGCGAATAAGCAACTAGTAAACAGCGAGAACTGAACCCTAAAATAAAGGGTTACCGCATCATTTGTTTGCTGATACCACTTGGTTTGATATTTTGAGTGTAGTGTAATGAAATTGCAATGTTATCCAAATTTCTTTTCGAGGCCACTGTACTGTACAGAAATATACTGCTGGATGACAAAATAAGCTTAGAGAATTAATACACTAGACGTGTACATAGTGCATGGTCAAATATTGTTGTGTAATTACCACTTAAGTGAAAGCTTTTGTCCCTGAAGACCGGTTTCCTACAATGTGCTTGATTCATGTCTATTGTAGTCAATTGTTGTCTCTTTATTTTCACAAAATCTAGCCATGTAATAATCAGGATAATCTACAATCATTGTAAAAATGAACCCATTTAAGATGACACAAGATGATATCCTGATCACCCTGTCAGATGTTTATTTTACGATTGACTATATATACTGACTGTATGATTCTTTAAATGTGTACATTATCTATACATGTACATATGTACTGTGTCTTCTGTGAATCCTCATAGGATGATGAGTTGTTGGAAGAGCATATGTTTGAGATTAAGGTATTCTCATCTGAAACAAAGGTAAGAGCAAACAACATAAGATTACTTTTGTTTACTTATTTACTTTTTTAGTTGTACATTGTATTATAAACAGCATTAGCCACTTGAGATGTTTCTTGTTGTCCCACATATGTTGTAAAGAAAAATAAATATTATATAAAAATGTATTAACTTCAGCCACAAAATTATCAATCAGTCTATACTGGTATGGATTATAGTTGAAATAATTGAGTTTAGTAAATAATAATGGTTATGTTATGGTTATGATATTTTCCTGTTTAATCAGTGTGTCCTGTGTGACTGTTTTCTCAGGAACATGAGCTTCTTTCAGTAATAAACGCTCTATGTTCAGCCTCGACTAAAAACAAGAATAAGGATAAGAACAAATTCAAAGTACTACTAACTTTTGAAATAATGCTATCTGTGAGTATACTGCTTATTCTATCATATTGTGTCATATCAAATATAATTATTTCTGACTGCATGATTTTCCTATTTCTCTAACAGTCTTTTTCAGACAAGTATACAAGTTTGTGTGCGAATCTCAATTGCACAGATGCTTACACAGTAACCTGGGTAAACACATCTGTATTTGGTGATATGTATAGAAGATCTTGTAATGGATTAATATCAGGTAAGGACATTTAATCTTTCATCATTTACCCTGTCTTTCCATTTTTTTCCCCAACCTTCATTCATTCATAGTATGATCAATGGCCACCATAAATCTCATTGGCAAGGCTTCCTTTTATTAATAGCTGAATAATTATTTAATAAGCCAGAATGTTTAATAAACAAACAAAATTGCACAGAGTGGTAAATATGTAATCTTATGAATGGAAAATGCAGATTTTGCTCACATTCTCTCACTTTTCTACTTAGATTTGAAATGTCCATCAAAAAGTAAGTTATTTGACTGTCTCTCTTACATACACAATCAAAATGTCTAAAAAGGAGGGGGTTTTTGTTTACTTGCTGAACCTGATATGAAGCTGAAAATTTTGCTAAACAAAACTTATTTTTCATACATATACACACACCTTGATTTTGAAATGTTGGGTCATGAAATTTGGTCTGGCTGTTTCTAGTAATACTTAGGGCCCCATCATACACCCGGCACAATGCGGTCATGTGTAATATGCTGTTTTTTTAATCACATAGGTACAACGGTCAGCCCAAACATCACTGCTGCAGAAAGTAAGCCAACTAATTTATTTCATATTCACATATGCAAACACAGATATTTGAACACATTCACAAGATAATTTTAACAGATCATTAGTTCATGTACATAATGATGTATAATATAAAAACTATTTGAAAGTACATGAACTAAACAACCACTACTTCTCATGTCTAGTTTTGGTTTGGTCTTCATGCTTTTTTCCATGTCTTTTATTCTGTAATCATAGTCCACTGAAGGTGAGCTTGACAAACCCAAGTGCAGTTTATGCCGCATTCCAAGCAACCCGTAACCCGTGTTTTTCCAAACTTCTACACGTGAAAGTGCACTTGAACGGCAATCAAACCCGTGACTTCCCACCCGTGAACTCGTACTAAATTGATGTACTCCCAGTTACGCGCTCTGACATCACATAGCCCAATGGCAGCCCCTACGGATGTGTAAAATAAAAGATATAACAGCTTATCTTGCCTTACGCGCCGTCTTTTCTAATCCGTTTCCCCTCAAATAAGCAAGGAGTAAGAACCTTTGGCTATAGAAATGATTGTAAATGAGCATAAGCCCCGTACGGTCCGCCATGTTTTGTTTACATCTACCTACCACAATTCCTTGCCCTCAGGCAGTTTGGCGTGACTTTGCCTGGAACCCAACAAAGTTATGACTCGTGGTGTGAAGTCGTAACTTACGGGCTCAAAAACCTGCCTGGAACGCAGCATTATTTCCATCCAAGCATGAACTGACTTGAAAACATGAACTTAACATAAACTTGAACATAAACATAGCAGACTAACCAAAAGCAGTTTCACAAACAATAGACAATGGAAACATGAGGTCTATTTTTACACCAAGACTAATGCCGCGTTCCAGGCAACCCGTAACCCGTGTTTTTCCAACCTTCTACCCGTGAAAGTGCACTGGAACGGCAGTCAAACCCATGACTTCCCACCTGTGAACTCGTACTAGATCGATGTACTCCCAGTTACGAGCTCTGACGTCACATAGCCCGCGAAGCAACAATGGCAGCCCCTATGGACGCGGTGTTTATGAAAGTCGTACATTAAAAACCAAATATAAGGTATTGCTCTAACGTTATTTATACGCAAATGTTATGCATTATCAGCAGCTTTTCTAGTGTTAGCTAGTTTTCAGGCCATTGAATGCAAGAATAAATGAATACCAAATACATTTCCAAAGATACAAATAACGTAAAACAAAAGGTATAACAGCTTATCTTGCCTTATGCGCCATTTTTTTATCCTCCGTTTCCCTCAAATAAGCAAGGAGTAAGCACCTTTGGCAATAGAAAGTCCGTACAGTTCGCCATTCTTTGTTTATATCTAGCTAAGTTACCGCTCAGGCAGTTTGGCGTGACTTCGCCTGGAACGCCACAAAGTCGTGAGTCGTGGTTTGAAGTCGTAACTTACAGGCTCAAAAAGCTGCCTGGAACGCAGCATAATGCCTTACAAGGAACACCTAAAACAATAAACCAATCACAAACATAACTGAGTATCACATGACAAAAACAACCAATGAGAACATAACACAACACATGAACCATGACAAACCAGGAAACCAAAACTAGACATGACACTACTAAAATAACCCAATTATTAATATAGTGACAACTAGCCACAAAGTATTTCTTTCTCTATCTGCTCTTTTCGATAAACATATCTTTTTTTTTTAAACTTGTTGAACCACATATGAAGATAATGCTTGGATAAAACTTCATATTCAAACAGATTTTTTTTCTTTTCACTTTCTGAGCACATGTCTGGTTTTATATTGTTCTGTTGAAGCTAACTGTAGTATACTCTGTTTCCTATTTTCTATTTCTATCACATAAGGCACCACATTTTTTACAACGGTTGATTCAGTCTCCACAGCTCATAAAAGTAAGCAAAGTCAGTATAGTATTTCATATTCAAATACTCAAATACTCAACAAAGATTACAGCATAGATACTTTGACTGCCATGTGAACTGACATCATACCACGTTTTCTAATGCATAGCCACAACATCTTTAACAACGGTCAGCCCAAACATCACTTCTCCTGAAAGTAAGCAAATTCAGTACATAAGACATCAAATCTGTAGAGTTGCATTAGGCTAAAGGGTTAGTTCACTCAAAAATGAAAATAATGTAATGTATTACATGCAGTTCCACACCCATAAGACATCTGTTCATCTTCGGAACAAATGAAGATATTTTTGTTGAAATCCGCAGGCTCAGTGAGGCCTCCATAGGAAGCAAAGCAATTTACACTCTCAAGATCCATTAATGTACTAAAAACATATTTAAATCAGTCCGATTTCAAAACACTGTTTCATGAAGCTTCGGAATGTATCGAATCAGCGAGTCGAATCATGATTCGGATCGCGTGTCAAACCGCCAAACTGCTGAAATCACATGACTTTGGCGATCCGAACCGCTGAATCGACTCGCTGTTTCGATACGCTCCGAAGCTTCATGAAGCAGTGTTTTGAAAAAGGTTATCACTATATAAGTCGTTATTCGTTTTTTTTTTATTCACACCAAAAATATTATTGTCACTTTATAATATTAATATTGAACCACTGTACTCACATGGACTGATTTAAATATGTTTTTAGTACATTAATGGATCTTGAGAGTGTAAATTTCTTTGCCCCCTATGGTGGCCTCACTGAGCCTTTGGATTTCACCAAAAAAATCTTCATTTGTGTTCCGAAGATGAACGGAGGTCTTGCAGGTGTAGAACGGCATGAGGGTGAGTAATAAATGACATTATTTTCTTTTTTGGGTGAACTAACCCTTTAAAACGATTATAATCTTCTTAAATTAAGTACACAGATACTTCCTGCCTTTGTTTAGAATTTTTTTTTACAAATTTGATCAGATTTGAATAAAACGACAGAAATTTAACTGGAAATATGCTTGATTTGCTCATGTGGAGACCAGTCATTTATGTTCATATTTAGTTTTTAATTGTGAATATGCAATATCTTCTAGATTCGTCAACCGTTTCATCAGCATCTACAGAAACCAACAGTAAGTTTGTCTCTTGTGAGAGCAGCTTCATCTGTAATTAGTAGCAGGCCTTCAGCATCCACTCACACGCCACTTTAACATGATAGGACTGTGCCTACAGTGGCATTCGTTTCTTAGCTATACTCTTAAAAAAAAGTTCTATAGAACCTTAAAGGATTCAGTTAAGAGCTTCATATGTATAACTTTTAAGGGGGTTCCCATCATAGGATCGTTTTATGGATTTAGTTGCAAGTGATTAATTCATTTTATTACACTTTATGAATTAAACAACTCGTAAGCAGAAAGAAAATTGAAATAAAAAGTTAAACATGAAAGTATTATGCAATCATTTAAGTAATTTCTTCTTATATACAACCTTTTTGGCATAAAGGTTCTGTTACATTGAGCCAAGAACCTTAGGATTCTATATAGAACCCCATGAAACCTTTTTCTAAGAGTGTAGAAGGAGTGTAATCCAGTGCGGTCTGGAGTAGGCCATATTAGATATGAGGCATATATAGGCATACATATGAGAGAGGTTCTTCTGCTGTCTTCGCTATCTATCTGGCTATCAGCTTGAAGCAATCTCTCTTTGACAAGGCCTTACACCAGCAATTCTGCTGTTTGGCTGCTTTTGTTATTGCTATTTGCACAATTCTCAAATCATCATGTTTTGAAACACTATAGTTCAAACAGTAATACCATGGTCAAAGTTGACTTGATGATGATTGGCTAATTAGATTTAGCAGGTTCACTAATAACGTTGCCACAGTATGTGCATTGTCACTAATTACTAATCTCACTAATATAGCCATTTACTAATCACTACTAATTTTGTACATTGCAATGATTACTGATATTTGTGTTCAATTAAAAACTAATATTGATTCTCCCCTAACCATATAAGATTATCTTTAAAATCAAAAGCCAACAAACCACACATTTTATAAGTTATCATGAATGCCCATACACACTATATATATCATCTTTTAAGTTGACGAAGGCCTCTATATCTCATGTTTTTGTATGGTTTCCCCTTTTATTACAGATGCTCAGAATCTCAGGAGTACGTGTGAGAGCTGTTAGTCTTTCTGACCAATTATTTTGGCCTGCCATTGTTCTCTCTCCCTGCAAATCTCTTTGTAAACCTAAATATTGCTTCTTTTTTTAACAAGGTACCATTGAAACATTTTCTGGAGTCCTTGTTGTCTCTCTACTACTGAATATCGGTCTATTTCTATTGGTGTTAAAATGTCATTTGGATATCAAGGTAAAATGGTCTAAGCATTAATGTGGCTTGCGAGTTTGTATAAAATTAAAGCTGTTTTTGGTTAAACTTTTTTGGTTAAATATATGAGGCTTATTAAGCTCAGATATGCTACTTTTTTGTCTAATATAAACATTTATTTTTTATTTACAGAAAATAAGAGCTGAACAGGTGAGGCTCTTACTTACTCTGCATCTCTAAACCAAGATGCTGTAACCACCCAAGTTTAGGGGGGTTCGCTGTTTATAGCTTGCCTCGCACTTTTTCACCATTGAAATGGAAGCGTTGCAATATATGCAATATATGCTTATATTTTGGTGTGTTTGTGTATAAGAGGGAACATGCAGCATTTATGTGCAGCATTCTGGGTATCTCAGAATGGTTATTGTATTTTATTGTTTTTTATTGATGCTTCGGTGTGTGTGTGTGTGTGTGTGTGTGTGTGTGTGTGTGTGTGTGTGTGTGTGTGTGTGTGTGTGTGTGTGTGTGTGTGAGTGTGTGTGTGTGCGTGTGCGTGTGCTGTGCTGGAATTCGTGCTTGGCCTTTGTGAAAAGTAAAGCCCACACTCTATGATTTGTTTGGCTATCTTGGCTATCAACCATTTTGACAATGGCCACCCTAAAATTGTCACTTTTTTCTTAACAACAAAGCCGGGTGTAATGAAGAATATCAGAAATTGGGGGGACAATTTGGCCATATCTGATTATTAAGGGGACTTGTCCCTCTCATCATCTATAGAAGTCATGGCCCTGATACATAAAAGAGGATCTGTAAATCATCTTAATATTTCAAATTTCATAGTATTTCAAATTAAGTAGGCTACATACAGAGTAT
The DNA here is from genome assembly GCF_949357685.1 of Gobio gobio. Taxonomy (NCBI): domain Eukaryota; kingdom Metazoa; phylum Chordata; class Actinopteri; order Cypriniformes; family Gobionidae; genus Gobio; species Gobio gobio. The sequence goes on along the minus strand of NC_137097.1, from coordinate 52,608,634 downwards.
TTATACGTAACACACTGAGCACTTATTGCTACCTGTTCAGAGAAAAAATATTGTAAATCTTTGATCAAATTTGAAAATTAAAATAAACCAAAATCCTTGATTTAATGGCATTGCGATATTTTTTTGTATTAATTTAACTTTTAACTTTTTTTTTTTAAGAATGAATGTAATATTTTGTAGATTTGTCCACTACTTTACCAGGAACTTTAATTTTTTTTTTTTTTTTTTTTTTTTTTTTTTACAGGCAAATAATATAGGCCTACATGGAGAGGTGAAGCTTTTGCAAAAGTGTTTCAATGTACAGGTTACATATCAAGTTTTTACAGCCATGTACCAATCACATTATGGAGAAGAATGTTTGATTAATCATATTCTTCTTCTTTTCCTCTCTTCTATGCAGCAAATGGATCCGCTTCAGTAAGACGCTCTTTTTTAAGCTGCTCTCTTCTATTTTCTTTTTACAATAGAGGTTATGCATATCTAATCTATTTTTCTGTCAACACTGTTTGAAAATAGTTAATCAATGCTGTTCACCTGTCTTCTTGTTCCAGGTGATTGTCTGGATCTGTTTTTCCCAGTTTCTCTAGCAATCTGACACGGGGACATGACACACTGCTGTCTTTGAATTTGTGACTGACAAAGTAATCCCAGCAAGTACAGCTTTAGATACACACACGTCCACACAGCCTGTGTGTTTCCATTTCTAAATCTTGAATGTACCTCCGTAACTGTTATTCTTCAAGCACCTCTGCTCTTGATTTTTGAAGTTGCCAGTTGTAAGTCGCTTCGGATAAAAGTGTCTACTTCGTAATTAAATGTAAATGACCAAGTGTGCACTGTGATGATCGTGTTAGTTATTTATATTAATTAAAAATGTACCCTGCCTGTACCTTTCAGTCCTTGAATGGTTGTGCTAGAGAGTTTCTTTTGAAAGGAACAAGGACCAGAGAGAATATTTACAGCTACAGCAGATACTGCTATATCCAGTTTTTTCAGCAGTTATGCAATATATGCTTATATATTGGTGTGTTTGTGTGTAAAATGGAACATGCAGCATTTATGTGCAGCATTCTGGGTATCTCAGAATGGTTATTGTATTTTATTGTTTTAAAAAAAAAAAAATGCATTGATGCTTGTGTGTGTGTGTGTGTGTGTGTGTGTGTGTGTGTGTGTGTGTGTGTGTGTGTGTGTGTGTGTGTGTGTGTGTGTGTGTGTGTGTGTGTGTGTGTGAGCGTAAGTGAGTGAAAGTGGCTCTTGCAATTGTTTGCTGCAAAATGCACACAATAAAACAAGAAATATGATGTGTATCTTGAACCTAATTTAATGGACTAAACAATCATTAATATAGTTGAATGACAAATTATTTTTATTTTATTTTCATTACCAAGATGTAGTTATGTGTTTGTTTCCTACCATATTATAAATGTTTTGACTCATATTCTCATGTAAAATCGCATCACAAAGAAAGAAAGAAAGAAATGTCCATGAATTCAAACTGACCATAGGCTATTCCTTGAAATGTGGCTTTGTGCATTAAAACAAAACAATAAAACACATTTTTCAGTGCAAAATACAAAAAAAGTGTTGAACATTTTTGTTTTTTTTATTTTTGTTATTTTTTTTAAATCCAATAATATCAGGCATCTGATTTAATTAAGCACAGCATATGGCTCCTTGACGTCTTTCTCTTTTAAGGAGTGAAACCGAAGGTACTTTTATTTTGACACACCTACAAGAAAGGCCCTTGTATCGTCATGCTAAACACATTGATATGAATATTTCGTTTCTTCTTATTGCATGTCTGAAGCGCTCAGTGAGTATATCATGCTGTAAACATGCAGTATAGTTTTATAACTGCGTGTTCTACTCACGTAAGCGCGTGGGTAACGCGAGATTTTAGTTTATCTTCATAAGTTAGCATTTTAGCAATGCTGTAGTATCTCACTCTGCGTAACACCTTTGGTTAGATAACTGTTCAGATTACATGCTTAACATTTGTGTTTTATGCACTGCTAATTTATCCTGTACGCCCATGTGTGTAGTCATGGAAACGGACGCGTCTCTCCTCGGTGTTGAACTAGAGCAGAAACAGCAAGAAGAGCTGTATCAACAACTTTTGCTTCAGGTAACAGCTTTGACACAATAAGCCACACAACTAACCTCAACATAAGTAAGTTACTGTGCTGTGTTTTGAGGCAGGTCCCAGCTATAAACATTATTAAACTTTGTGGAATATCACAGTAATCGAGCACTATCTACAAATGCGTTGAATTTGTATAGTGCAACAACAATGCACATTAAGTTCACCCGAAAATGAAAATGCTGTCATCATTTAGCCTACATGAATGACTTGGTGACTGACATACTCAGTTACCATTCACATTTGCTGTCTGAAAGTGATTGGTGACTGAGTCGGTCCTCAAACTTTATGCCTTAAATAACTTTTTTCACATTTTTGGGGTAATTTTTGCATTTCCGTTTGCTCCAAAAGCGATTGAGTTTCTACGACTTTCTAAAAGATGGAAAAAGAGAAAGACAGTCAGCAGTCAGAATAGAGAAAGATGTTAATACAACAGCGTTATAAACGTGTATTACATTTAAAAAAATTAAAATAGGAAAACAAATAAATAAAATATATTTACACTTTATTATACAATACAGCATCTGTGTGTGTTTCAACCATTTTATTGGAATTTATTAGAATATTTTACTTTTGCATTATCATCCAGATATACTGTATACAGAAATAGAGTTTTTATTTTTTTTATTTTTATCTATGTTCGTACATTCCAATGCTTTACCTTAAGGTATTTAGTATTTATTTAATGTTCATTGCCTCTTTTCAGTTTGAATTGTTATTTGTTTTTTTCTTTCTTTTTTCCCCACCCTGTATATAAAATATTATTTGTTTTGTCCAACATCACAGACCATGGGAAAAATGCAAAATGACAGTCCCCCTTCCAAAGTCATCCGTCCACAGCCAGGTTAGTCTGATATTTCAAAACATCTTCAGTTATATATTTAGAGTGCTTATTGGTGGTGTTTGTATTCATTATATCATTAATCACATCCAAATTCATCAGAATTTTCTCTCTATGCCAGGCTTGTGCGTGAAGACCTCCTCAGTGTTAGACAAACAGAAGGTCTTTATGAACATCTGTCAGTCACAGGCAGTACCGCCCCCTCCTCATCTGTCCCAGGAAGCACTCGTGAAACTACTGGAGTCAGAGGACCCGACGAGTTACAGAGTGCCCATGAGTCTCGGCGAGCCACACACAGAAGTGGACAACAGTGAGAAACACATTCATATTTTCAAACTTACTCCATTCTCCTTTTATTACTGTTTCCCCTAATCCAATCAAAAATCTATTGTTTCAATGCAAGGACATTTGGTGTCTGATCTGGTTGACATATATCACCAAAAAGGAAAAAAAAGGCGTCATTAACTGTGAATGGCAAAACAACCTCCTTCATCTGTACTGACTTCCTTTTATGAAAAAGCATTTGATTTGTGCTCAGAATATTTTTATGTTTGCCAGGCTCACAAGGCTGTACTGTGTATGATGTCGTGATCAATGATGAGTTCTTCCAGAAATGTCAGGTATGTGTCTTGCATGTGAATGTACACACTGAAAGTACCTCAGGAATATGCAACCGCATTTATTGTGCAGGGAACTAGGTTTTGCCAGCCCGCTCATTGGAAGTGTTATTGTCCAAGATGGAAAAATTAAAAGATGGCCCAACTCGCATGCACTATAGTGCAAAAGATGGTGTTTTATTTATATACAGTGGGGGGTAGTTATTATTGCCGAGATGTGACGTACTCTCGATACCAACAATCACGTTTAATCTCTGTCTCCTACGCACCTGGAATCATACAATGTCTATCAACCAACTGGTAATTATAGTCAAGTCACCTTTATTTCTATAGTGCTTTTTACAATGCAGATTGTTTCAAAGAAAATTGTTTACAGGAAAATAATACAACAGAAATTGATTTGGCTGTACAGCTGCTCTGGAGAAAACAGTGATGTCATCCAGCTCAGTTCAATTATTATATAGTGTCAATGCGGGCAGATCAGTAATATAGTTGAATATTTAGTGATAGTTTAATTATACTGAAATGTAAATGCATGTGGTGTGAGATTATTGTTGCGGAACGATGAGTGCGTTGACTTTGAATGAACAAGAGCTATGGGTCTCGTGTGCACCCGGACCATAGTGGTTACAGAGGAGAGGCAAATTAAAATGTGTGTGTGTGTGTGTGTGTGTGTGTGTCAGAGCCAGAGCCATCCTGCCGCCTGATCAGGGCTCTCTTTTCACAATTGTCATCACTGTGTATGCTTGTACCCAACAGAAAGATACCCTGTTCCAGCAGTTCCTTATTGCAGTTTCTTTGGAGGGACTGGAAAACAAATACAACCTTGAGTTAAGCAGAGGTACGCCTAAATACAGAACATCTGATATAAATTTCCCTCCATGTGTTTACTTCAGAACATGCCTTTTCCATGCCATGTCCGCTGTTCCTATAATTTTTGTTGTTGTTGTTGTTGTTTTTAGATATCAAGATTTTGAAGAACAGGAAGTTCATGGGCTCTGTAGCTGAACAAAACATTCGTACCAAGAGCAAGCCAATTATCCAGGAAATTGACTCAAAGTGAGTTCTTCATCTCTTTGGTGGATTGGGGGTGGTGCTAAAGCAGGCTGTGAGAAGGACTGGGAGATTGTCTCTAATAATACAACTAATATTCATTACTAGGCCTACTCTTTAAATTCTTTAAAAACATTTATTGGAATCTACAGAGCCCTGCACATGATACATGTGGGAAAACATTTGTATATTGTGGCCATGAATTAACAATTCGTTCCCACCATTAGATCGTGCCAAAATGTTAAATCGTGTGGATCGGCACGTCAGAAATATCAAATATATTAGATCCGAAGATACAAGTCTTCTTTCAGAGTTTGTCTGAGAAAGCCAGGGAAGAGCTGAAGCAGTCAAGTCATCTTTATTTATATTGCGCTTTATACAATACGGATTCTTTCAAAGCAACTTTACAATGATAACAGGACGATTATGCATTTCGGTTGTTGTTCAGCTGAAGTCAGTTCAGTGTTGATTCAGTTCTGTTGTAAAGATCAACTAATAAATGAGTTAATTTCATCTAAAAAACAGTTCTGCAAAAAAATTATGTCAGTTCAGTTCTTATACAACGGCGTCAGTTGGGGACACTTAATATTCAACAATATTATTGATCTGACTGTACCAAGCTCAAGGAACCCAAACTCTATCAGGTGACAGAATGAAGAAAAACCTGGTGAACGGGGAGAAACCAGGCTCAGTCGGGGGGACCAGTTCTCCTCTGGCCAACAAACAAACATGGTGTGATTAGCATCCCAAGTCAGAATTCAGATCGGGATCAGTAGCATTCAAATATTCATCCAGTTCCTTTTGCTTGAAGATCGATTCTCACTACCATCATACTGCCATCATTGTATTAGTAAAAAAAAAAAGGTTTTTTTTTTTTTTTTTTTTCTCCTATGTAATGATTACCATTGTCACCACTCTCTATAGATAAATAAATTTTAGATAGTAAGTTAATAATAGAAGATAATATAATAAGAGAGTATAAGATAACCCTCCCCCCACATTGGAAATAATCAATTGATTTAACTATAGCAGTAGTCAGGGCCGGCCCTGACCAATTTGCTTTGTGCCCCTTAAAGGTTTAGCACTACATGTTATCAGTCTAAGTTGTGGAAACACTGGTACGGTTTTATTTTTGTAATGCATTGATGTTTTTTTATTTTTATTGTTGTTGTTTTATATGATGTCCAGTCCATTCTACCCAATAATTATGTTCATGATATATATATATAAAAAAAAAAAATAGCACCTTCGCCACATTACAGCCTAAACACAAATAGCAAGAGTACTTGCATCTAACATTCATGCACAAACTATTCATTGAGAACTAGCAAGTGTTTGTTTTCCAGTAGATGGCAGCAATCTTCCACTAAACTATGCTCATTCATGTTTTCACCATGAATTCAACTGAGAAATGTAGATATTTAATGTGAATTTTACATAAAATTTTGCTATTTTAAATAACCTGTATATAAATATCATTACTAATTTTGGCAAATACATTTTAAAATTGCCATATGTCCCCTTGAAACTGCACAACTGTAGAGTAAAAACATTAGGCTATTAAAAAAGTGATATTACATGCGTTTAAATATTTGTGAGCCCGTCTGTGAAACCCCGGCTAAAGTCGCATAATCTAATTGGAGATATAGAGCGTCAAAGTAGTCATAGCCATAAAAATGACCAAAACAGGCAATTTGTGTTTATTGCTGTAAATGATAGATTATACCAAGGCCTTTGAGATGCAGTACTCAATTTTTAATTTATAATATTATAAATACTGAAATTAATGATTTTATTGACGCTACGTTTTATTATTTTGCACCAAAAAATACCGGACGTGGGCTTCTTAAATATTGATTTGAATCGTCTCTTTGTTTACTTTGGACACAGAAACAACTCCTGATTCTTATATCATTCGGTTCAGAAACATATTTTTTACAATTACAAAGTGCAAACAGGCAAGAAAACGGCGACTTAAGCCGGATTTCTGTGTGGATTTCTTTGTGTCATCACCGACATTTCAGGAACAGTTTATTTGTTTTCTAACTCCACCTTCTGCCTATACATCCATCTTATTTTAAAGACATTTAATGGCTGCTAAGTGTCTAAATAGTTTGGTTTTTTGATGCTGATGCGCTGGGTTTATGAATTCGCTCTCTGACAGGGCGGCCGCGGCAAGCGAAGTGCAAGGAACAGAACAGCTGATAGTTTAATTAATAAGGATTAATATAGGCCTACTGTTTTTTGTAGGCTAAATAAAGAACCCGTATTATATATTAAAATAAAAAAAGTTGCGTGTGTCCTTCGGAAGCAAAGCTCTTGCGTCTGATGTTTTGGTTTCGGTTTGTAAACGAATAGAACATGCATGAATGAGAACATAAAGTGCAGGACGTGCTTTATGTAGGCTAAAATAGTTATTAAGCACAATTAGCCATGAAAAAATCCTAATGAATCATAATCTAATCGAATTGTGAGACAAGTGAAGATTCACAGTTATGACTAACTATCTGCACAAAGTTTGAGACTGACTACTGTAAAAAAAAATGTGTTCACTCAACTTACATGTTTTAGTTATCTTTTTGCTTTGACTCAGTTAAGTTTTATTAACTTACTCTACAAAGTATTTTCAACTCAAAAAGTTTAGTTGATATCGATAAAATAGTTGACCCAACAACTTATTTCAAGTAACTTGTACTTGCAAAGTTCAGTTGAAATATGAAAACTTACATTTTCAAGTTATCTGTACTAAACTTTTTGTTCATTGAACTTAATTTGGTATATTTTCTCAACTTGTAATAGCTCATTCAACCAAATAAATAAACAAACACATTTTCCATATAAACATATTTTATATTTTATTGTCCCTTACAAATCAATAAATGGAGAACATTAACATATTCAAAGGATTAGAATAAAAATAAAAAAAAATGAAACAGAAAAATGAATTTTCTGAATATTTGTAAATACAAACTAAAAACTAGAATATAGAAATGAGAGAAATAAATTACAGACATTTTTTCTCTCAAATAAAACAAATAATGAATCTGTCAAATAAAATTCAATAATATTGCAATTGTGTTTTAAAGGTGAACATTTATTTGAATGCATGGAAAGCGTAGGTTATTCATGTGAAAAAAAAAACATTAAGTGTCAGTTCACACAAAAATTCAAATACCATTATTCACCCTTATGTCATCCAAAAACTGGCTTAAAGGTTTAGTTCACCCAAAAATGAAAATTCTGTCATTAATCACTCACCCTAAGTACACACACACTCTACAGTCCGTGCCAGAAAGGGAAGAAGAAAGGTATGAAAAACATCATCAAAGTAGTCCATGTGACATCAGTGGGTAAGTTAGACTCTTTTGAAGCATCTGCAATACATTTTGGTCCAAAAATAACAAAAACTACGACTTTATCTAGCATTGTCTTCTCTTTAGTGTTTGTTTGAATCCGCGTTCACGAGTCCACAGCGTCTTACGTCAGCAGCGGGATTCAAACAAACGCGGAAGAGAAGACAATGCTGGATAAAGTCGTAGTTTTTGTTATTTTCGGACCAAAATGTATTGCCGATGCTTCAAAAGAGTCTAACTTACCCACTGATGTCACATGGACTACTTTGATGATGTTTTTCATACCTTTCTTCTTCCCTTTCTGGCACGGACTGTAGAGTGTGCATACACTTTCAATGGAAGGACAGAAAGCTCTCGGACTAAATCTAAAATATCTTAAACTGTGTTCCGGAGATGAACGGAGGTCTTACGGGTTTGGAACGACATTAGGGTGAGTCATTAATGACAGAATTTTCATTTTTGGGTGAACTAACCCTTTAAGTTTTTCTTTTGTTGGAAGAAAAATTTTAAATATGTTTAAGGAAATCAGTGAGCTTTCTGTCCCTTCTTTAACAGCCTACGCAATTAGCACATTCAAGGTCCAGAAAAGACATACTTAAAGTAATCTAAGTGATTTCAGTGGTTTAACCTCAGTTTTATTAAGCATTGTGAGCGTTTCATTGCATGTTAACAAGAGCATAACAGCACATGCTTCTTGTGTGTACACGAATGCAGACACTGTTGCATGTAAATATATAAACCACTGGAGTCACTTGGATTACTTTAAGATATTTTTTTACTATCTTTGCAGACCTTGAATGTGCTAGTTGCATAGACTGTCAAAGAAGGGACAGAAAGCTCACAGATTTCATTAAAAATATCTTCCTTTATAATTCAAGGATTAACAAAAGCTTTTTTTTTTGGTAAACTAACACTTTTCACATTAATAATACCCCTTTAACTGTGAAATAACTTTAAAACGCATAACATCTTGAAAAAACAATGAAAATGGATGTCAGGCCATTGATGCAGAGAACTGTAAAATGCAAACACAGGCTCTTGGTAGAAAAACATAACACCTTACCTCCACAACATCTTCAATTCAACAGTGTATTTTTAAGGGAGTGCACTCTAGCACTGCAGGTATCGGCTCCAATGTCCATCAACAGCCTCTGAATCACCTCAAAAGTGTATCTGAGGTTTTTTGGGTAGTTTATGTTGAGAGCATAAAGCAATCCCATCATATTCATATACGCATTTGGTACGTCACCAAGTCCTCGCAGAACAACTGCTTCCTCAATGACAAGGGCCACATCACTGGGGTTGCAGGGAATGGGATCCGTCACATCTTCCACCACTGTGAGGATTCCAAGAGTCATGCCCCTGATCATGTTCCTCAGAATCTGTGTGCTGTATTAAAAAATGACAAACTTCAAAATGTGCTTTCACATTCAAAGACTTAAATACAACATTAGTACACCAAATCTTAATTACCATAAGTCAACAAATCATATATTTTTGTATATTTTTTACACATTCTCCATCCACATACTTAGAAATAATACATTAACTTCAACTACTCAACTGCCTCCAGTGTGCCTCCTTACTTTCCACATACCTCACAGATCTTTATGAATTGTGATGGATTTTCACGCATGAACCATGGCAGCCCCTGCAGTACTGCAACTCTCTTTCGTTGATTTGATGCCTCCCCCTAGAGAAAAAAATGTTTACTTATAACTGTTGTTAGAAGTTGATTTACTGATTTGAGGCCTGTTTCATTGAAGCCAGTTTAAGTGTTTATTTAGTTTTAGTGTTTTTCCTTCGTTCTTCTTCAGGACACAAATTAAGATATTTTTGATGAAAGTAGAGAGCTTTCTGACCCAACTACGAACTACTACATTCAAGGCCTAGAAAGGTACTGAGGACATCGTTAATTGAGTCCATGTGACACCAGTAGTTCAAGTGTAATGTTGTGAAGCCACCAGAATAATTTTTGTGCGCAAAGAAAACAAAAATAATGACTCTGTTCAAAAATGTTTGCTCTTCCATATCAGTCTTTGACACACAGATACAAGAGTGCCACAACGCATGTGTGTACATTCCTCTGCTTGTAAACAAGTTGCAGCAAATCTGGGTTCTACTTCATTTTGTGGTACTCTTGTGAGTGCATGTCGACTGACACGGAAGAGAAGAAATGATTGAATAAAGTCAATATTTTTGTTTTATTTTCTCACATACAGTATTCTTGTAGCTTCATTAAGTTAAGGTTGAACCACTGATGCCACACAGACTATTTTATAGATGTCCATAATACCTTTCTGGGCCTTGAAACTTGGTAATTACATTGCTGTCTATGAAGGGTCTGAAAGGTTGTGGATTTCAATCCAAATATTTTAATTTGTGTTCCGAAAAAGGTCTTGCAGGTTTGGAACGACATGAGAGTGAGTAATTATTGGAAGAATATTAATTTTTGGATGAACTATTCCTTTAAACTGATAGAATTAAGTCAAATACTATACACTGTGAATAAATGGAGGAATTTTGCATATTCATAGTGCTGTACACTAAATGAAGCAATGGTATAAAAAGTTACAATCAAGCTACAATATTTTAAATGATTAGTTCACTTTAAAATGAAGATTACCTCATGATTTACTCAAGTCATGAAGATAATCTATATTTACTGTATCGGTCCCTATTAAATAAACTATAAATAAATAAATAAATAAGTCATCCTAATTGTACTTGCACATAAAACTTGTGCAATTTGTAACGTCGGAAGTAGCGTAGTGCGTTATGGCGGAGACTAAATATCAGCAGTTTGTCGCATTACTCGCATAAGTTGCGCTTTAGACTTAAGTCAAATCCATATGTTTGTTTGGTCAGAAGCTAATTATTAAATATGGATATTTTTCTTATACAAAACTCATCGCTTTGCTTCTGAAGGCCTTTATTAACCCACCAGAGCCATGTGGAGCAGTTGATGGATGTATTTACTTTTTTAAGCTTATAACTGATGGTTGTAATTAACTGCCATTATAAAGTCCGGAAGCATCAGGGTGTTTTTTAATACAACTCTGATTGTGTTCATCTGAAAGAAGATTGTCATATACACCTAGGATGACTTGAGGGTGAGTAAATGGGGGAAAATCATGGGGCAATATTCATTTTTGGGTGAACTTATCCTTTGAATACTTCTGCATTAACAAATTAATTTCAATATTTGCAGCAAAAATTATGCTGGACAAATTATACGATTCAACGTGAATGCCGCAGCACTGAGTCGGACAGATTGTTTATGGTTCCTGGCCAAATGTTTTTGTAGAGCAACCTCAGTTCTAAATGAACACACACAGTCTTTATAGATGCAGGGAAGTGGACAATTACTTGCGTGATGGCAGTGCTTCACCTTGTAGTGCCTTATGACAATGCGTTGATTGTTTGTTGTGAAATGGCAGAACTTGCAGCTCCACTTCATTGGTCGAGCTTGCGGCACTGCCTTAAGTAATTCTATGAAGAAAAGAAAAATTATGTCAACCAACATTTAAAAAACAGAGTACACAAATCAAGATTAGAGTAATAGAACTACAGTAATAATGTCTCACCAAATTTCTTGATATATATTTATTGACATGTATTTATAAAATCAAAAATGTAATGTTACAGAGCTGTTTTATTTCCTCTAAACGATCATACTAAACTACATTTGAGTGTGAGGAATGTTAGTTTTTTTACTGTGTTAGCTTGGTGGCTGTCTGAGACACTTGCACTAAGATAGATCAACATTAAAATTTATTAATAAAAGCTATACTTTCCTATCCATCCTAAATTGTAGAGGTGAATATGACCAAAACCTTATTTAACGGTAAGAGACATAAATTTTTTTAATAATATGATTGACAGGCCAGTTTAAACGATGACAGGATGGACCAGATGGATCTAAACAACAGAGCTGTCCATTAAAGATGCAGTTATAACGTATATCCCAAAGCTTGACTACTTGTACACAAAAGCGTTCATAAGAGTACATGCTTCATAAGAGAACAATTTTTCAGTTATGGAGCATCCAGTTTGAACACCGGAGGATTCGTGACAATCCTGCCGCACCACTCACACAGTTTCACATTAAATGACATTATATTTGTCAGCTCGTTGATATCATACTCACGCGTCGAAGCTGCTTTGCCTGTATGGTGATTAATGTTAGACTCGCTGATTTGGCGGAAAGAACTTGAACACGACAGTGATTATGAACGCGCGTTATGCCATTCATCCCTATCACGTATTTCTCAAAAAAAAAAAAAAAAAAACTGAATTCGGTGTCATTTGAATACATAACGTTATATAAAAAATATGGGGGGATCGAAATATCCTCCGAATTAAATTTTAACGTCTAGCCACGTGCCTATTTGGCATCTAAATGAAATAATGTTGCATGATAAATAAAAGGAAAACAAGTAATAATTGACTAGTTTTATAGATTTTAACTATAGTTTGCTAGCTATCAACTACATAAATGGCCAAACTGGGTTAGAAACTGTCCAATGTGATATAGTTAGTTAAGCTTATATAGCTTCTTAATATAGAAACGTTGATACGTAAACAATACATGGATGGTTACTTCATATATGTAATTTTACAAGTTATTACACCAATATGAACGAATATTTACTTACCAGATATGATGATGATGATGGGAGGGTTATATCATCTGCTGATAAACTCGATCCTGCATGGATGAACGAGACCTGTTTCCCGCTTCACGTGATCTCGCGATAAATAATGAGAACTTATATACTAACTAACTTAGCATACTTACTTATGTTCTTAAGTTGAGGTGACACATACTCTAGTTAAGTCAACTTACAGACTAGTTGAGACCGTGAAAACGTAACATGTGAAGTTGAATTAACAAATTCAGAAACTGCAAGTTGTATTAACTTACAAAATTACTTTGAAATAACTAAAATGCGGAATTATTTTTACAGTAAAGGGCATTAGGCCTAGTCCTGGATTTACTCCAAATGTTACACAGTGAGATTTTCTATGGATGTTTTATATATTAATGGATATATATAGGCCTATTAATTACATTTTCTACTGAGATTTCATTTTACTAATAAAGTTATAGCCTACAAATCATTAGAGTGAACTGACTTGGTATATCAAGCTCTTGTGGTGCCCCCATTCGTTTCAATGTTTCACGCTTTTTGGACATGCACATCATAATAAATAGACTTGTTTTACAAAACTAAGAATTTTCCTATAAATGTGTCCTATATCACTGAAAATGGGAGAATCTGAGCTTTTATGTGGTATATGTCACATTATCAGAATAATAATGGTTAAAATGTTTTACAATTTCAAAAATAAGCTTGATTTTAAAATTGGAATTTCTCAAAATCATGATTTTCTGAGGCCGAAATTCAGCTAACTTTTGACATGATCTTACTCAGTCAATATTAAAGATATCAAGGTTATATTTTCACAGAATGTTCTTTACATTATGTAGGATGATTTTATGTATAAAACAGCGAATGACAAATGACTTTAGCTGGGTTTTCACAGACAGGGTCACATTTAATGCAATTAGATAAACTGTTCATTCATTAGCCTATATCACTTTACCTGTCCAAATATCTAAAACTTCTTAAATCAAGATGCATTTAATAAAATTACATATTTTTTCTTGTTTTCTGGGGGGAAAAAATCTAAATGAAGTGAGTTTTTGCTTAAAACAAGCAAAATTATCTGCCAATGGGGTGAGAAAAATAATCTTATTTCTGTTTGGGACAGAAACAAGATTTCAATCAGAAACAAGATAATTTTTTCTCACCCCATTGGCAGATAATTTTGTCTGTTTTAAGCAAAAACTCATTACATTTTGATTTTATTTTCAAGAAAACAAGAAAAAATATCTTATGTAATTTTACTTATCTAAATGCATCTTAATTTAAGAATTTGTAGAAATTTAGACTAGAAACAAGATACTAAGAAAGAAGAATACTAAGTAAGAAGAGCATTTTTTTTGCAGTGTAGTCTATCCCTTATCTTCCCTGCATCAGAGGGCTTCTGTCTTTTTTGACACTACAACTCGGCCATCCATCATAAATAAACAGGCAACTTTCACTGTGTCTACACCTGGCGCGAGCGGCCAAGCACCCTAAAAAATGAAAGCAATCCTGTCTACGTTGGCTGTGGCGAGAGGCGACGCGACACAAAAAAATCCCAACGTTAAACTGATCGCGCGTTATATTTCTGACGCACTTCAAGTAGCTCGGCGGGGGAGATTGATGAGGTGGACCGAGAAGAGGCGGGGGACTTAGTTAAGTTTTTTTTGTGCTTTATTTGGTAATATTTCTAATTAATATTAATAAAATGGTAACAGTAGCCTAATAAATTTTGCCACCCTATGGATGAGTGGCGCCCCTAGAATTTGCCTATTCCACCTATGCCACGGGCCGGCCCTGGCAGTAGTGATAGCAATGAAAACCAGGTTAGTAATTCCAAAACAGCAATAAAATTAATAATAAGAATGATGATGGTGAAAACAATGATGAGAGCAACGACAATAACAACAGCAATTACAACCATAAAAAGAATACTAGTAATCATAACAATAACAGTAATGAAAATAATGACAATGATGACAATAATAACAAAAATGCAGTAATATCCGTTGGTTGATTAAAAGGTGGAAGGAGTCAGAGTTGAGAGGATAGAAGGGATTCATAGTTGCAAGAGGTCAGAAAGTGTGGGATGGCAGAGGTCGGTTCCAGATGCGTAAATATAAGGGGGAGATGTGCATTCCATTGAAATTAAGTCTGTAATAAGGTTTTTCCAGTGGTTAATGTGTATTTTGTTTATGAGTTTTCCAGTGGGATGCGGCAGCCCACTGTAGCAGATAGTGACTGTGTGACCTCTTCCCAAAAGTGTTTGATTGGAGTGCAGTGCCAGGTTGCATGGATGTATGTATCTGTAGATTTCTGATTGCAATGTGTGCAGACTTCTGATGTGAAACCCATTTTAGCTAATCTATTGTCCGTGTAATGTGTTCTATGAAGTGTTTTGTATTGTATTAATTGAAGATTAGCATTTTTGGACATGAGATTGGGATTTGGGTCCAGAAGTTGGCATCAGGAGCTATTGAGAGATCGTTTTCCCATTTTATTGTTGGTAAGTATGTGGTCTGAAGTTGATTTGAAATGATTTTGTATATTTTTGAGAGAAGTTTCTTTGGAGAGGAAATGTTAACCAAGTCTGATATTGCCGGTGGAAGTTCTAAATTTGTGGCTCTGATATTTATTTTTGCCAGAACAGAAGATTTGAGTTGAAGGTATTTTAAAAATTCGTTGGTCCCGATGCCAAACTCCTGGGCCAATTGCGGAAATGTTGTGAATGTGTTAGATTTGAAAATATGGTTAATGTGGGTGATACCCTTTTTCAGCCCATGTGCGAAAATTCAGTATTTTTTTTATTGCTTATGAAGTCACGGTTGTTCCACAGTGGGGTGAGGTTAGATGGAGCTAGTATAGAATTTGTGATTTGGTGAAATTTCCACCAGGCTGTCAGAGTGGAAGCTATAGTTACAGCATTAAAACGTGTGTTGTTTGATTGATTTTGGATGAGGAATAGTATGTCAGCTATATTTAATTCTTTGCATAGTGATTGTTCTATATCTAGCCATATAATATCGGATTGGGTGGGGTGGATCCAGTTGTATATGTATTGCAGTTGGTTAGCCATTGAGTAATAATGAAAATTTGGTGCTTCTAGTCCTCCTTGAACCTTGTTTTTTTGTAGTGTAGTCAGTTTTATCCTTGGCGTTTTATTTTTCCAGTAGAAGTGAGTGAAAATCGTGTCTAGTGATTTAAACCAGGTGAGTGTGGGGTGGGGTGGAATCATTGAGAATGGATAATTGATTTTTGGTAAAATAAGCTGGGCTCCATATAGGAATCAGCCGTTAAAATTGTTTTAGAAAATTCAGATATTAGAATATAACTACTTGTTTGACTAGAACAGTGTCTATGTTAACATCCTAAACTGTAAAATGATTTAAAAGACTTTACAGTTCAAACAAGTTCTGACAAAGAACAAAAAGTTTTCTAAAATAATAAACCTCATTAAAAATGATGTATTTTACATTGGTCTAAACAGAAAATGCACATTCACACTTTGTCAGATCTTATGGAAAAGCAGAAATACAGCGGTTACCCCTGTACCTAAAGCAGCGCTGTGTCTATTAACACCATTGTACACTGTACACAGAACATGCCTTCGAACTCTCTGTTGGTGAGAAGAGAGTAGCTGGTATCTGTGTATCGATACAGCGAAAAATTAGTATTGAAACTAATTATGTATCAATATGAAAAATCTATATTTTCTCATAAGGTGACATTGGTGCATTATAAGTATCATTGTATTTAGCTGTTGGTAGCTGTAAGATGTTTGGTTGAACTTTATCTGGCTGTATAATTTGTGCATAAAAAGTATTGATTGAATTTATAATAGCCAAAATTCTGCTCACAGCTTTGTCATTGGACAGTAAACGGTCATGATTCCAATTTCATAGTGAATTTTAAGTACATGTTAAGTACAAAATGTTTTCTAGATAATGTTATCAGCATCAGCCATTGAAAACACTCTCTAAAAATGGTGCTATATAGTGCTATAAGTGGTTCTTTTGCTCATAATCATAGGGGAACCACTTTAAGTGCTGTATAGCACCAAATCTGGGTGCTTCAGTGGCTCTTCAGCGGTTCTTTGGGATGACTTAGGTGCTATATGGCACCGCTACCGTATACAGAACCTGTTAAGCCCCTGTATGGTTCTTCAGCAGTTCTTTGGGGTGGTTTAAGTGCTATATTGCACCACTCCCGTACAAAGAACCCGTTAAGCCCCTTTAAAGGTTCTTTACGAGCCAAAGAACCAGTGTTGGTGCTGTTTAGCACCATTTTTGTTAAAGGTCCCATGGCATGGCATTTTTCTATTATTTTATAGTGTTTCCTGAGGTGTACTTATATTGTTAGTATGATTTTTACATCATAAAATGTCATAATTTAGAAATAAAAGCCATTTTGTCTATACTGCTGTTTGCCCTGTGGCTGAAGGCCCTGTTACAAGAGGCGTGTCTGCTGTGAGACTTCAGTAAAAACGCCCACTGTTGTGATTGGCTGACATCTTTGCATTTGAAATGAGCGGAGGGGGCGTGGTTTAACGAGGTCTATGACGCACGAGCTGCTGCCAGAGAGACGGATGGACCTGAGTTCACTTCTCATCAGTTCTCTCAGCATGTCTCAGTTCAGGGTGAACTGTTGTAGTTACTAGAATATACTTCAGGTTATTAGTTTATTTCTAGTCGGAGGGGCTATCACTCATGTCAGAAAGTTAGTAACTTTAGTAAATTATGGATCAGCGCTGACTGGAGACGCGAACCGTTTAGAACGATTCAGTCCGATTTGGTGAACTGGTTCGGTTCACTAAAAAGAACCGATTAAAAAGAATGATTCGGTCGCGAACCGGACATCACGGAGACGGAGCGATTGCTAACAAAGTTATTTATAGTAACTACTGAGTTGTGAGAGCGCTGTCTGTCAGCGCAAGTTTATTGTGTTTGTATCTGAGAGTTCTGAATAAACATGAGTCCCAGTCACGCCGAGTCAGTCTTCATCATTATTACCAACTTTGTAACACATGCAATGTACCATTACAGCGAGATGAACGAGTTAGTAAGTTTTATTAAAGCATTATTTCTAGATATGTTCCAATCATATGAAAAGCGTCAGTGACGCGCATTGAGTAACTTACACAGCGCAAACAAAGACACAACAGCAGTAATCGAATGTAATCCAGTTTATTGTGGGGAAAGCTGGCTAGCCTAGCCGGATACCCTCACGCTTACCCCCCTTCTGCTTAATCTCACGCCGCGTTTGGCTCCTCCGCTGTGGGCCAGATGCATTACTGGGGGTCGGGGATGTTGAAGGCCGAGCTTCGGCGTGCTTAAGGTTTATCTCTAAAGATGTGGCTCTGCCGATGTTGAGCAGAAACTCACGACTGTATGCACATTTAAGAACAGATAGACGCGACGAGGACGTACAAAAACACTGACTCACAAGATAGAAAACACGAAAACACCGTTCTGTCGGGAGAGAGAGAAGCCGCTGTGTGTGCACGAATAATAAATAATTAGCTACACATTAGAAATCACTGATCACAGATCAGAAGGAACTGAAAAAAGACTTCTGTTTTCATTTGGACATCCAAACACTGAGAAACTGCCAGCGTTCACTCGTTCACAAGCCGAGGACAATAATATAGCGTTTGCATGGGCGTGCCAGATTCTCTGGGTGGAGGAAAGGGAGGTAACCGTTCCTGCTTGGACGTCAAACCAGGAGACTTCAGGATTGGCTCGTCTGGCCTGTCATTTTCTCAAAGGCAGAGAAAGACAGCCAGAACTCGGTTTTACACCGATCAACATTTCTATCCAAAAATGAAATACCTCATAAAATGAAATTTTCATGCCATGGGACCTTTAAAGAAATAAAATACCATATGGCACCTCTTATGGGTTCTACATAGCACCATTCTACTGTAGAGCACCTTTAAAGATATGGTGCTATATAGCACCAAAAGTGGTTCTCCTATGATTACAAGCCAAGAACCACTTTTAGTGCTATATAGCAACATATTTTTTTTAAGAGTGTATATATGATGTTGGTTCACTGCTGTGAAAAAATATTGATAAATATAATACTAAACCTTCATCACTTATCACAAAAAACTATTTACAACAACCTTGTGTATTAAAAATACTCACTCAGAAACAATCAGAAAAGTGTGCCATTTCTCATTTATTTATTAATTTATTAGATGCAAAAGCAAATGTATCAGTTGTAACTTACATCACCAACCATACAGAAAGCCTTCTGCCAATGTTCTAACATGTCTGGTGATACATCACTGAAACACAATGGATAGTTGCTCATACTTAAACAAGGTGTGCCTGAAGGAGGGGTGGGATTTCTATTCTTGACATGTCTATAGTAGCAATCGGAATAACAGTATGAATGCATAAGTGATATATTTAGAATCTACCTGTGGGAAAATATAATTATCTCACAAACTTCTGCACATCACCAGGCCCTTGTTTGGTTGTATGATAAATATTTTATCTAATGGTTATGCTTTCAGCTACCAATAAGAGTTTAATGCTCACTGTTCACCACATCTTACCACAATGAAATTCATTCCACAGAATGCTGGCAATTTTGTTTCAAAATCAGTGCCAAAAAAGCCTGCAGATTAAGTTATCCTTGACAGTTTGCTTGTATGTTACTGTGTGTGCCGTCCATTCTTTTAACATGCGCAACTGCAGCTCATTGCTCTTCACTACACCTCGGGGGTATTCCAGAAAAGAGGGTAATGTTCCCGGGTTAGTTTGCTTAAGAGGTATTCAGATGTGTGTTACATAATTAATATAGTTATGTTAATAATACCAAATTTGTTATATAGTTACAGTTATGTAATATAAAATACGATTTCCTAATTCTAAAGCACTATTACTACAAGGTAATGTTTAAATGATCATTCAATTCATATATATTTATTATTTCTTTTATTATCTCACACATGGATCTGCATTCAACTAATTAGCATAAAACGAATAATATAATCCTTATTCTCAGTGAATAACGATTACTTATTAAACGAAAAGGTTGAAAATATGATTGCAAAACCACCATAGGCGTGCACTAAGTAAGTTATGTAAATCGCCATTAAAAAAAAGAAGAAGGAGGAACTAGAATGGCATGCTTTTTATTAGCATCTGTTTTCATGGTGAATCATTGATTCAACGCTCTGTTTAGAATGTCTTGTGTGTTAAACGGGGAACATACTCTGGGTTGGCTGAACTTACTCACGGATGTGTTTTTGGAGCCAGCCTCGAGTAAGCAAGGTTTGGGTTAATCAACCGGGAGTATCATCAGGGTATATGTGATGTTAAGTTAACCTTGCTTTCTGGAATACCCCCCTCATCCCATCAGTTGTTGAAATAACTATAACTAGAATTGCTCTAATCACTTTTGTTCTTTGTGGACAGGGAACCTCACTCCTTGCCTTCATCAACCAAACGGTAAGTTTATTTGGAGTTGTTTGAATGCATTTGTGCATCTTATTGATTTGTAAATATTTTAATTTGATATATTGTTATTGTAAATAACATAACTTAATAATTCATGCTTTTATTGTGCTTCATTAATTCCAGTCCAGAATTCAGTTTATTAGTGGAGCCCCCAAGTGGAGATGCAGAGTATCTGATCGCTGAGATCTTGCTTCCTGGAGTGGTGAGGAATGGTTGCCTGGTTTTGTATTGCATTCAATCACGTGTTAACAAAAAGTAAGATATTCTAGGTAAAAAGTAAGATATTACTGTGTCTTCCAGATATCTGCTCGCTCTCTTGTTCTGGACTTGGGAGAAGACAGACTAGTGCTGATTGCTCGACCTGCTCTTTTCCACTTGGATATTTTCTTTCCCCTGCTTATTGACCAAGAAAACAGTGTTGCCCAGTACAACACAAATACGCAGGTAAGTTCTGTCAGAATAGTGTGCTTTGCCTCGCGTCCTTCCATTTAAACTCTTTTTTTGTGTGGTCTTTTTGAGCGCTACACAATTACTGCTCATTATATTTGTGCTGTTGCAGATTTGCGGTATGTCTCACATAGTCTTTTACTGTCTTCCTTTCAGACGCTCACAGTGACCATGCCGGTAGTGTCTTCATAAAATATATTGCAAGGCAATTATTTCACAATAAACTGACTTCCTTTTGTACACAGAGTGTTGTGTGTTTTTCCAATTTACTCTACAAGATTTAATCGTTAACATAGCTATAAAAGTTATTTACTTTAGAGGTGTAGAATACATTTCTGAAGATGTCTTCTGTGTTGCCTTCTATCATTCCCCCAGGGATTTTTTTTATAACTCTGTGCTTTAAACAGCAAAGAGAGACACTTTTGAGAAAAACCATCATGTCGAGAGTTAAACTCTTATTATGTCGAAACCTGAAAACCATGGAAAAACAATCTGTGGTCTTATGAGTACAAATGTTCTATGTTTGGTGCAAACCCACAGGAAAAAAACATCTCTGCCATAAGTGCTTTCTCTGAACAGACAGAGAAAAAAAGTTGGCAAAAAAAAAGGTTGGGATTCTGGATTTGCTGCAATATGAAGTGGCCAAGCACTCAGTTGAAGTAAATTTCCATCATCTAATTTAACAGCTGTGAGTGGCATTAGAAGGACTACAAAAAAAGAAAATAAAGAAATGTCTCTCATTCTGATTAAATGAATATTCTAAAATATTACAAGACTGCAAGCTGTTCTAGTTTGCAGACGTACAATGCTTTGTTTTAATGTTACAGTTTCAAAAAAACAACTGAAGTGTAATCTATTAAAGTCTGTTGTATGGCCAGCCAAGCACATTTCCAACAACTGTGTGAGTTGAACATGTTGCCTTGAATCTCACTTTCCCAACTTGAATCAGCAACTTTCCCATCTTTTTCCAATTTACTCTACAAGATTTAATCGTTAACATAGCTATAAAAGTTATTTACTTTAGAGGTGTAGAATACATTTCTGAAGATGTCTTCTGTGTTGCCTTCTATCATTCCCCCAGGGATTTTTTTTATAACTCTGTGCTTTAAACAGCAAAGAGAGACACTTTTGAGAAAAACCATCATGTCGAGAGTTAAACTCTTATTATGTCGAAACCTGAAAACCATGGAAAAACAATCTGTGGTCTTATGAGTACAAATGTTCTATGTTTGGTGCAAACCCACAGGAAAAAAACATCTCTGCCATAAGTGCTTTCTCTGAACAGACAGAGAAAAAAAGTTGGCAAAAAAAAAGAAGGTTGGGATTCTGGATTTGCTGCAATATGAAGTGGCCAAGCACTCAGTTGAAGTAAATTTCCATCATAATTTAACAGCTGTGAGTGGCATTAGAAGGACTACAAAAAAAGAAAAGAAAGAAATGTCTCTCATTCTGATTAAATGAATATTCTAAAATATTACAAGACTGCAAGCTGTTCTAGTTTGCAGGCGTACAATGCTTTGTTTTAATGTTACAGTTTCAAAAAAACAACTGAACTGTAATCTATTAAAGTCTTTTGTATGGCCAGCCAAGCACATTTCCAACAACTGTGTGAGTTAAACATGTTGCCTTGAATCTCACTTTCCCAAATTGAATCAGCAACTTTCCCATCTACCCATCCTTTAACCTTAAAGGGTTAGTTCACCCAAAAATGAAAATTCTGTAATTAATTACTTACCATAAAAAAACCTAAATAACAACTTGTATAGTGATAACCGATTTCAAAACACTGCATCATGAAGCTTCGAAGCGTTATGAATCAGCGAGTCAAATCATGATTCGGATCGCGTGTCAAACCGCCAAACTGCTGAAATCACGTGACTTTGGCGATCCAAACCACTGAATCGACTCACTGATTCATAACGCTTCGAAGCTTCATGATGCAGTGTTTTGAAATCGGTCATCACTATATAAGTCGTTATTTAGGGGTTTTTTTGCGCACAAAAACTATTCTCGTCAATTCATTAAATTATTGTAGAACCACTGTAGAGAGATGGACTTTGTAACGACGTCTTTAGTACCTTTTATGGGTCTTGAGAGTGTACAGTGCATTGTGCCAATGGAGGCCTTTCTGAGCCATCGGATTTCAACAAAAATATCTTCATGTTTTAGATGAACGGAGGTCTTACGGGTGTCGAACGACATGAGGGTAAGTAATTAATGACAGAACTGTCATTTTTGGGTGAACTAACCCTTTAAAGTTGTCTTGGTTATTACCATATTTTACTTTGTGTCAAATAGAAAATATGTCTTCTGGGAAGAATTGGGTCTAAATCCCCAGTGCTATTTTTGTCTCCAACTGTCCCTTTGTTTTTTCTATCTCTTTTTATATCCCTGTGTTTGTTGTATGAGGTCATTCCCCCTGTCTCCCCTAATCCCTTGTGGTGGTCATCTTTCTGTCCCTGGGTTCATTTCTAATCCATCCATGGTCCTATGCCGTAGCTGCTAACACCCTCCATCTGTCCCTGTCCTCATATAAAAACAACCCATTGTCCCGCATTACAAAACTCATAATTCACGGGGACTCTCCTCTCATCCTTTGTGAGCCTGTGTTTTATCCTTTTCCACTGTGAACCCATCCTAAAAGGTAAAAGTATTTTTGTTACTTCTTAAACAACTGCATTGTTTTTAGTCTGTTCTTTCCACCTGGCGAAAAGTAACTGAATTTATCAGTATAATTCAGACAGTAAATTAGCTACATTTTATGAAAGTAGAAGGTCTGTTTGTTATTTTTAGTTCTTGTGTGCAGTTATAATAATGTTGTATCCGTTAATTTCTTGTACCAGACTTTTGTGCTACTTCAGGAGCAAAAAATAGATGTAATTAAAGCTGCTGTCCGTAACTTTTTTTGTGTTCAAGATTTACAAAAATTATATAATGAGAATGTACAACATAAACCCATTTTCTAAACCGTGTTTTTGTCTCACCCTGAATCACTATGATACACTTATAATAAGTGTTTATATTGGTCTGGTAGGAACCGCTGCGGAGGAGCACAGTCCCTGTTTGACCCGCCATAGACATAAACAGAGACAAGTAGCTCCGGCTGCAATGTTCACGGACTGCAGCCTTAAATAACTATGGACAAAAATGGTCACAACTTTCATACTTATAAGTTCCTGTAGTTGTCTGTACTGATTTTTGTAGAGTTTGAGTGCGTCCTGGACCAAATGGACGTGGACCTATTAATAAAAGTCACTCTCAGAACAATAAAGATTTGTCTTATCTCATGTAATCCTTCCCTGCATCCTTGGCTAAAATTATCCTATCAGAATTATGTGGTTAATGCTGCTATGACATGTCCCCAAAATGCCCTCTTTGTCTCACACTTTCCCCATCCTGTTGTCTCAAAATGACTCTTGCTTCTATTCCTACCTGGGACGATCCAGGACAAGGGGCATCTTTCATTTGTAATTTAATCGTTTGGTGCAAAATTTAGCCAGACTCGTGCCCTTTAGATGCTTAGAATCTCATTAACAAAGTAAGGGCGAACTGTTGAAAGGCTGGTTTTAGATGGGCACTGCTTACAAGCCTTTGTCTTGAGACCATGAAGTACAAGTGGAGTGGTGACAGCTACATGCCTCATAAATTCTCTCTACCGATGACATACAGCTATACAATTATTTCAAACAGCAGATATGAAATGGCACTGATATGAAAGATGAGGCACAGGGAGAGAAATCTCTCAGTGGAAGGTTATAGACAGCAACCAAACAGTGTGTGATAGTCATTGGCTGCAATTCCTGCAATCAAATCCTGAAGTTCCAATTAGAAATAAACGAGCAAAGGCAGGTTCACAGTAAAGCTGAGTTTTCTCCGTTATCTCACAAACATGCAGGCTGTTTTGTCTACTTACATAACAGAACTAGATGCTTCTTGCTCTGTGAGATCTGAAACAGCAAAGTGCGAGTTAAATGGAAGAACTGAACTGTAGAAAGTGTCAGAAATTGTATCTCACCCTGTCTTTGTCTCCACATTCCCACCTGTTCTCACTCCATCAATCTTCATATGAAGCATTCGATGGGGTGTCAGCACTTTGGAACAATGGAACAATTTAGATCCGGTGCCTTGGTTTTGTCACTATCTCCTGCTCTCTCATCCTCTTTCTACCGTGATGGCGAAATGTTAAGTTATGTGGTTCTGATTGAACATTCCTTCCTTCCTTCCTTCCTGTCTCACTCTCGCTTTATCTTTCTCTCCTTCTGTCATCCAGTTTCATCATGTCTGATGTAGAGGAAGAATATGAGTGAGTAATGTTTCCTTTTTTTAATCATTACTTTAATTTTTGACTATTAAAGCATTACATTTAAAGGGTATACTGTAATGTTTACTCAGTCCTTTCTCTTCCCTAAATGGCCCGTTAGGGAACAAGCAGAGGGTAAGTCTTTATTTTTTATTTAAATTTTTGGCGAGCTTCAACTGTAGGTTTAGTGATTATCAGTAAAGCCTTGATGTAATGTGTACCTAGAGGCCAGTTATAGATGCCTCTAGAGGCTCAGCTGAGCTTCACTCAGACTGATTGGAGCTACGCACAAGACTGATTGGGAGCTTAGGCTTGTTACCCTGCCTTTTCCTGGAAGGCTTATTATTCCACAGTGATCTCATGTTTCTGCTAGCATACATCCCTAACAAATGGTGTACACTTACATAATCCTTTGCACACACTTATTTATATACACACACGTATATTCTTTCCTGATTGTCCTCACGTGCTCTGTCTGGCACATAATTGATATTTCATGACTTATGTTTTCCTTTCATTTATCACCCTGTCATTGTTGCTTGTGTATTTGTGAGAAGCAGAGGAGGAGGAGGCTGCAGAAGATGCAGGAGCAGGTAAAATAATACCTCAGTGAGGGTTTAAAGCATTGAAGTCTCTTCAAAGTTGATGAGAAAATAAAAGGCCGTACAAAAAATTAATATTATGAAATATGAGATTGTATCCACTCATTTACTCGAGCAACGCACCAGCGGAAATAATGTGAATGTGAGGGAGTAGCTGTGAAATCCAGCAGCAGCAGCAGCAGCAGCAAAAAAAAAAAAAAAAAAAAAAAAGGTCACATGACAGGAGGTTGTGTTCCAATCAGTTCGTGGAGCGCAAATCTAAAACTGTTTCTGTAGGGGATTTACAGTTAAAAGACCAGTATGCTCAATGAAGACCGGGAGTCAAAGTTGACATTCAATCATTTGACAGAGAGTTTACTGAAGCTCTCCACACTTCCAAAGGACATATTGACCAATAGTTACTAATGGTGCTACAAATCCTAAAAAGAATTACACATGCTAAGTATACATATGTGTTAGTGGATACATGAAATGCGTTGTTGACCTTCATGACCTTAGACACATTTGTCTTAAATGTCTCATACAGCTATCAGGAGAAGAGCAGAATACAATGCATAAGAATATAGTTCAAACAGACAATTCTCTTTCTACAAAATATAATTCTTGATTAATTTGGTATTATGAGCAAATTCATTACAAAACAAATACATATTTATTCTGTGGAAGCCGGGCGAAATGAGTAAAAAGCCTTTATAAGGGTGAGTTACGGTGTAATGTGGCAGTCTCTACCATGGTAATCTTTTTACAGTATACAACATGTAAAATGCTGTATTTGATGCCATCTGTCTCCCTTCTTCTGATGCATTTCTGATCAGTCCAATGTTACACCATCATTGACTATTTCCTCTCCCTTATACTCTATTCTGCTCAATGATCACAAATTGCAAATCTTTCTGTCCCACCTACCCACACAAAGGCCATATTGACCAAAAAAAATACATTCTAAGACCCTAAACGAAGAGAAGAGGGCTTCATTTCCCAAGTCAAAACCCACAGTATAGCTCAAAACCCATTATTTTGTATCTTGTTAAACAAAAGGACAGAGCATATGGTCATGAGCCTACGAGGTCATAATTTTTGCATCACAGTGGCAGAACATAAACAAATCAAAAGTTTAGCTTGAGGAGAAAACGTGATTATTGAGAACAAAATACCCAGTTTATATATATAAGATATTGAGATATTGATTTGTTTGACTTAATTTGATTTCATGTTTCTTTTCTGGATCTATATTACAGAAGAGCAGGAGTATACAGATTATCAAGGTACTTTGTTTATCTTCGTAAATAGAAAAAATCAGAACAGCATGAAAAAAAAACCTTATGGAAGGTTGATGGGTAGCATGTTTTTGTTTATGTTTTGAAGGGTGATGTAATATTTAGTCAGTCAGTCAAATATAGCACTATATTATCAACCATATTGCACATGTTTGTGAATATAGTGTTTTTTGTAAATGTTTGGCAGTACTTAACAATTCGGTTGTTAAGTCTGACATCACGTGGCAGCATTTCCGGGTCCAAATGTTCTATCTCATACCACAAGAAAAACAAAAAACGGTGCTAATATACACACACAATGTGGTCTAATACTACAAAAAAAATTATAATCATAACCTTTATCTCCATACCAAAATTCCAGATGGCCAGACAGTGATTCATCTTTTATAAATCGTTAAAATATTAATGTCTGTGACGCTGTGAGCACAGAGACTGTTGTGTAGACTGTAAGTATTTGAAATGTTTAACTTTTTTAAATGTTTGATGTTTAATATGAATAAATAGCGCTCATGAACGGCCGTCGATGGCTTTCTCAAGTGAAGCAAGTTGAGGCTTGGACCCAGAAACGGCGTTCCTTCCGTCACAACTTAACAAGCAGATAACGGCTCACAAGAGACAGTGGGTCATATGGCCACAGTGGGAAATTGGAAATGGAAAAAGAAAATTTGTGCTACGATTTGTGCTTCTGAACAGTATTTTATTTTTTTGGGAAAGCAATGCATCCACACACATCATCTTATTTTCACATTGCCCATTATTCTCTGATGATTTTCTTCTTTTATTATTTCAATGTTGTATTCATCAGAGGAGACTCAGGAAGAAGGTGAGTGCTTTGATGAAAATACTTCCTTTAACTCCATATCTTGATCCCTGAGTTCTGTGCTGTTCATTGTGTTGTCCCACCCTCGTCTGTTCCCCATCGTGCTACATGTCTTGCTCCTAGTGTTTATGGTATTTCTGGTTAGTCCCCCCCCCCCCCCCATGGGTGTTCATTTGTGTTTGTTTTATTTTATTGTTGGTAAAAGACCTTCCCCTTCCTGCAATTGAGTCCTCGCTCCTTTTCATTTGTACCTGTTCCTGACATAATGATCCAGCCAACTATGAGGACTCAGCGGAAGAAGGGTTCGCCTCATCCACCAGCCCCCACTGTCCTGTGCCACCGCTACCAGCGTACACTCCAGTTTGAGGCCTTATGTTCTCTCCATCAACAAAGAGCGGATCTGAGAAGGTTTGCGGCAGAATTCATTAGAGCGGCGGAGGGTCTAGAGCTCAATGATGGGACTCTCAAGGACCTTTTTAATTATGCCCTCGAAGGCCTCGATGAGCCGTTTGACTGGTATGTTTTGAGGGGGCTGGATCACACAGGATTTGAGGCGGCAGTGGAGTATCTCGCTCGCCAGGTAGAGAAGGCTGCCAGAGAGGCGGTGACTCCTCCAAGGGCGGCCGAAGCTGCTGCAGCAACCACAGAAGCGGCTAGAGAAGTGGAGGAAATGGAAGTGGAGGTTCTCCACCTCGTCTAGGCCGCGTAGGCGCAGGAAGAGGAAGGCTTCAGTCCTGGTCCCAAGTCCGGTGGTCCCAAGTCCGGTGGTCCCGAGTCTGGTGGTCCCGAGTCCGGTGGTCCCAAGACCAGAGACTATTCCGGAGGTCGCTGCTGTCCTTAATGTGCTGTCCAGGCTTCTTGCCTTGCCTGCGCCGCCCAGACGCCTTGCTCTGCCCGCACCGCCCAGGCGTCTTGCTCTGCCCGCACCTGGCCTCCTGAATTGTGTGCGCCACCCTGGCCTCCTGAATTGTGTGCGCCGCCCGGGCCTCCTGAACTGTGTGTGCCGCCCTGGCCTCCTGAACTGTGTGCGCCGCCCTGGCCTCCTGAACTGTGTGCGCCGCCCGGGCCTCCTGAACTGTGTGTGCCGCCCTGGCCTCCTGAACTGTGTGCGCCGCCCGGGCCTCCTGAACTGTGTGTGCCACCCTGGTCTGTTCCTCCCATCCTATGGTATTTCTGGTTTGTTTTTTCCCCCCCTCCTGGGTGTCCATTTGTTTGTTTTATTTTATTGTTAATAAATCACCTTCACCTTCACCTTCCTGCAATTGAGTCCTCGCTCCTTTTCATTTGTAACCGTTCCTGACAACCTCAGCTGAAGAACTGGTGAAAAACCGCTGAAGAACCACTGAAACACCAAGATTGGTGCTATACAGCACTTCAAGAGGTTCCGCTATGATTACGAGCCAAGAACCACTTTTAGTGCCGTATAGCACCATTTTTTTTTTAGTGTATCCAGAGGGATCACCATTCGCGGTCAAAAATACAAAACTATGAACTTTTGAGCCTGGAATGTGCGCACACTGATGAATAGTGCAACCATCATTGCTAGAGAAATGAGAAGATACCGGTCCTTTCAGCTAGTTCCTTTCAGAAAGGACCTAGCTACCCTTTCTGAAACCCGATTAGCGGATGAAGGCTACACTTTCTTCTGGAAAGGAAAAGCTGCTGATGAGCCTAGGTTCCATGGTGTTGGAATTGACATTAGGAACCAGCTTATATCCCCAGGGAAGATGAGATTATTCTCCTAGAAGACTTCAATGCCAGGGTTGGCCGGGATCGACACCTCTGGAAGGGCACTATAGGAAAGGAAGACATCGGGAACATCAACTCTAAAGGAGTCATGCTTCTCAGCAAGTGTGCTCAGCATGACCTCACCATCACTAACACTCTCTTTCGCCAGAAAAACAAATTTAAGGCATCTCGGAGACACCCCTCTCCAAACAGTGGCATCTCATTGACTATGTCATTGTATGAGCCAGGGACTGCCATGACGTGAACATCACAAGGGCCATGGTCGGTGCGGATGACTCCTGGACAGATCATCGCCTCATCCACTCCAAAATGTCAATCAAACTCAAGAGAAAGAGGAAACTATGCAACAAGAATACCCTGAAGACAACGAAGAGCTCTGCTAAAATCAGCTAAAGTCTACCATTCTTGTTACCTGCAAAACCATTCTTGGGCACAAGTCCAGAAAACACCAGGACTGGTTCGATGAAAATTAGACAGAGATAGAACAACTCATCTCCAAGAAAAGGAAAGCCTTTCGTGCCTGGCAAAATGATGTAACCTGCAAGGCCAAAAGGCTGGCGGATGTCCAGAGACGGGTAAGGGAGGTAAATAACTCTTGGTGGACAGAAAAAGCACTGGAAATACAGGGACTGGCAGACTTTGGTGACACCAGAGTCTTGCCCTACTACTTAAAGTCTGGGAAAGAGAAGAACTTCCTTCAGAGCTCAAGGACGCTCTTATAGTGACCATATTCAAGAAGGGGGACAAGGCTGAATGTGGAAACTACAGGGGCATCTCGCTCCTGTCAACAACAGGCAAAGTCCTTGCTCGCGTCCTTGCAACCCATCTGCTGCCACCGTCTGAGGGTGTACTCCCTGAATCGCAGTTTGCCCATCCAGAGGTACAGCAGACATTATATTGACCGCACGGCAACTGCAGGAAAATGCTGTGAACAAAGGCAGCCTTTGTACGAGGCCTTTATAGACCTGAAAAAGGCTTTTGACATGGTAGAACGCCAGGCCTGTGGAGCATTTGTCTGGCTATCACCAGACCAAGCTCAATTTAAGATTGAACATTGGTCTGAAATCAAATCAAAGAGCTGGCACAGGGGATTCCAATCATGTATAAAACTGATGGCAGAACCTTAACAGGTTCAAGGCCAAGAGCAAAGAGCAAAGTCAACTACACCATCATCACAGAGGTTCAGTATGCAGATGATAACGTCATTGCAGCAAACTCTGCAGAAGACCTCCAGGGCAGTACAGAACCCTGGGCCTAAAATTAAACATAAAGAAGACCCAGGTCCTATATCCGACTCCACCCAATGAGCAAGCTACCCAGCCAACCATAAAAGTGGACGACACTGCTCTTGAGAACGTGGACCATTTCCCCTACCTCGGCAGCCTTCTTTCCTCAAAAGCTGACATGGACTCTGAGGTTAACCATCATCTGAGTTGTGCCAGTGGAGCCTATGCCAGACTCTAACAGTCCAAACAAAACTTCTGGTCTACAGAGCCATTGTCCTCCCTACCCTGCTGTATGGTGCTGAGTCATGGACCACCTACAGCAGGCACCTGAAAGCCATGGAACAATACCATCAAAGATACTTACGAAAGATTCTGAGGATCAGCTGGAAGGACAGACACACTAACATCAGCATCTTAGAGCCAGCATGCCAACATGACCAGCATCACCACTACAATAATGCAGTACCAACTGTGATGGGCCAGTCATGTCATCCGTATGTCTAATACACATCTCCCCAAGAAGATCCTGTACTCCAAGCTGAAGAAAGGTAGTCGAGCAACTGGGAGGCAAAAGAAGCATTACAAGGACAATATCAAGGCCATTCTAAAGAAATTCCAGATCACATCAACCAACTGGGAACACATTGCACTTGACAGGAGCTCCTGGAAGAAATCAGTGCAGGTAGGAGCAGCACATCATGAAAACAGATCTTCGCCGTGCCGCAGATACAAAGCGACAGTTTCGCAAGGAGAAAGACAAAAAGGCCCAACCACCACCAATGATCACTACTCTTCTTTGCCCACACTGCACCAAAGTATGTGGATCGCGGATCGGCCTCTACAGCCACCTGAAGACCCACAAGTAGACCCAACAGAGAGGACAGTCATATGCCCCGTTTCCACCGAAATTACCCGGAACAATTTGTACCAGGAACTTTTTTTACAGGAACTTTTTTTCCCCCAGACCGTGTCTGCGTTTCCACTGCAGTCTAAAGTACCGTGACGATTAGGCAAATTAGTCCGGTAACGTAGGACTGCACGTGACTGCTCCTCCCAGTCAGCGATGGACAGTAATTATTTTTGTGCAACACTGTCTGCAACAATAACAAGTATGGAGGAGATTCAAGCTGTGCTGGTTTTTCTGGTTATGTATTGGTTTACTAAAGAGGCAATTAACAAAATGGCGGAAAAGAGACGAGCACTGATTCTAAAGCGTATTCTGAAAGCTCGTAAAGCTAGATTTAAAATGACAACGTATGTTATCAGCCATTACAGACATTGACCGTGAGATGGCTCAGACGAACGCGTGCCATCAGACAGAAAGAGCAAGACTGATATTTATTGAACGCAGAATGAACCTCACAAGACTTTTAAAAATGCCAGTTGAAATACAATGCTGCGTGAGCTCAACCAATCAGCATGTTCAGCGCCCAGTCCCACCCCTGAAAGTTCCTGAACTTTGAAAAAGTACTACCTCGCAAGCAGGGACTTTCGGAGGGGGAAATATTTACCCGGAACTTCATTTAGACCCTGGTTCCTGCGGTCGAAACACACCGACTACCACCCCAAAGTTCCTAGTTCCTGGGGAAAGTTCCTGCGGTGGAAACACGGCTATACTCATAGTTTCGAGTGACCGCCGATGATGATGATGATGTGTGTGTGTGTTGAATGTGTGTGTGTGTGTATAGAGTATATATATATATACATCTTTTATCCACATCAGATTAGTATAAACAGATTCTAAATGTGTGATTGAATCCAACTTTTACTGCTAACTTTGTACTAACCACTGACATGCTTTTTAAACACAGAATGTTATATACTGTAACTAATGAACTGTAATGCTATAAGTCACTGAGTTTATTAAAATTAGGCCTGTGATACCCCTTTTCCACCAAGGCAGTGCTAGAGCTAATACAGAGCCAGAGCTAGTCCCAGTTCATAGTTGGTTCGACTGAGGAGCTTTCTAAGAACCGTTTGCTTTTCCACGGGCTGAGAGCTATGGCTGAGAGCCACAACAGAGCCATGTCTTACGTCACTACAGGGAGTTCAGAATTATTAGGCATGTTGATTTTCTGATCATATTTTTTTTCCAGGCACATTTGACCAATTCCAAACCACAGTAATCCTAATAACTACTATTGATTTTACTATTGTCCATCCTGAAGTCCGTTTTGCAAAGATGGACTAAAAATGAACTCCCAAAACGTACTGCCAGATTCTGGAAGATGAATTCTTCAAACAGTGGTACTAGAGGATGTGGTGCTGGTCCTTCAAGAGTCACTCTCAACCTATCTGTCCTTAAAGCCTATAAAAAAACCTTCTTCATGTATTTTACAACACTTCAGCTTGTGATTCTTATCTAGTGGGGGTCATTTTTTAGATTTTTACTGGGGAAGCCCCCCTGAAACGCGATTGGGCTTGTTTTGAGTAGCAATTGGGCGGGTTTGGTTGTGAAAACCTGGCAACCCTGGGCAGCGGGAAACACACACACACACCAGGCTTTTTCGAGATGCATCGGTGTTGCGCAGACCGATCCACGTATGATATATATATAAAAAAAACGCATGAGTGAATCAAAAGCATAAGGAGTCGTGTGCTCTCGCTGGACTCGTTATCATACGGCGATCGGTCAGCACCGCTGCGAACAAGCCTTCCATCAACAAAGCAAACGTTGCGTTACTATTGATTCACATGGCTTTACGATCCTACATCGGCATGAAAACACAGAGAATCCAACGCATTCATGCAGTTCGCCGTAATTTGTATAGACGGTGATTACAAACGAGCAGCAGCTGTTAGCTCCATTAGCTGCTATTTAAAAAATGGAGGATCTCAAGTTTGTGTTGGCCTTGTTGACCCCGCCCCCAGCGCTTGACGTAATCGGTTCTTACTTCTAGCTCTGTTCTAGCCCAGCAATGTTTTGGTGCTACTTAAGAACCACTTTTCCTGGCTCGGAGCTGGGGCTTTGGGTGTGGAAACACAAAGAACCGATTTGAAACTAGGCTCTGGCTCCGATCTAGGTCTAGTTCTGCTTTGGTGGAAAAGGGGTATGAGAGTCCATGAAAGAACTGTGTTACAGTTGTGTCCTTTAGTCTCATATTGCTTCAGGGGAACCAGCTTTATTAAAAAATAATTTCCAGATATTTTTAAAATGTGAAAATTCAGTATAAGACACTGCAAAGGGCAGCAAGACTAGTGGCATATTGTATGGTTGACAAGAAGGGTTGAATAATTACATTTGACAAGTACTGCCTTGTTTCTTTTTTCTTTTGTCAGAGGAGGAAAGACCCCGGCCCAAGTAAGTGTTTCAACATGCAGTGATCAAACCACAGGCACGCTCTGCATTTTCCAGATGTTGTCAGGCCTTTAATCCCCGAAATCTCTGGCTTTTATCGTCCTCTCACACACAGGCCCATGGTTCCACAACTTGCCCCTCCAAAGATTCCAGAGGGTGATCGGGTAGATTTTGATGTAAGTACCATTTCAATTCAGCTCACCAGTTTAGGATGAATTGTAAACTGAATGAAGACAAAGCAGACTGTGTTTGTCTATTATTGAGGCCGGATTAAATTCATACCCAATTAATTACCAAATGTAATTAAAAATAACATTCAGCTTGGACTTCATGGAAGTTATGGCTTTCTATTTCTAATCTATATCATTTTCTATCTAAGGATATTCACAGAAAAAGGATGGAAAAAGACTTTTTGGAGTTACAGACTTTAATTGATGTCCACTTTGAGCAGAGGAAGAAAGAGGAGGAAGAGCTGATCGGTCTCAAGGAGAGAATTGTAAATTGTCTTGATCTTTACATTTTTTTTTTAATCTTTCATGACTTATTTACCACAGAAACATTCTGTACTCACTTTTCTGTTTGCTTTATACTAATTTTCTCCATGTTGGCCCTCCTGTCCATCTGTCCTCAGGAGCGGCGGCGGTTCGAACGAGCAGAGCAGCAGCGTGTTAGAGCAGAGAAAGAAAGAGACAGACAGACAAGGATTGCGGTAAATTAGAAATCAAACTTAAATCATTGTAAAAAAAAAAAAGCTCAATTGCTCTTAAAGGTGTCTGTGGAATTTAATACAGAATATCAAAATCAATGTGAAATATAATGTCTGCGCTCTGTCATCAGGAAGAGCGCCAGAGGAAAGAGGATGAGGAGGCTAAGAAGAGAGCAGAAGACGATGCCAAGAAGAAGAAGGTTTTGTCCAATATGGGGGCAAACTTTGGTGGCTTCTTGGCCAAGGTAAGTTACTGAGCCTTCCCATAAGTACATTAATGTACCATTAATACATGTTTGTACATATGTGTTCTTGTGTTTGTGTTTTAGGCAGAACAGAAAAGGGGGAAGCGTTTGACTGGACGAGAGATCAAGAGAAAGACTCTTTCAGAGAGGCGCTCTCCACTTGGCATCGAAAATCTGCGAGAGGATGGGTTGAGGTGACCACCGATACACATATCCATGTTATATATAATATAATATAATAATTCTCATTATGTCACATGCGGGTTGTAGAGATGAGGAAAAAGAAGATCTAATCAGCAATGTAAATTTATTATCAAGAATTCAAAGGAAACTCAGGAACTAACTCTCAGACAGGAACAGAACAAACAAGCTTATAACAACTGAACTGAACCAAACACAGGGCTTAAATACACAGTGAACTAATCAATGAAACAATAGACAGCTGGCATTACACAATGAGAGACTGATTAGAAGCAGAGACAAAGAAAACAGGGATAGGAAAGTGTGCAAAACCAACTCAATAAAGATCAAATATAACCCATGCTGCGTTCCAGTTAATTTTTATTAGGCCCTTCACTCGCTAACTTCCCTCCGTCTCGTTCACTCGGATGTGCGTCATTGCTTACGTTGCATGAGTGCCCACTACTGGAGGAACATTTGCAATGGACTGAACTGGAATGTCCTAAGCCCTTGATCACTTCGAATCCACTATGGAGTTGATCCATCCATCCATCCTTCTTCTTCCGCTTTATCCAGGGCCGGGTCGCGGGGGCAGCAGTCTAAGCAGAGACGCCCAGACTTCCCTCTCCCTAGACACTTCCTCTAGCTCTTCCGGGGGTACACCGAGGCGTTCCCAGGCCAGCCGGAAGACATAGTCCCTCCAGCGTGTCCTAGGTCTTCCCCGGGGCCTCCTCCCGGTTGGACATGCCTGAAACACCTTCCCGGGAAGGCGATCAGGAGGCATCCGGAACAGATGCCCGAGCCACCTCAGCTGACCCCTCTCGATGTGGAGGAGCAGCGGCTCTACTCCGAGTTCCTCCCGAGTGACTGAGCTCCTCACCCTATCTCTAAGGGAGCGCCCAGCCACCCTGCGGAGAAAACTCATTTCGGCCGTCTGTATCCGGGATCTTGTCCTTTCGGTCATGACCCAAAGCTCATGACCATAGGTGAGAGTAGGAACGTAGATTGACCGGTAAATCGAGAGCTTCGCCTTACGGCTTAGCTCTTTCTTCACCACAACAGACCGGTACATCGACCGCATTACTGCAGAAGCTGTACCGATCCATCTGTCAATCTCCCGTTCCATCCTCCCCTCACTCGTGAACAAGACCCCTAGATACTTGAACTCCTCCACTTGAGGCAGGAACTCTCCACCAACCTGAAGAGGGCAAACCACCCTTTTCCGACTGAGGACCATGGCCTCGGATTTGGAGGTGCTGATCCTCATCCCAGCCGCTTCACACTCGGCTGCAAACCGTCCCAGTGCATGCTGAAGGCCCTGGTTAGAAGGGGCCAACACGACAACGTCATCCGCAAAGAGCAGCCTATGGAGTTGATTTTTTTTTTTTTTTTTCCTTCACGAAATTGTTTAATGCAGCATTCTATATGTATTAGGGATGCAACAAAACAGTTAGTCCACGGTTCAATACATACCTCGGTTTTTAACCACGGTTTTCGGTTCGGTTCTGATGACTTGTCACATCAGTTTTTTGTTATTCTATTCTTAGGCGACAGGAACAGCAAGAGGTTAAGGAGAAAAAATACAATTTTTTATTGCAATACTCTTTCTTTATTTTACTTTAAATAATTGAAAACCCTTACTTAAACTTCAAAACTTTACTTTAAAAAAAACCCTTGTACACATTCCTAGTGTATTGTAAAATACAAAATAAATATATATAAAGATTTACACTGGCAGCTCAGAGCTGTACAGCAGCATTTAAGTATGAAATTGAATGAATAAATGTAAAAATAAAACACTACATAGACTTCACTATAAAATATACATTGATTCTTATTAAAGCTACTGTATTAGTTTTTCAGTCAAGAGCAGTGAGTGATTTTCTCTGTCTTTTGTTGTTGTATTAACATTAAAGGGATAGTTCGTTCAAAAATGAAAATTCTGTAATCGAGAAATGAATACAGGTTTAGAACAATATTAGAGTGAGTAAATAATGACATAATTTTAGAGGTCTGTCTGTCCCTTTAAGGACAGCGTGTTCACTACTGCACTGCTGTCAATTTAAGACCTCCGTGCATCTAATATACAGACACATTCGATTTTACTTTCACTTTAGACATAACCGACTGTGTTTATGTTAACCTTGTGTGTATTTGACAGTATTAGCGCAGTAAGACGACTACTTAGTTCAGTAATCACGTGTTTGACAGGCGTTTAGTGCGAGCGCTTGGAAAAGCGCATGTTAAAACCACGCACGCGAATGAGCCGGCAAGGCTTTAAAACGCATGCAAATAATGAACTTTCGTGATTGTGAATAACTAGGTTCAATATTATATTGAGAATTGTGGCATCCCTAATATGTATATAGGTGTATTTGGGTTGTTTTAAAGGGGTGGTAAACCACGATTTCACTATTCTAACTTTAACTAGCGT
This sequence comes from Gobio gobio, assembly GCF_949357685.1. Classification (NCBI taxonomy): domain Eukaryota; kingdom Metazoa; phylum Chordata; class Actinopteri; order Cypriniformes; family Gobionidae; genus Gobio; species Gobio gobio. Next base: position 52,571,225 of record NC_137097.1, on the reverse strand, counting down.
GTAATGTTGCTGCTTGAGCATAAACAGCATCTGCAAAGTTACAACGTTCAAAGTTTAAAGCAAAGGGAGATATTTGCTTTTAACGAAATCAGTTTCTAAGAACTACAGCAAACGGCCGGTAGGCGACTACAGACATTCCTCCAGGGTTGGTGACATCACCAGCCTCAATATTTACATAAACCCCTCCTCCGAGAATATTAAATAGGGGGGGGGGGGGGCATTTTGTATCGCTGTTGTTGTGGTATAGTTAGGCTGGAGGCAGAGGCCCATCATAAAGCACGAGACAGACAGGGTCGGAGGAGAAGACTGGAAAATGTGACTTAATGGACAATATTCGTCCATTGCAATTCATGAGCAGCGGTTCAGTGAGACAAACACTGCCAGTGTGAATCATGCACTACGGGCGCGCCTCCCGCTGCACATTTCACGGAGGAAAACATCCACAATCTTTGCGAGTTCAATGCCGGATTTGCACAACGGCTTGTCCTGAAAGCTGGATTTAAAAACAGAATCTGTTTATGGGCTGTTTATGGGCTGTTTAACACAACCTGTAAGTCTGATTTATTTTTCATCTATGTGTTTTCCTGTAATAGGTTAATTGTACGTTGTAGCAGAATTGTGGTTCTGCAAACCAGTCTGTTAAATGCTCATTCATACTTAACGTTATCCGACGAACACCTAACATTACAAACACCTAACGTTAAAATCTCAACAGCGAACTTGGCATTAGTGTAAATTATTCTTTGATTAGAGCTTTTATGTATTATTTATCTACAGGCATGCTAAACATGGTTCTGTGTGTGATTTGGCTAACTTACTAGTAAAGCCAGTGTTTAGTGTTCGTTTTGGGTTAATAGTTCTTGCGACAGATATTTGGCTATAATCGTTCTAAAAATACAAAAGTGCCATTCAGTAGCGATCACTATAGATCCGCAGTCTTTACTCTTGAGGACTGAACAGGTTCTGTTCGATCATCTTCACTAAAATGTTCTGGGTCTGATTCGGGTTCATATGGTTTTATTGACGCCATGTTTCTAATATTGACCAAAGCACAGTCTACCGGTAAAGGTAGGGGCGTGACGTTTCCGACAAACGTGCACTAGGTGGTTAGCGAAACACAACACACTGGGCCAGCTAACCAATCTGAGCCCACTGCGTATTTTTGAGGGACTGGCTTCATACAACCCGGAAACCATCAGACCGTTTTACAAGGAGGGACAGAGCAGTGTAGAATAAAGGTCAAATATATGAAAAATAAGGCAATTTTTTTTTAAACGAAGCATGAACACATGTTACAGTGCACCCCACAAACACAATCAAGCCTTCAAAAGAATGTGTTTTACCACCCCTTTAAATGTTTTTAAAAATAATAAAAAGTTCATAGAGTGGTGGGGTAAATTAAACGCGATATGCGGTGACGTCACAATCGTGTTGGATTGTGGTATATGAAGCTGCCTGAAGTGTACATATGAAGTAGACTCGCTCCCTCTGTCAAAATTGAGGGTGCAAGGGTCTGTCCATATAAACTTCCCTTGTCCACTTCACGAAGTGGAACGCACTTCAAAATGGCAGCGGGGATTCCCCCGAGGGGAAGTGCTTAGGGAAGTGTGTTTAAAACTGGAGTGGAACGCAGCACAAGACACATTAAACCTAGATTCATATATTATCTAAGTAATTTTAAGCGCTTCACACACTCTTCATGTTAACATATTATTCATTAACTCATAACCAGTCATTTGTCATGGTGTGTATTTTTATTTTTTTTTTTTTACAAATAATTTATTAATTAAAAGACACTAGACACTGCCAAAAAGTTCTAGTGTAAAATAACAAACCTGACTCTCAATCTTTCCCAGACAGGAGCACCCCGAATTTAATGATTCAGGACTTTTATTTCTTATGCATATTTTGTGATTATTTTATCATTATTTTAATACCTTCTATAAGTAAAGCACTTTGAATTACCATTGTGCATGAAATGTGCTATATAAATAAACTTGTCTTGCCTATTAATTATTTGTTCATGTTTTTTGCAGTACCCAATCTAAAATTGAAACTATTCACCATTTGTAAATATTTATAAATAACGTTTGTGTAAAGGGTTAGGGTTAGGTTTAGGCTATAAAACATAACACCACATAATTGTAATTTGGGTGCAAAACATGTTTTATTGCCTCAACAATTAGTATACTATATCTTTAAATAGGATATCCCTTGCACTGTTGACCCCTTAACCCACCTATAAACCTACCCATACCACCAAACCTGTCCTTAACCTTACTCGTATCCACCTCAATGGCAGCAAAAGTGTTTTGCCATATGAAGATAATGAATCAGTACATTGTACCTAACATTTTTCTTTAACGACAATACATAATTTTTAAAGGTCCCATGGCATGGCATTTTTCTATTATTTTATAATGTTTCCTGAGGTGTACTTATATTGTTAGTATGATTTTTACATCATAAAATGTCATAATTCAGAAATTAAAGGCATTTTTTCTATACTGATGTTTGCCCTGTGGCTGAATGCCCTGTTTCAAGAGGCGTGTCTGCTGTGAGACTTCAGTAAAAACGCCCACTGTTGTGATTGGCTGACATCTTTGCATTTGAAATGAGTATCAGATCATGTAGCGGAGGGGGCGTGGTTTAACAAGGTCTACGAGGCACAAGCTGCTGCCAGAGAGACGGATGGACCTGAGTTCACTTCTCATCAGTTCATCGTCTCAGTTCAGTGAACTGTTGTAGTTACTAGCATAAACTTCAGGTTATTAGTTTATTTCTAGTCGGAGGGGCTGTCACTCATGTCAGAAAGTTAGTAACTTTAGTAAATTATGGATCAGCGCTGACTGGAGACGCGAACTGTTTAGAACGATTCAGTCCGATTTGGTGAACTGATTCGGTTCACTAAAAAAAAACAGTTCAAAAGAATGATTAGTTCGCGAACCGGACATCACTAATGTACCAGAGATGGAGCGATTGCTAACACAGTTATTTATAGTAACTACTGAGTTATGAGAGCGCTGTCTGTCAGCGCGAGTTTATTGTGTTTGTATCTGAGAGTTCTGAATAAACACGAGTCCCAGTCACACCGAGTCCGTCTTCATCATTATTCTACGAACTTTGTAACACATGCAATGTACCATTACAGCTGTCGAGATGAACGAGTTACGAGTAAGTGTTGATTATAGCATTATTTTTAGATATTTTCCTATCATATGAAAAGTGTCAGTGACGCGCATTGAGTACACAGCACAAACAAAGACACAACAGCAGTAATCGAATGTAATCCAGTTTATTGTGGGTCTAGGCTGGCTAGCCCGGATATGCTCACGCTTACCCCCCTTCTGCTTAATCTCGCGCCGCGTTTGGTGCCTCCGCTGTGGGCCAGATGCAGTACTGGGGGTCTGTGATGTTGAAGGCCGACCGGCCAGTACAGCCCGAGCTTCGGCGTGCGTGAGGTTTATCTCTAAAGATGTTGAGCAGAAACTCTCGACTGTATGCACATTTTAGAACAGATAGACGCGACGAGGACGTACAAAAACACTGACTCACAAGATAGAAAACACCGTTCTGTCGGGAGAGAGAGAAGCCGCAGTGTGTGCACGAATAATAAATAATTAGCTACACATCAGAAATCACTGATCACAGATCAGAAGGAACTGAAAAAAGACTTCTGTTTTCATTTGTACATCCAAACACTGAGAAACTGCCAGCATTCACTCGTTCACAAGCCATGATCTCTCGAGGACAAATATAGCGCTTGCATGGGCGCGTGCCAAATTCTCTGGGCGGAGGAAAGGGAGGTAACCGTTCCTGTTATGACTTCATAACAGGAAAATTCCAGATCAGCTCGTCTGGGCTGTCATTTTCTCAAAGGCAGAGAGAGACAGCCACAACTCGGTTTACACTGATCAAAATTTCTAGCCACTTGGGGACAATATTCAGGCTAGGGGAACTCATATTAATGTTGAAAAATCTCATACAATGAAAATTTCATGCCATGGGACCTTTAAAACACCTAATATAAAGTGGGACTCTTATTCTTAATCAGTCATTCGGATCACTTATCGCTACCAAACATGTTTTTTTCCATGATCCATGAATAATTGTTTTCATCTGTTCCTTACTCCCAAAATATAACAACAAAAAACCAGGAAACGAGCTCAGGAGATGTGGAACTGGATTCACCAGCTGGAGTCAGAGAAGTTTGATCTCTTGGATCAAATGAAGAGGCAGAAGTATGAGGTGTAGTGACTATTTTTGCTGAACTGAGGTTAGATAAATCTAGGTGGTGGCTACTGGAATGAAACCTGACTGTGTTTTTATTGGCAAATAGCCTACTAATCTCTATTCCATTTAACTAGAGAAAGCAGGATATAGTGAGTTTTCAAAGTGCAAGGAAAACAGTATTTATCTGAAATATGCTTCCTTCTCAACAGATTGTTGTTTTGCTGAACAGGATTTCTCATGCTCAAAAGTTGTAAGTCACATTAAGTTGATAAGCAGATTGTTTCTGATTAAGTCGTTCTGAACATAACAAATAGGCCTACCCCTTTTCCACCGAGGCAGTGCAGGTGCGGAGCCAGAGCCTAGTTTCAAATTGGTTCTTTGTCTTTACACACCCAAAGCACCAGCTCCGAACCAGGAAAAGTGGTCTAGAAGTAAGAACTGGGCTGGGGGCGGGGAACACAAACTTGTGACCGCCATTTTTGAAATAGCTGCTCGTTTGTAATCTCCGTCTATTCAAATTACGGTGAACTGCACGAATGCGTTGGATTCGCTGTCATTCTGCTGATGTAGGATCGTAAAGCCATGTGAATCAAGTAACGCAATGTTCGTCATTGTTGATGAGCTTGTTTGAGATTCATCAATGCTGTGCAGACCGATTGCCGTATGACAACGAGTACACGAGAGCAAACGACTCCTTATGCTTTTGAATCGCTCATGCTGTATTTTGATATCCTACGCTGATCGTCTGCATAGCGCCGATTCATCACGAACGAGCCTGGGGCCTATACCATGAAGCCGGTTTAGCTGGCTAACCAGACATGTTTAAGCTTAGTTTGTGCCAATCCTGGGTTTTTGGCACCATTAAAGAGGTTTGGCTTTTAGCAGTGTTCATCTCCATAGTAACTTACGTTCCACGTCTAACCTGCTCCAGGGCAGGTTATGTTCTGGATAAGAGATCTCAAACTGAAATTGGACCAATCAGCTGTGAGCACACCTCTGATGCCATAAAGTCACTCCCCCTTTTTCTACTCCAAATTAAAGGTCACTACATATCAAAGCGTCTGGCTTTTAACGATGCGAAAAGAAAAGAAATTAAGGTTTTGGATGAAAACAGTCCAGGGTTTTTCTCCATATAATGGACTTCAGTGGGACCCAAACGGTTCAAGGTCCAAAAGACAGTTTCAGTGCAGCTTCAAAGGGCTTTAAACGACACCAGACGATGAATAAGGGTCTTATCTAGCGAAACGATCAGTTTCTGCGAGAAACCGAGCAGTATTTATGATATTATTTTGCCTCTTAACAGAGGAACACGATCGTCTCTGAGCTCCGCCATTACTTCCGGAGAGTGAGGTCAAATTTGATCGTGGTTATAGATATATCGATAGTAAATGCCTCATTCTACTGATCCGTGCAGTCGCTAATGAGGCATCTACGTATACATCTATGACCACGATCAAATTTGAACTCACTCTCCGGAAGTAATGCCGTAGCTCAGAGACGATCGCGTTCCTCTGTTAAGAGGTAAAATAATATCATAAATACTGCTCGGTTTCTCGCAGAAACTGATCGTTTCGCTAGATAAGACCCTTATTCATCGTCTGGTGTCGTTTAAAGCCCTTTGAAGCTGCACTGAAACTGTCTTTTGGACCTTGAACCGTTTGGGTCCCACTGAAGTCCATTATATGGAGAAAAACCCTGGACTGTTTTCATCCAAAACCTTAATTTCTTTTCGACTTCAGAAAGAAAGACATGGACATCTTGGATGACATGGGGGTGAGTAAATTATCAGCAAAAGTTTATTTAAAAGTGAACTAATCCTTTAAAGCAGCACCAGGTAGGTTTTGCTCTCGGGGTCCCCCTACAGTTGGGAAACAGTATTGTCCTCTACTACTGTCGTAAACTCTGTCATCCTACATCAGGGGATGCGCACTTGCATTTGTTGACATGACAACCATGATAGCCCTGAACACTGCAGGAGGAGTTCACATGCAGGTGTTCTGCTTGCGTCGCGTGTGAAATGTCTTCATCCCAGGTACAGTGGCATATGTTTCAGCATGTCATATGAATATAATTTCATGGGTTTCATTTTTTTCAAACGCCAAATGATCGCGATGCTCACGTTTACAAGCCAGCGTCATTATAGTAGCCTAGTCTATTGGTTCCCGTTTTACAGAATCTATTTGATACTTCAATTCAATGTTTGAGTGGTAGGTAATAACCATATATCGTCAATATTATAATATCAAGCTACCATAGATGAATCTGACCGAATTTAAGGAAGTGGGGGTGGTGGTGGAAGTGACGTATATGCCGTAAAGCGGTCGAATTTTGTAGTTCTTTTTGTTCTCATCTTACTACCCGAAACCCGAAGTTTAAAAGTACGATTAAAAACGATACAGACCCCGTCAGGCTATGGCAGACGTGTCATTCAACCTATTGTAAGTCGATGTATCATCACAAGAGTCTTGAAAATATATTATGAAGGTTGAAAAGTTACCTGGTGCTGCTTTAATCAATTACACATGTATAATTTTAGTTAATCAATCATTAATAGGCACTTGGTTAAAATTATTATAAATAGCCTATATAAAGGTCATACAACTAAGCTTTAAAATCAATAAATAAAGCTATATTTTCTCAATATATCAACTAAACTAACTTCATAACTTTTACTTGCATTGACGTAGTAAGATTTTTCTTTAAGTGGTCCTCTTTTATAGACAGCTCTTTTCTTCTTCCTGTGTAAATTAGTTTAAATTCTTAGTATTTTTCAATCATGTCATATTCTGCTGAAGAGAGAAATGAATTTCACTGCTTCTCTCGCGAGAAGTGAATCTCAGTTTCCTTGATCCACAGCATGTGATTGGCTGTTCACTGTTGATGTCACAGCTAAACTCCTAAACTCAGGATCAAAGCCTGAGTTGATAGAGAAAGCGGATGATCAGTATCATGGGACCAACAAAGCCTGAATAGATTGGTTTGGTTTTGTCAACTCGAAACTAATCCTGTAACTCTGAGTTTGTTAAACTACCATCATGGTACAGGCCTCTGGTGTGTTTCAGTGTTTGTGTTTCCCGCTGCCTCGCTAACGTTGCTGAGAAAGATGAGAGGTATACAGTGACGTAAGAACTGGCTCTGTGGTGGAAAGGCAAACTGGTTCTTTAGAAGGCACGTCAGTCAAACCAACTAAGAAATGGCACTAGCACTAGCTCTGAACTAGCACCCGGTTCATTCTGGTGGAAAAGGGGTAACATTTATGCAGAAAAATGTGCCTCTTTGCTAAGAGACAAATGAAAACAATATGTGTTCTAAAATCAGCTCCAAATATCGAACATGTTTGATATCCACCTCGATTGATTCAATGCCTGAAGCAAAAAAATCTTCAATCTGCAATTTTCTGTGAAATCTGTCAACTCAGACTGCCCAAAATCTGCAGAATGACTTTGACTTTCGAAAACTAGCATCGACTTGTCCATACTACAAATCGGTGTAAAAATCTGAGCAAAAGGCATATCAGCCTTAAAGGGTTAGTTCACCCAAAAATGAAAATTCTGTCATTAATTACTTACCCTCATGTCGTTTGACACCCGTAAGACCTCCGTTGATCTTCGGAACACAAATGAAGATATTTCTAGTTGAAATCTGATGGCTCTGAAAGGCCTCCATTGGCACAATGCACGGTTCACTCTCAAGACCCTTAAAAGGTACTAAAGACGTCGTTACAAAGTCCATCTCTCTACAGTGGTTCTACAATAACTTTATGAATCGGCGAGAATTGTTTTTGTGCGCAAAAAACCCTAAATAACGACTTATATAGTGATGACGATTTCAAAACACGGAATCATGAAGCTTCGAAGCGTTATGAATCAGTGAGTCGAATCAGCAGTTTGGATCGCCAAATTTCAGCAGTTTGGTGGTTTGACACGCGATCCGAATCATGATTCGACTCACTGATTCATAACACTTCGAAGCTTCATGATTCCGTGTTTTGAAATCGTCATCACTATATAAGTCGTTATTTAGGGTTTTTTGCGCACAAAAACTATTCTCGCCGATTCATAAAGTTATTGTAGAGCCACTGTAGTGAGATGGACTTTGTAACGACGTCTTTAGTACCTTTTAATGGTCTTGAGAGTGAACCGTGCATTGTGCCAATGGAGGCCTTTCAGAGCCATCAGATTTCAACTAAAATATCTTCATTTGTGTTCCGAAGATCAACGGAGGTCTTACGGGTGTCAAACGACATGAGGGTAAGTAATTAATGACAGAATTTTCATTTTTGGGTGAACTAACCCTTTAAAGAGATGGAAATTCTGTCATCATTTACTCACCCTCATGTCATTCCAAAGATGTATTTCTTTCATTTCTTTTTTCTACTGCACAAAAGAAGATATTTTGGAAAAGATATTGATAGCCAAGCAGTTTCGGTTCCCATTGACTTCCATTGCATACAATGGAAGTCAATGGGAACTGAAACTCGCTTAAGAACAGTTTCCACTAAAATTACCCACAATTTGTCCCAGGACAAGGAAATATTTTACCCCCAGACCTGTTGCTGTCTGCGTTTCCACCGCAGTCTAAAGTACAGTGAAGATTAGTCCGGTGACATAGGACTGTGTGCGAATAGAAAACAACTCTTACTGCACCCACGCAACAGACTTTTAAAAATGGTGGTTGAAATAAAATGCTGCGTTGGAGTCAACCAATCAAAATGCTGCATTAACTCAGCATTGTTGTTCAGCAAGTCCCACTCCTAAAAGTTCCTGAACTTTGAAAAAGTACTACCTCGCGAGTAGGGTCTTTTTGAGGGGGACATTTTTACCCAGAACTTAATTTAAACCCTGGTCCCTATGGTCGAAACACACAGAGTGCCACCCCAAAGTCCCTGAAGTCCCTTTTCACTGCTTTAGTTTCCAACATTCTTTAGAATATCTTACTTTATATTCCACAGAAGCAAAAAGAAGTCTTGGTGAGTAAATGATAACAGAATTGTTTTTTTGTTTTGTTTTTTTGGACTATCCCTTTAAGCCAAAATTAGGCTTTGCTTATTTCTTAAGCATTTTTCTTTCATGAAAAAGACTGGTAATCTGTCTATATGAAAAATTGTCTCTCAGTTGTGCTGAAGTTTCACCTCTTTCTTTATCACAGCAAAAAAGTCCATGGTAAAGGAAAGGTCGGAGGTCGCTGGAAATAAGACATTGGATAATTCTGAAAAGCCAACATGGATGCTTTTACTTCTGACTCTTCTGACAATTTCACAGCCTCTGCAAAAAAATAATAATTTCTGAATATGTTCAAAACCTCTCTCAGATCTGATGTGCTTGGATTAGATTAACCGCTTCTGCTTGTTTTATTTTCATTTGTAAGGCACTGTGGATAAAAGTGTCTGCTAAATTAATAAATGTAAATGTAAACTGTGTCTGATTCATCACTTAATCACAGACTGACCTTTAGTAAAGTAGACTGGTTATGCAACTGAAACCATTTCACTCTGAAAGGGGAGAAGCGTCTTTGACGTGATTTAAAGGTCCCATGGCATGGCATTTTTCTATTATTTTATAATGTTTCCTGAGGTGTACTTATATTGTTAGTATGATTTTTACATCATAAAATGTCATCATTTAGAAATAAAAGGCATTTTTCCTATACTGCTGTTTGCCCTGTGGCTGAAGGCCCTGTTACAAGAGGCGTGTCTGCTGTGAGACTTCAGTAAAAACGCCCACTGTTGTGATAGGCTGACATCTTTGCATTTGATATGAGCGGAGGGGGCGTGGTTTAACGAGGTCTACGAGGCACGAGCAGGCACGAGCTGCTGCCAGAGAGATGGATGGACCGGAGTTCACTTCACATCGGTTCTGTCAGTCTCAGTTCAGTGAACTGTTTTAGTTACAGCATATACTTCAGGTTATTAGTCTATTTCTAGTCGGAGGGGCTGTCACTCATGTCAGAAAGTTAGTAACTTTAGTAAATTATGGATCAGCGCTGACTGGAGACGCGAACCGTTTAGAACGATTCAGTCCGATTTGGTGAACTGATTCGGTTCACTAAAAAGAACCGGTTCAAAAGAAAGATCGTTCGCGAACCGGACATCACTAATGTACCAGAGACTGAGCTCAGCGATTGCTAACAAAGTTATTTATAGTCAGTGCTTTAAGTGGAAAAAATAAAGTGCCGGTACTCACCAGAGGGGGCGGGGCTTTGTTGGGGGCGTGGTTATTGGGGGATTGTTTAGTCAGTAATTCAAGAAGGTCTGTATTTTAAAGCTCTTTCTAACTTGTTCTCAGCCTTAGAACTTACATATAGTTCTTGTAATTGTGTAAATATATAATTTGTTACAATAAGGGTTTATTTACAAAGCAAGACCATTGACGGCACCTCATTAGGCTACCATGCAGGCCAATTTTCACTTTTTTCTTTCTTTTTTCTAATCAACACAGTTAGAAACTATAGTTGGGTCATTCCTGGTATGCGGTAACATTTTGGCTTCATAAATGTTTGAAAAAAAAGTACATGATTTTCATGTTTTTAGCATTCTACCAAAATGGTGACATGTTTAACTAGTCAGAATACATATTGGTCAAGCTCAGGGACTAAAAAAATAATAATTATGGGTAGATTCATTGTTCAGACACTGGCCGTGAAGGTGTTCCACCCTGTTAGGGACATATACATAGTTATCACAAAATGTTAATAATGTAAATGTTAAACAATAACAAGTTTTTCTTGGATAGTATATGTCCCTTATGCCATCATGGTATTTTTTTTAAATTCTTGAAACAATAACAAAACTATTATTGATGAATAGAATGTCTTGATTATTAAGAACAGGTACTTTTTGTACCCATTTTTGCCAACAGGATGGTAAATAATAAAAAAATGTGTTTAAAAACATATATTGTATATGCTTTTAATGATCCTCACCTCCCAAAATGAAACATAAGTATGCAAAACATTTAACGTTGCTGTCAAATTATTATTTAAAAATGACTCGCCTAACAGGGTGGAAGACCATAACAGTGGATGAGTTTTCCGTCATTGTCCTGCATGATTTGCCATCAGTGGCACTGCACCTATATAACATGGTTTTATATATAATATTTATATATGCATATATGTGTTTATAGAATTTGCAATATACACAAAATACGATTTATTCTATTAGAATTTCCACCCTGTTAGGTTTATAGATCTAACAGGGCGGAATCAACAGGGTGGAGCATTTTAAGATAAGTTAGCCGTTGCTCTTTGAGGGATCAACGTTTAGCTAACTAACCTTTTACAGATAAACAGAACTTTTATAACTATGTCAGATATGTTTTTAAAAAAATTTGACCGGACAAACATTCTTCATAACAGAGCCTAACAGGGTGGAACTTTAAGAGTGGGACAAGCAGGATAACATTTCAAAAACTAAAAAAAAGGTAGAGGTGAGTTGAAGCTTACTTAATTTTGTACGGTTGAATTCCAGCAGGAAAAACAAATTATGTAATTTCCTGAAAATTGTCTCAATGAAATTGTGGTCTTTTTTGGAAGTCGAGAAATACATACTAACAGGGTGGAAGATGACTTCAGGGACACAGTAAATGAAGACAATTGTAAAAAAAAAAAAAAAAAAAAACCCTATAGTTTCGCATGATTTATATGTATAACTAGAGGTAGTTTAGCCTATTCTATAACATAATCTAAAAATATTTTGAGATTTTCATCTTTTCATGGTTTATAGTTCTTGTGGAAGTTGATTACTTTGCACTGAGGACATGATAAAATTGAATGCATATATCAATAAAAAGGTGTGCAAAATACAAAATAGTATTTTTAATACCTATTATATCTGTTTAAGTGATAAAGAAGACCTACATTTATAATTTAAGCCATTTCTTATGTGACTCATTTAATAGAAAATATGAGTAAGTAAATCATAAAGACAGAAAAGTCACTGTATAACATGAACGACCCAGCTATAACATGCGGCTGTTGTCATCGGTAGAAGTGGTGCCACCCTCGTCCGCGGCACAAGTGCTTTGTATTTTAACCATAGATTTTAAACGAGCAGCTATGGTTGCGCGTTTCCAACCCAGTCTCACGTGGCGTTTCACACACCCTCTCCGGACCACTTTGAGTTGTTGACACTGACAGCGGCAAAAGCGACGCATGCGCTTTTCACTTGTAAAACTCAAGGGTGTATGGGTAATGTAGTCCCTGCTCGCAAATGAGCGTACCGGTACGCTAAAAGCACGTTCTGGGCGCACGGAGAGGTGGCGGTACGCTCAAGAGCTATATTTGGAAGTGGCGGTACTGGGTACCGGCGCGTACCGGCCCACTTAAAGCACTGTTTATAGTAACTACTGAGTTATGAGAGCGCTGTCAGTCAGCGCGAGTTTATTGTGTTTGTATTTGAGAGTTCTGAATAAACACGAGTCCCAGTCACACTGAGTCCGTCTTCATCATTATTACCAACTTTGTAACACATGCAAAGTACCATTACAGCTGTCGAGATGAACGAGTTATGAGTAAGTGTTGATAATACCATTATTTTTAGATATGTTCCTATCATATGAAAAGCGTCAGTGACGCGCATTGAGTACACAGCGCAAACAAAGACACAACAGCAGTAATCGAATGTAATCCAGTTTATTGTGGGAATAGCTGGCTAGCCTAGCCCAGATACCCTCACGCTTACCCCCCTTCTGCTTAATCTCGCGCCGTGTATGGCGCCTCCGCTGTGGGCCAGATGCAGTACTGGGGGTCGGGGATGTTGGAGGCCGACGGGCCAGTGCAGCCCGAGCCTCGGCGTGTGTAAGGTTTATCTCTAAAGATGTTACTCTGCTGATGTTGAGCAGAAACTCACGACTGTATGCACATTGTAGAACAGATAGACGCGACGAGGACGTACAAAAACACTGTCTCACAAGATAGAAAACACGAAAACACGCTCTGTCGGGAGAGAGAGAAGCCGCAGCGTGTGCACGAATAATAAATATTTACATTTACATTTATGCATTTGGCAGACGCTTTTATCCAAAGCGACTTACATTGCATTCAAGGTACACATTTTACATATTTGTCAGTTCTTGCTTTCCCTGGGAATCGAACACATGACCTTGGCGTTGCTAGCGCCATGCTCTACTGTTTGAGCTACAGGAAAGCAAATAATTAGCTACACATAAGAAAACACTGATCACAGATCAGAAGGAACTGAAAAAAGACTTCTGTTTTCATTTGTACATCCAAACACTGAGAAACTGCCAGCGTTCACTCGTTCACAAGCAATGATCTCTCGAGCGTTTGCATGGGCGTGCCAGATTCTCTGGGTGGAGGAAAGGGAGGTAACCGTTCCTGCTTGGACGTCAAACCAGGAGACTTCAGGATTGGCTCGTCTGGCCTGTCATTTTCTCAAAGGCAGAGAAAGACAGCCAGAACTCGGGTTTACACCGATCAACATTTCTATCCACTTGGGGACAATATTCAGGCTAGGGGAACTCATATTAATGTTGAAAAACCTCATAAAATGAAAATTTCATGCCATGGGACCTTTAAAAGCGTCTGCCCTTCATGCATACTGTATAAAACAGTCTGCGAATCCTGTTTGGAAAATGTGGGTTTCCAGCTCACATGTCTGGCTATTAGCAAAAGTAATTTCCAAGTACTTCCCTAAATATCTTTTGGTCAGTTTTCATTGGGTTAGTTGAAGTAAAATGGGATGTTATAATTTGCCAAGGAACCCAAAAGTTAAAACTGTTATAATCAGATGAAGTCTCTTGTGCTGGAGTGACCGAAAGTAGGAAAATATTGTGTTAGGGAGTGTTCACCTCTTTCATAAACCATCATTATGCCATTTAGCTCCCAGCAAATACTTGTGTTTCAATTACAAGTGTAATTGTGAAAGAAAGAAAAAGGTGTGTACTCTAATAGCTAAGGCTGCATGAAATTTCTTCCATTAATGACTCACCCCAATGTTGTTCCACACCCGTAAGACCTCCGTTCATCCTCGGAACACAGTTTAAGATATTTTAGATTTAGTCCGAGGGCTTTCAGTCCTTTGAATGTAAGTGTATGAACACTAACATTCAAATCGCACCAGATAACACGTCACAGCGTCTTACGTCAGCAGCGTCACTGTGGCGTTGTGAACGCGGATTCAAACTAAACCGGAAGAGAAGACAATGCTTAATAAAGTCTTAGTTTTTGTTATTTTTGGACCAAAATGTATTGTCGACGCTTCAAAAGAGTCTAACCAAATGATGTCACATATGGACTACTTTGATGATGTTTTCATTACCTTTCTGGACGTGGACAGCAAAGTGTGCATACACTAACATTCAAATCTTATCTTATCTTAAACTGTGTTCCGAGGATGAACGGAGGTCTTACGGGTGTGGAACAACATTGGGGTGAGTCATTAATGGAAGAAATTTTTGGTGTGAACTAACCCTTTAAGGTTGAGTTAAGGGGAAGGGTAATAATAATAGATACAGTTACAGATCTAATTACATGCAGGTAAAACATGCGTTAGTAGTTTTACATGTTACAATATATATATATATTATTGTAAAATTTGAACTTGTAAAATCACATTAAATGTCCCGTTTTTCGTGTTTTTTTGAAGCTTTGATTGTGTTTAGAGTGTGCAATATAACATGTGTTCATGTTTCGCGTGTAAAAAAACAGTATTTTTCACACAATTTACTTGTATACTGCTGTTTTCACTGTCCTCAAAACGGCTTGAAAGATTTCCCTGTTCTATGAAGTCCCTCCTTCAGAAACACGTAACGAGTTCTGATTGTGCCAGCGGTTCCCGTGTTGTGATTCGACAGCAGCTTAGGGCACGCAGAGCGCACGTTACCGGAAAGGTCACGCCTCTCACCATAACGGGGATGCATGCGCTCAATGATCAACTGTGCGTTCACACCGCCGCCGGCGAGAGCGTCAAACTTCGCTCTGGCCGCCCTGCCATCGACGCTGTAGAAGATTCGTGGACGCACTGCCGCTCTGACGTAGATCGAATGCTTGGTCTTTTTTGAAACAGCATTTAAAGGGGCTGCAAAGCAAACACTCATGTTGATCGGCTATTGTGCTGACTGACCACAAGTAGGGTATAACCGTATAATATAACCTCATGAAATCATTTGAATGTGAAAGTTAAAAAAAGCAGATCGATGGAAAGAACTTAACAAATATAGTTACATGTTTGCTAACGAAATAAACCAATTAAAAGCCATTTGTGTGGTGTATAAATAATGTTGCGCATCTTCTTATCAAACCCGCCGCACCAGCAGTGATCAACCTCTCTCTATTTTGCTTGGGAACTAATGTGGTCGGAACCGAAGTTTACAGCGCTGCGTTCTCTAGAATCATCTCAAGCGGAGCACTTCTACATTCCCATTGGTTGCCGCCGGCTGCCGCCGAACCGCGTCATAGCTCATTACCATAAAGTTGACCTGATCCCAACTCTCCTCGACGCCCAAATCGTCCAAGACGCGCCGCACCGCTCTCGCCGGAGCTCGCCGCCGGGCTCCCATTGAGAATGAATGACTTCCGGCCACTTTGACGCTCTCGCCGGCGGCGGTGTGAACGCACAGTTGATCATTGAGCGCATGCATCCCCGTTATGGTGAGAGGCGTGACCTTTCCGGTAACGTGCGCTCTGCGTGCCCTAAGCTGCTGTCGAATCACAACACGGGAACCGCTGGCACAATCAGAACTCGTTACGTGTTTCTGTACTTACGTGTTTCTGAACGAGTAAGTACAGCGTCCCTGGGAAAGCCAAACAAAGGTGACTTGACTCCGGGATGAAAATAACAGCGTCTCGACGACATGGCAACAAACAAACTATACGAACGCAACACTTCCTATTCTCCACGCGGGAGCAACAAGACCACGCCCCCTTTTTCGCGCGTTCTTGTGGGCGGAGGTTATGCTGCGTTCCATTATGGTCAACGATCCGACTCGGCCCTCGGATATGACGTCACTTCCACACTTCAAGCGTTCTGGTATGTTTTGCGCGTCCGAGTCGGAGAAAAACATGGACGGCGCCTCGTCATGCAGTGCGCGCTCCACACTCCGCACACACACTTGGTTATGCGCCTAATAATAGCTAACAATAATCTAGGTTAACGTTATCAAATCAAATCATGCATTTTCTAACGTTACCTACCGCGAGTCAGCGCTGCGCCAGTTTGAAAAAGGCGGGTACAGGACCCTTTTTAATGAACGTTTGTTGTAGGTCTACTAGGCATAGAGATATCTGAACATCTTTGCCAAATGAACATTTAAACAACTAAATTGGTCCAAAAACAATGAAAACAATTCATAATTACAAGTCACACAGGTCGCAGCCATCTTGTATTCCGATTCGGAATTCTTGCTCGGTGTCCTCACGGTTGTCCAAACTTCCGAGCGGAAAAATCAGAGGAAAGGGGGCGTGTTGGTGCGTGTTGCTAGGTAACGTCTGTCTTCCTAGTCGGAGCTCCGACACGGATAAATAATAGAACGCAGCATTAGTCGACATACTGCTCTACTGACGTAATTACAGCAGGAAATACCAGGATGTAGTTCTAACCAGCCGTTCGCTGTAGGCTTTGAAAGGGAACTTCTGTTAAATAAAATATCTCGCTTGGCATTGAACTTTGAGCTTTATAATTTTACAGGTATTATAAATGCTCTAACAGCAACATTACACACTAACTAAAGTTTGAAAAATGGGATCACGAAGAACAGGACCTTTAAAATTACATTTTACCTAAACTGAACGGGTTGATCTGTTGACATCTGGTGGCCGGCCTATGTTAGTTCACAATAAATTAGTTTTATGTTCACTCTATATATGCCTCATGTGACAAATTTTGCTGCTGCTTCAGTATTTGTATCATGCGTATTTCAGTATGTTTTTCACATGTTCCTATGGTAGGCTATACTGGGAAACAACGATTAGAATTTTGTAAGTTTTAAAAGGTTTTATTGGCAAAAACATTCATGCAAAGAGTCGATATTTACAGTTGATCCATCTACTGCATAACCTCTGCAAATCGCGCTGGCATGCTGGATATCAGCTTCTGATGGGGATCTATTCTTGCCTTATTAGGGCTTGCAGTTGATCACAATTTGTGGATTTTATCTTGTCCACTTGCCTTTAGAGGATTGACCAGGTTCTCTTTGGGTTTAATATCCGGGTAAATAGTTCTTTCAGGTGCAGTAGGCCTGTTCTTTGCAGAAATTTCCTTGCATTCCTTGAAGTCATTTTGCTGCAAAGCGATGAAAGGTAGTGGTCGTTTTTACACTTTATCTATGTTTTTTCCTGACAGTATTTTTCTTTTTTAAATAGACCTTTTCTGGTGCCCCTTCTTATTTTTTTATTTTATTTTATTTTTTACTGTTTTTTAACAGTGTTGTAAAAGAGGTAATCTAGTAGGGCTAGTTCATCTAGGGTTTCAGGCAATAAACAGGATGGTGTATCGGTCAGAATACAGGAATAAAGACGAGGAGATATTCTTCTTTAGATTGTATTGGACTTCAGCAGTGCTCATCAGAACATTCCAATATCCAGTATTGTCATTATAGTCTGATAATAAAACAAATAAATCACCATTAGGTACTGCCATCTAAACAGTTACAGTACATACATTTCTATGCAACGTAAAGAATATATCCACACATATAATACAAATCAGGTTCATCTAACATAAATATCTCAATAAACATTAATATGCCCCTTAGAACATAATCTACAATTACATAAACATGAATATTACTACTTGGAGAAATATAAAGCGCTTCACCTATTTCACTGACCAGTTCACATTAAACTGTATTAGAAAAGGTTTACAAAAGGAGCAATGGCGACATCTTCTGGCCAGACAAGGCTACAACTCAAACAGCGTCTGCACATGGTCTAGTGAGCACGATATTAATTCCCTTAACTCAATATTATAAACGTAACGATGAAACTTATATATCAGAAGGCTCACACTAGTTAACTTATTATTTCCTACAGTGTTTTACAACATAAACATTGTTCTATCACTATAAATCTCACTCTGGCACATGATAATGCATAATCATTTCTACAATAGAAACATTAACACAGCAAAGTAGCAGTCACTTACTTTCCGTCATTAACTCAACGCATGAACATTGGAAGCTGGATTGTTCAGTAGGGACTAAGGAAGCTGCACAGCACAGATACGTAGGCTAAATGATGTCGTTAAACTTGAACTCGTTTCCATAAATGTGCAAGCACATTTGCTCCCTTTAAAAGGCTTATCAGTCAGGCTGTGAGGGGCTCACAGAGGCATCGTCCATCCCCGACGGGAGAGCTGGCAACATCACCAACCGAGCTACTGGTCGGGTGTACACATGTCCTTTGATGTCCACATCGGCAGATCTAATGCGTCCATCGTCGCTGCGGTGACTCTTGATTACATGCCCAATGGGCCACAAGGCTCGAGGTAGCTGCGGGTCCACCAGCATGACAACAGCCTTTTCCAGTAGTTCAGGGGAAGAGGAGTGCCATTTCTGTCTAGTTTGCAGCCCAGGGAGATATTCCCTGATGAATCTGGACCAGAACTGATCAGCGAGAACCTGTGAATGCCTCCAGCGTCTACGGCTCAGGAGCTCCGTCTCAGGATAAACCACTTGGGGAAGAGATCCATCAGGCCGCCCCATAAGCAGACTATTGGGTGTCACGGGGTCGATATCCGCGATGTCGGCAGATACGTAACCCAATGGTTTGGAATTGAGAATTGCCTCAACTTCCAGGAGAACGGTGAGCAGGACGTCCTCATGAACAGGTTGGGCCCCAACACAGGTGTAAAGTGCAGACTTGACAGAGCGGACCTCTCTTTCCCACACTCCACCGAGGTGTGAAGCTGCAGGAGGGTTGAACTGGAACTTAATCCTCTGTCGCGCGAGTGGTTTCTGCAAGGTTGGCTCCATACTGGCAAAAGCCTCTCTTATTTCCCGTTCTCCTCCTTTAAAATTGGTTCCCTGATCTGACAACAACTCTGCAGGTGTCCCCCTTCTGGCGATGAACCGTCTTAGGGCCATCAAATAAGCATCCGCATCCATATTTCTGAGGAGATCCAAGTGTACCGCCCTGGTTGTTAAACACTTAAATATTATCCCCCAGTGTTTCTCCTGACGTCTGCCTATCTTCACTAACATGGGCCCAAAACAATCCACGCCAGTGGAGTGGAAGGCTGGTTTGTGTAATCGGAGACGAGCAACGGGAAGGTCCGCCATTCGGGGAATGGAGGGTTGAGCTCTCCAACGCTGACAATCGGCACAAGAATGCTGGTGTCTGCGAATTGCCTCCCTCCCACGGATTATCCAGAATGACCGCCGCATCTCCGCAAAGACTCGCTCTGGACCAGGATGATGCAGGTCGCTATCATACTTTTGGATAAGCAAGCGTGTAAAGGGGTGTGAGGCATCCAAAACCACAGGGTGCAATGTCAAGTCGTCTTGACCTTCCAAACGTCGCAGCCGACCTCCTACTCTTATAAGGTCCGTGGATTTGTCCAACTCTGGAGCCAAGGTGAGTAACCGACTCCCATGTGCGACAGGCTTCCCTACTGCAAGGAGTTTGTAGTCCTCTGGGAAAGACTGTTGTTGGGCTCGCTGGAGAACTATCATCTCCACCTTTTGGTACTCTTCAGCACTCGTGGTAAACTAGAAGGGGTTTGTCCTAGGATTTCTTGAGCATCTATGAGCTCCTGCCAGTTTCGGTACAGCTTGTCATCCCTGCTGATTGACATTGGTGAGGTAATCGTTACTCCACAGAAGGTGGTCTTCCGGAGTTCCGCTTTATCCTCAAATGGTTCGGTGCTGGGTCTTTCTGGCCAAGTAGCTGGGTTCTGGAGAAGGAAGGGAGGTCCTTGAGACCATCGGTTGGGATCTATTAAGGCCTCCAGGGTCTTCCCTCTCGTCAGATCGTCAGCAGGATTATTTGCAGAGTCCACGTAGCGCCAAGTGCACTTCTCCGTTAACTCCTGGATCTCAGCTGTTCTGGCGCCCACGAAGACCTTGTATCGACAAGACTGAGAGTGTAGCCAGGTCAGTACTGTAGTGGAGTCGGACCACATCACAGTTCGAGCCACTGTCAAAGTAAGTTCCCTCTCGAGAACGCGAGCCAGCTGTGCTGCAACCAGAGCTCCGCAAAGCTCCAGGCGTGGGATAGAATGCAGACGTCTTGGAGCTACTTGTGAACTAGCAAGGATAAAAGACAGGTGGACCTGTCCTTCCTTGTCTTCGGTTCTCATGTAGGCTACGGCTCCATATGCTTGCTCAGAGGCGTCTGCAAAGATGTGCACCTCACGTGTGGCACCCGCAAGGTTAACGTCCGCCGGAACATATGCACGTGGGAATGTAAGTAGAGGTAAGGACTCAAGTTCAGCCTCCCAGCTGAACCAGGCCTGCAGGAGGTCGGTGGGTAAGTTCGAGTCATCCCATCCTCGCTTCTTATCCCACAGCTGCCTGATGATGAGCTTTGCTCGGGTGGAGAAAGGTAACATATAACCCTGGGGATCATATTGTGTAGCTAGAACTCTGTAGATGTTCCTCAAGGTTGGTTCCTCGTAGGACACAGGCCTATGTTTGTAGCCCAAGGAGTCGGTTGCCCAATTCCAGCTGAGACCAAGTGTTGACTCGAGAGGGTTGGACTTATCCTGTGCCAGCCACAGGTCCAGGCTTTCCGATCTGGCCTCTTGAGGCAAGTGACGCAGGACGCTTGGATCGTTGTAAGCCCATTGGCGCAACTCAAAACCTGCAGATATCAGAAGATCCCTGAGTCGATCAACAAGTCGTTTGGCCTCACCCGATGTACCCATGCTCTGCAGGCAATTATCCACATAAAAGCAGTTCTCAACCGAGAATTTCAGGTCATCGTCAGGCCCGAAGTGGTCAACAACATGGCACTGTAAGGCATATGTCGCACAGCACGGGCTACAGGTTGCGCCGAAAGGCAAAACTTGCCACTCAAATGTTCTTGGAGGCTCTTCCACCTTCAGGTCCCGCCACAGGAACCTTAGAAGGCGGCGATCTTCAGGGATGAGGCGGACTTGATGGAACATCCCCTTGATGTCTCCACTAACCGCGATGGGGTGTTCACGAAATCTCAGTAAAACTCCCAGCAAAGGGGCACCAAGAGTAGGGCCCGGTAACAGGTACTGGTTCAGGGTCTGCCCAAGGTACTGGTGAGAGCAGTTAAAGACCAGGCGGGGTTTCCCATTGTGGCTGACGAGATGATGTGAGATGTACCATCCTTCTTTGGTTGAGGTATCCTCAGTGATTTCCCTCACAGCACCTGCTTCAATGAGCTTCTGCATTTCCTTCCTGTATGCATCCGCCAGCCTGGGGTCCTTTAAGAGTCGCTTCTCAGTACTACGTAACATGGGCATAACTGCCTCCTTTGGCGAGTGCAATGGTGGCATGCTTGCCTGTCGCAGCAATGGTGTGGCATACCTAAGAATTCCATCCACATTAGTACGGACAGTGGATTCAAGCAATGCTACAGCCTGTTGATCCTGCTTTGACCGAGTCACCTCTCTTTCTGGTCGGTAAGGTACAGTGTCTACTTGCCAGAGCCTCTCAACATGCTTGTAAAGCTCATCCATTGATGGCGCATATGAAGTATACAGGCACTGTGCAGGTTGGATAGGCCGCCCCATGAATGGGGTGGGGCCCTGAAGAGTCCACCCAAGCCGGGTGCGGACTGCGGCTGGGCCACCTGATGGACCAAGTCTGACTGGCTCAACAGGTGTTATCAGCTGAGGGTTATCGGATCCTACAAGGAGTGTTGGCTGAGCATCTCTTAAGGCAGGTAGGGGAATACCACTTAGGTATTTGTATTTTCTCTTCAGGCGGTCAATGGGGTAAGTATGCTGTGCTAGGCTGAGGCGGCCAGCTGTGAAGGCCCCCTTGATCTTATAGCTGATGTGAGGGTTCGCCACTGGTGAGACGCTGAAAGACACTGTGTGGCCATGGAGGATCTGGATGTCCTGTCGGACTGTACGCAAAGGAAGCGCTTCGGGTTTGCCCTTTAGGCCAAGAAACTTAGCTGCTGCTGGCAACAACATGGTCCTCTCTGACCCATCATCGAGGATCGCAAAGGTGTCCAGCGTCCGATCTCCATAATGTACAAGCACCGGGACGACCTTCAACATGACTCGATTCCCGGCTCCAGGTCTGTCCAGGTAGAGCGAATCAGCCGCAGAGCTAGTTAAGCAGCTCTCTTCTTTAGCAGCTACATCTTTATTGCCCCTCTCTGCTCTTGTATTTATCTCGTGAAGAGCCAGTAGGTGCTTTGCCTGACAGATGTTGCAAGGTTTCTTCAATGTGCACTGAGCAGCTTGATGAGTTTGTGCGCAGCGCCAGCACCGTTTGTTAACCCGGATCCATTCCCTAAGCTGGTCTCTAGAGAGTTTGGTGACAGCACTGCATTGACTAAGATAATGTTCAGTACTCTCACAGTAGGCACAGTAGGCTTTACTCTTGGCTCCTCGGTTAGTTGAACTCTCTTTAAGATACGAAGAAGCTGTCTCTGCCGACTCACCAGCTCCATGAAGGACAGTCACCGTCTGTCTACCAGGACGACCATCAGTCTTCACGTTCTGCCTTTCCTTTATTCTGCGTCCAGTAGCCTGACTGTCGAAGCCCTGACACCATGATTCATAGCGGAGCCATTCTGACAAATCATGTAAAGTGTGGGTCGCCCCCAACTGCTTGAACTGATGTCGACGGAAATCAGCTCGCTGCTCCGGAGGGAGCTTACTCAGCAGACGAGCAACATGTGATCCGCAGTTGAGTTCGATTCCCCCTTCAGGTCCCAGAGTCTGCAATAAACCCACTAAAGATTGTATCTGGAGAGAGAACTTCTGGAATGTCATAGTATCACCTCGCCTCACCTCGGGAGTCTCCAGGACGTTCGCTATCTTCTTTAAGGCAAGTTGATGAGGCTGCCCGAATTTGTCATGGAGGGCTGACATAGTGTCACTATAAGGGGTGGGTGAGTTTAGATAAGCATCAGCTATCAGCTTGGCTTCCTCCAGCTTTAAATGATCTACAAGTATCTGATACTTGAAGAGTTCTGTAGCCGTGGATGGGAGTAGGTTTTCTAAAGCTATGCGAAGCCGTGCAAACTCACTGGGATCCGGATGAATGAACCTTGGGATTGTGGGTTGAGGCCCTCGATACACTTGTTCATTCCCCAGCGGCTGCATAAACGGGTTAGATGGCGGCATACCATGTATCGCTCCGTATCTGGCCTCTAAGGGATGGTAGGCACGGGCAGGTGCTGATTTCATTACAGGTGCATGAGCTGGGGCAGGGTGTGTGAGCAACTGAGAGGGCCGTTTAGAGTGGTATGATGATATCCCTCAATCAGAAGCAGGAGCGGGGTACTGAGGATGCAGTGGAGACTTACAAGGCATACATACTCTACCTCCGGGGGAAAAGTCGAGCTGGTTACCGGTCTAGCCCTTGTTCTTCGACCCTGAGATTGCGCATGCCTCCCGTCAGGTTCTCATCAGGTTCAGGCCAGGGTGGAGGATCAGGCCAGTCCTCATCCTCCATTTCCTTCGAGTGTGCTGCATCAGTGAAACTTCTTGAGGCCACAGCACCGGCCTGTGGAGATGTGGGGTTGCTGTAGTTTGCGGCTGGACTATTAACTTGGGCCAGGTTTTCCCTCAGCGAGCGGGCTACTTCCAGCAGCTCTTTCATCTCATGTCGTGCTTCATTGAGTTCCTTTATGCCAGTCTGGAAGGCCTGTTGTGTTTGGAGCAGCTTAATATTCTCCTCCCGAATAGCTCTAATTTCCTCCGAGAAACGAGAATCCAGATATGGGCTCTGATGGGATGAGGGTGTTCGCGCAGGCTGAATAAACCCATCCAAATCTCTCCTCTGGCCGTGGTCTGAGACTAACTGATAAATCTCAGGGTGAGCAGCATTCCCAGGGAAACCCCCAGAGTGAGAGTGGGCTGTCTGGAAAGGGGTCATCTGGTCTGGACCCTCCCGAGTGGGGAACACCCTCCTATCCAATGCAGGGGATGACAGATGCCATTTTAACTGATCTCGTTGACTATATCCCATATAGTCCACTTCGAAGTCCTGAAGTCTGACAGGTCGACGTATTTGACGTTTAGGTCTCACATCAGGATACATCTCTTCATCTGCCTCCATCCTGAATACTGTATCCGGCTCGAAGGACCAATGTAAAAGAGGTAATCTAGTAGGGCTAGTTCATCTAGGGTTTCAGGCAATAAACAGGATGGTGTATCGGTCAGAATACAGGAATAAAGACGAGGAGATATTCTTTCTTCTTTAGATTGTATTGGACTTCAGCAGTGCTCATCAGAACATTCCAATATCCAGTATTGTCATTATAGTCTGATAATAAAATAAATAAATCACCATTAGGTACTGCCATCTAAACAGTTACAGTACATACATTTCTATGCAAAGTAAAGAATGTATCCACACATTCAAGATTCAAGATTCAAGATTCAAGAGTTTTATTTGTCACATACACAGTTATATACACAATATACAACTGGCAGTGAAATGTAAACAGGTCCGCTCCATGGACAGTGCAAATAACAGTTACAAGAAATTAAATAGAAATAGAATAAAATTAGAATAAAAAGTATTAACATAAGTAGAATTATAAATAAATCAAGTTAAGATAAAAATAGGAAATAAGATAAAAATAAAAATATAAAAAATATGTGGATATGATAAGTGAGATAAACTGTAGACTTAAAAATAAGTGGTTAACATAAAATATATAATATGTATATATAAAGAAGTATAATGTGCAAGGTTTATTACAGGTTGTTACGCAGTAACAATAGGGACGTAAAGTGCAGTGCAATTGCAGTATGTGGATGTTAATGTTAAAAGACTGGATGTTTATGTGTGTGCGGGGGTGAAGTGAGTCACGTGACTGAGTTCAGGAGTCTGATGGCCTGGGGGAAGAAACTCCTCCTGAGTCTTTCAGTCTTTGCCATCAGGCTACGGAAGCGCTTACCAGATGGCAGCAGGGTGAAGTGAGAGTTTGCAGGGTGATTAATGTCTCTGATGATTTTAGTAGCTCTACCTCTGCAGCGTTTGGTGTAGGTGTCCTGCAGAGACGGGAGAGCTGAGCCTGAGATGCGCTCGGATAAGCGCACCACTCTTTGCAGGGCTTTGCAGTCGTGACTGGTGCTGTTCCCGTACCACGCTGTGATGCACTGAGTCAGGACACTTTCTATCGCCCCTCGATAGAAAGTTTTCAGGATGGCTGGTGAAACCCTGAATTTCCTCAGCTGGCGCAGGTGGTACAGTCTTTGCCTGGCTTTTTTCACCTGTGTCTGGATGTGTGTAGTCCAGGTCAGATCCTCGGAGATGTTCACACCCAGGTATTTGAAGCTGCTCACTCTCTCTACCGGTGTCCCGCTGATCATGAGAGGGGAGTATGACCGATGCTGTCTCTTCCTGAAGTCCACAATCAGTTCTTTGGTCTTGTTAACATTCAGAGAGAGACAGTTGTCCTGGCACCATGATGTCAGTTGCTCCACTTCGTCCAAGTATGCCGTCTCATTGTTGTTGGAGATGAGACCCAGGACAACAGTATCATCAGCAAACTTGATGATCGAGGTGGAGCTGTGTGTGGACAAACAGTCATGGGTGTAGAGAGAGTAGAGCAGGGGACTCAGCACACAGCCCTGTGGAGCTCCAACACTCAGGGTGATGGAGGTGGAGGTGAACTGGCCTACTCTCACCGCCTGGGGTCTGCCAGTGAGGAAATCTTCAATCCAGAGGCAGAGAGAAGAATTCAGGCCTAGATCCAGGAGTTTGTGTGTTAGCTTAATGGGAACTATGGTGTTAAAGGCTGAGCTATAGTCAATAAATAGCAGCCTGACATAGTTCCCACTTTTGCTGTCGATGTGAGTGAGGCAGGAGTGAAGGACGTGAGAAATGGCATCTTCAGTCGATCTATTGGGACGATAGGCAAACTGAAGAGGGTCCAAAGTGTCAGGAATGGAGGAGCAAATGTTGTTTTTAATGAGTCTCTCAAAGACCTTCATGACTAAAGATGTGAGAGCCACTGGACGATAGTCATTTAGGCAAGAGGGTTTACTGATCTTAGGTACAGGGATGATGGAGGATCGTTTGAAGGAGGTGGGGACAACAGATGTAGCAAGGGACTCGTTAAATATGGATGTAAAGAGCCCTGCGAGCTGATCAGCACAGGACCGCAGAACACGACCTGAAATACCATCCGGCCCAGCAGCTTTCCTGACATCCACACGTTTGAGTGCCCTCCGAACCTCGTCCTCCGAGACAGAGATCACGTGACCGTTGCTGCTCTGAGGGACTCTCTCTGACGCGTCACTCGCCGGAGTCGCGCTGCCGCGATTACCATCAAAGCGAGCGTAGAAAGAGTTTAACTCGTTCACCAGTAACGGATCAGCTCTCACCTCTGCAGAGGATTTAGTTCCAAAAGCACAGATGGTTCTTAGTCCCTGCCACATCCGCCGGGAGTCGTTGAGTTGGAAATGAGATTCCACTCGGTCTTTATAGCGGAGTTTTGCGGCTTTAACGGCGCGCCGGAGGGCGTAACATGACGCTTTGTACTCCCTCATATCCCCCGTTAGGAGACCGGCATTGTAAGCGGTGGTGCGCGAGTTTACTGCAGTGCGAATTGAACTGTCCACCCACGGTTTCTGATTAGGGAAGGACGTTATAGTTATTGTTTGTGTGGCTTGCTCTGTCAGTGTGTTAATAAAGCAGAGCGCCACTTCTGTGAACTCGCTGACGTCTTCAGAACTCGCGCGGAACATGTCCCAGTCGACGTCATCAAGAGCTGCCTGTAGCGTGATCTCTGAATGGGATGACCAGCGTTTGACTTCCCTCCTCACCGGGGGCTCTTGAACGAGCCTTTGTTTATATTCCGGTGTGAGGAAAATGGCGGCATGGTCCGATTTGCCAAAAGCTGGCTGTGAACGAGCTTTGTAGGCGTTCTTAAACGGAGAGTAGCAATGATCCAGTGTGTTTGCTCCTCGTGTGGGACAGGAGACATGCTGGTGAAAGTTTGGCAATACTTTCTTTAGGTTTGCTTTGTTAAAATCACCCGCGACGATGAAAGCAGCGTCGGGGTGTTTGTTTATGAAGCCGCTGGTCACATCATGGAGGGCAGATAAAGCCAGCCCCGTGTCTGCTTTTGGTGGAATATAAACGGCAGTAGCGATGACCGAGGAAAACTCCCTCGGTAGGTAGAAAGGCCGGCACATGATAGTTAAATGTTCCAAGTGAGGCGAGCAGGATCGCGAAAGAATGGAGATGTTCCTAGGATCGCACCATTTCTTGTTTATCATGAAACACACTCCACCGCCTTTAGATTTCCCGGCCTCGGCTGTTCTGTCCATCCGAAAAACAGAGAAGTTCTCGGACGGCGTCACGGCTGTATCCGGGACCGCTGGCGTGAGCCATGTTTCGGACAGACAATAGATGTTGCAGTCTCTCATGTCCCGTTGAAAACTTATCCTGGCTCTAAGATCGTCCATCTTATTCTCCAAGGATTGGACATTTGCGAGCAAAATGCTCGGGAGAGGAGGACTGAATGCTCTTTTTCTCAGTCTGTTGCGGATCCCAGCGCGTTTCCCGCGGTGTTTTTTGAATCTTCGCCGTCGACTCGAGTGGCCATTGTTCAACTCGGCGTCCCGGCGAATCTCAGATGGAAGATTGGAGAAAGTGTCCTGAAACAGGTCAGTGTAGCGGTAACCAATTTCCAGAAGTGTTTTGCTGTCGTAACAGATCAGAGCAGATGATCCGTTGGAAAAAATAGAGAGTAAAAGAGAGTAGAATAATAAATAAAAGCAAAGTCTTAGCGGAGCGACCTGAACGGCGACCGAGCACGGCGGCGCCATCTTGTGTCGACTATATGCTGCTGTTTCATGTACATATAATACAAATCAGGTTCATCTAACATAAATATCTCAATAAACATTACTATGCCCCTTAGAACATAATCTACAATTACATAAACATGAATATTACTACTTGGAGAAATATAAAGCGCTTCACCTATTTCACTGACCAGTTCACATTAAACTGTATTAGAAAAGGTTTACAAAAGGAGCAATGGCGACATCTTCTGGCCAGACAAGGCTACAACTCAAACAGCGTCTGCACATGGTCTCGTGAGCACGATATTAATTCCCTTAACTCAATATTATAAACGTAACGATGAAACTTATATATCAGAAGGCTCACACTAGTTAACTTATTATTTCCTACAGTACAACATAAACATTGTTCTATCACTATAAATCTCACTCATCACGCTGGCACATGATAATGCATAATAATTTCTACAATAGAAACATTAACACAGCAAAGTAGCAGTCACTTACTTTCCGTCATTAACTCAACGCATGAACATTGGAAGCTGGATTGTTCAGTAGGGACTAAGGAAGCTGCACAGCACAGATACGTAGGCTAAATGATGTCGTTAAACTTGGGCTGTGTTCGAAATCGCCCCCTATACCCTTAAATAGGGCACTATTTGAGTGAACATCCATTTTTAATGGTGTCCGAAACAATAGTGGACGTCTTTGAGTGCACTTATTCAATCCCACCATGCACCGCAATAACGAGTGTACATTAGATGTACGCGCTGGAGAATATGCTTGTTCGATGCCCGATCGGCGTATGACAGCAATTAAAGTCCCGCGAGAGCATTTCGAGAGCAAACGAGAAACAACTCCTTATGCGTTTGAAACGTTAGGCTTGTTTGAGATGCGCCTCGCCTGAAATTCAGCCGAGACTAGGCGGCTGCAGTGAGGGGAGGAGTGAAAAAAGTGCAGGCAAGCCGGACAGTTCTCTCTTCTCGTAGTGGATCAGACACCTGCGAGATCAAAGGCGGATATCGCGGGATTCACACTCGTGCGCTTTGTTGCTGATAAACTGGATGTAATTTAAGTTCTGTTACTTTTATATGAAAATAAATATTATGAACAAGACACCCAAAGTTTTTGTTATTTATTTCCATTCGAAAGACGTGTTTATCAATCATTTTTACTTTAATTAGGCCTACATACATGTTTGTATATATATATTTTTTTATAAATATGACAACAATCCCATAACCCACAGAGAGATCGCCTTTGTTAGAGAGTTTGGGAATATTCACACATAAAAACATGATATCAGAGTTTTAAAATCAAACATTTTGAAAAAGAACCATACATCACGGTTGTTTAAACCAATAAGCATTAAGCTGTGTCGTCAGCAAGTCGTTTCCCATCATGCTTTTGCTCCGCGCAGTCTGTGGAGAGCAAGCCTTCAGTCAGAAATTGAAGCTTTCGCGCCTCGATCGCCCCCCGGTGGCCGGTCCCAGTATAGCTCCTAAACCCCGCCTCTCCATGTATTAGAATTCAATTCAATTCAATTCAAATTTATTTGTATAGCGCTTTTCACAATACACATTGTTTCAAAGCAGCTTTACAGAAAGTGCATTTCATAGATGTACAGTAAAATTTTTAAAAAGACAATGTTAAAGAATAATGTTCGAAAAAGTTAATCAATCGTGTATTAATCTAGGCCATAACAACGCTGGCGTTGAGTCGTCTCTTCACAGGCGTGGAGTCGTCTCATCACAGGTGTTGGGGCATCCGAAGTCTCCATGAGAGGCTGGATACAAACTGGAGCTGATGAACTATTTACCTCGGGACTAGTGTCCCGAGATGACAACAGAAAAGCAGATGGGAAATGATTAGCGTAGCTGCTGTTCAGAATATTATATTAATGCTTTTGATCCGATTTGACTGTAGTATAAAAAGATAATTATAATTTGAATGCTTGGCTAAAGAGATGCATCTTTAATCTAGTTTTAAACTGGGACAGCGAGTCTGAACCTCGAACAATATCAGGAAGACTATTCCAGAGTTTAGGAGCTAAATGTGAAAAAGCCCTCCCTCCTTTAGTGGACTTAGATATCCTAGGAATGACCAGAAGCCTAGAGTTTAGTGATCTTAAAGAGCGCAATGGATTGTAGGGCGATAGAAGATCCGTTAGATACACTGGAGCTAAACCATTTAGGGCTTTATAGGTTAGTAGCAATAGTTTGTAATTGATACGGAACTTTACAGGTAACCAGTGTAGAGATGATAAAATTGGTGTTATATGATCATATTTTCTTGACCTAGTAAGAACTCTAGCAGCCGCGTTTTGGACTAACTGTAGTTTGTTTATTGAGGATGCAGGACAACCAGCTAATAAAGCATTACAGTAATCTAATCTCGAGGTCATGAATGCATGAACTAACTTTTCTGCATCAGAAATAGATAGCATGTTACGTAGCTTAGCAATGTTTCTAAGATGGAAAAATGCCGTTCTTGTAACATATGAAATATGATTTTCGAATGTCAGGTTGTGGTCTAATATAACACTCAGGTCTTTTACTGTAGTGGATAAAGTGACAGGACATCCTTCCAAGGTAAAATTGTATTGCGAGAGGTTTTGTGGGCAGTTTTTTGGACCAATAAGTAACACCTCCGTTTTATCTGAATTTAATAGCAGAAAATTACACGTCATCCAGTGTTTAATATCTTCAACACACGCTGTCAGTTTAGATAATTTAGCGTTTTCATCCGGTCGTGATGAAATATATAATTGAGTGTCATCAGCATAACAGTGGAAATTAATTCCATGTTTTCTTATAATATTACCAAGTGGCAGCATATATATAGAGAATAGCAGAGGGCCTAACACGGATCCTTGCGGCACCCCATAGTCTACTGACGTTATCTTTGATTTTTCCCCATTTAGACAGACAAAATGGTAGCGGTCTGATAAGTACGATCTAAACCAGTTTAATGCCTGTCCCTGAACACCAGTATAATTTTGAAGTCGATCTAAGAGTAGTTTATGATCTATAGTATCAAACGCAGCACTAAGATCGAGTAGAACTAGTATTGAGATACAGCCTTGGTCAGAAGCTAAAAGTAAATCATTTGTGATTTTAACGAGTGCAGTTTCTGTGCTATGATGCGGCCTGAATCCTGATTGAAATTTTTCAT
Source organism: Gobio gobio (assembly GCF_949357685.1). Classification (NCBI taxonomy): domain Eukaryota; kingdom Metazoa; phylum Chordata; class Actinopteri; order Cypriniformes; family Gobionidae; genus Gobio; species Gobio gobio. The sequence continues at coordinate 52,539,940 of NC_137097.1, read as the reverse complement.
AGATATCATTTTCTTGCAAGAAAGCGCACAATTGAGCGGACACAACTTTTTCTAGTATTTTAGACATAAATGGAAGATTTGAAATTGGTCTGTAATTTGCTAGGTTATTATGATCTAATTGTGGCTTCTTAATGAGAGGTTTTATGACTGCCAACTTGAATATTCTTGGAACATGACCTAAAGATAAAGATGAGTTAATAATATTGAGAAGAGGCTCTTCCACTACAGGTAACAATTCTTTCAGTAGTTTAGTGGGTATTGGATCTAATAAACATGTTGTTGGTTTAGATGCAATGATAAGTTTATTTAGCTCTTCCTGTCCTATAGTTGTAAAGCGGTGTAGTAGTTCTTGAGGGGCGATAATTGCGGTTGAATCATAAGACATCATTAATGATTGTACATTTACAATTTTGTTTCTGATGCTTTCTATTTTTTCAGTGAAGAAGTTCATAAAATCATTACTACTAAACTGTGACGGAATATTTTGTTCAGGCGATGCTTGTTTATTTGTTAGTCTAGCCATGATGTTAAATAAAAAACCTTGGGTTATTTTGATTATTTTCTATTATTTTGCGGAGATGCTCAGCCCTGGCTGCTTTTAGGGCCTTTTTATAACGTGACATACTATCTTTCCACGCGATTCTAAAGACCTCTAAATTTGTTTGTTTCCATTTACGCTCTAAGTTACGAGTTTCTCTCTTGATAACATGTGTAGCACTGTTGTACCATGGTGCTTTAGTTTTCTCTCTAACCTTTTTTAATCTAATTGGTGCAACAATTTCTAATGTGCTAGATAAAATGGTGCTCATACTGCTAGCCATTTCCTCTAGTTCATCTGTTTGTTTGGGTTCACTGAGCAGCTGAGCCAGATCAGGTAAGCTATTTGAGAATCTATCTATAGTGGTTGGAAGGATTGTTCTGCCTGGTCGATAACGTGGCGCAACATGACAGATTTCAGCAGTACGCAGTATGCAAGTTACCATGTAATGGTCAGTGACATCATCACTTTGCGGTATAATATCTATATCGGTTGGGTTGGTTCCATGTGATATAATTAAATCTAGTGTGTGATTAAGACGATGAGTGGGACCAGTGACGTTTTGCTTAACCCCAAAGGAGTTTAATAGATCTGTAAATGCAGCCCCTAATGCATCATTTGTGTTATCTACGTGTATGTTAAAATCTCCAACAATTAATGCTTTATCGACGTTGACCAATAGATCTGAGAGAAAGTCTGCAAACTCTTTTAAGAAATCAGCATAGGGCCCTGGAGGTCTATACACAGTAGCCAAGGCTAGAGATAATACGGATTTCTTTTCCTAGATCCTACAGTAGATTTAATGTTTGACCTCACTAAACGAGGAATAGACACAGTTTCTATATAATGTTCTACACAGTTATGTTCAGACACAGTGTCTATATAATGTTCTACACAGTTATGTTCAGACACAGTTTCTATATAATGTTCTACATTGGTACTTATGTCAATTAAGTTTGGACAGCATTGTTTTTGTTCACTAATATTGAGATTTTCTGGTTTAATCACAATTAGGTTTTTCCTAGATCTTACAGTAGATTTAATGTTTGACCTCACTAAACGAGGAATAGACACAGTTTCTATATAATGTTCTACACAGTTATGTTCAGACACAGTTTCTATATAATGTTCTACATTGGTACTTATGTCAGTTAAGTTAGGACAGCAAATACTGTGATTTGGACTTTGACTTACTAGTCATATGGTGGTGTGCAGCGCTCTGGAGATGTTGTCCGACAGAAGAGCCGCTCCGATTCTGCTGGGGTGAAGGCCATCAGGACAGAAGAGCCTAGGTCGCTCCCAAAACAGATTCCAATTATTTACAAAGAGCAGCTTCTGTTCATTACACCATGACATTAACCATTCATTTAGAGCAAATAATCTACTGAACTTTTCATGTCCTAGTCGGTACGTGGTGTTGTGGAAATAATTCTATTCGAAAAATGAGGAGGAAGGAATACAAATTCAAACCTTTGGAAAGTCAAAGTATCAAAAATGATTTTATTTCTTGCAAGAAATAGGCAGTTCACATACAGAGAATGTCTGTCATGAGAAGGGCAAAGTTTGCTCTCCGGGGTTACATTATATACCCTTCATACATCCTGAGTAGGTTGCATCCAATCTTGTTTGCCTTAAAAGGAAACACCTTTATTCAAGACCCCTTGTCTGTTGTAAATTCTAGCTAGACAGCTCAATACCCAGGTCTGCAGAAGTTCCTGTTTTTAAAGCTACACATTTTCACACATTTGTCTATCCTTAGTCTAGTTGCGGCTCCGCACACACTTATCACACCTAAAGTACGACATGTCATCTTGACCTCCTGCACTACCCAGTTTCCGTGCAACCGAACACCTTATCACTTAGAACATATTGTTCTCCCCCAGCTAGTTTCCACTCATCACCCAGAACAATGAGTTCCTGCACTTAACATATGTATTTCTAAAAGCTTGGTTACATTTCTTTAATAATGATTAATACAAATACATGTTCAATGTTAATAGTTCACTGTTAACAAGTGATACACATCTAAGAATAAAAGGTTCAAGTTCACATCTAAGTAAAAACACCTCTAAGTAAAATGAACACTTCTAAGAGTTAAACCCACGTCTAGATGAAATAAAAACACATCTAATAGTAAAACACGTCTAAATGTAAAATTTCCTTCACAGTGGGAAGAGGTCCAGACACGATGATCGATGCTTCAGGCGATGTTCTGCGCACCGTCTCGATCAGGCTCCTGTAGTCCTTCTTCAGAACCTCCGTCTGCCGCAGCCTGGTGTCGTTCGTTCCCGCGTGCAGCACGACAGCTCCGATGCGCTCGTCACCGTTCAGGATCTCGGGAACCTGCGCAGCGACATCGAGAACACGAGCACCAGGAAAGCAGTGAGTGATAACCTTGCCTTTACCTGAGGTAGCGTGGACATGTCGGACGATGGAAGTACCGATGACCACAGCGTCGCGTTCCGTCTCGCGAAGAGGGGAGAAGCGGTTCCGGGTGGAGATCTCGAAGACCGGGAGGGGCGGAGAGGTCCTAGCTCTGGTCCTTCTCGCGTCTTCCGCTGTGGAAGCACCCAGGGTCGTGTCGGCGCCGGAGTGAACGAAACCAGGGATGATGATCGCGTCCTGGGTGTTTTGGTCCTGTGCAGAGAAACACACGGAGTAGACGAGGTCGGAGTCAAGAGGTTACTAACCACATCGGCGCGTGATGTTTCAAGCGCTGATCGTCGCTCTCTCAGCACGGCTCGTCTCTCTAGTAGATCGCTAATCTGCTTCTCCAACGACTCCAGCTCCAACTGCACCGAATGCAGCTCGAACGTGTCCTCGCCTGCACTCAAAGGTAACATTAGACACACATCCGAGTTATTCGTCATTGTAGCAGATGTGCTGCGATGACGAATTGTCGGTTTCAGTGGTGACCGGTGTAAATAAGTTACCACGCGTGCAATGCTAGCGGGCTACCGGTGTAAATAAGCTACCACGCGTGCAATGCTAGCGGGCTACGGTTAGTAGCGGAAGTTCGGATATAAGTAGTGATATCAAAGCAATCCGATTGTTTTTTATAGAGAATCGTATCGGAGATATATTCACACGCTGTAAATAATAGAAAATAATCGTTTGTAAGCGAGTGATAAGGAGAAAATCAAGGATTATGAATCAATTCGACGGAGCTCTAACATCAACAACGCGCTCACCCTAATTCTGTGGTGAACCGTCACAGTGAGACCCAGAATGGGCGCGAGACACACTAAACAATTTAATTACACTTCAAATAATTGTTTCCTAAAGATGGTTTCTGTCATTTTAGGCAGTTTTTATTACAATAATTTCATTTCAAGTGTTCGTTTTTTAAATAAGTTTAGTTTTAGTGAGTTATTTGATGCTATAAAAACGAGGGGTGTGACGTCATGATTGACAGCTGAGATTGACGGCTTCTCTGAATGAACTTGTCACTGAGGCACTAACGGACTTTTTTCTGGATTTTTGGGAGGAGATTGGACCTTTAGCTTTAATTTCTACACTTCCATAACAGTTTATTTCACACCAACATAATGAATTGTTCTGCATCTGCGAGAGTGTGGGCGGGCTTTTGATAATCGCGCCTCTACTTCCTGTTCTCTACTGCGCAACTCCGGTCCCGAGATCGCTACTGCGCAGACTCGGTCCCAAGATGTCAGCGCCGTGAGCGGGCCTATGAAAGCTTCAACTTTGGTCAGCGGAAGTCAATGAAGTCGTGTCGTCCATATTTTTTTACGGTCTATGGTGGAGAGCAGCTGCGCTCGACTGCAAAATCCGACACATCCGCCTTTCGCTCGCGAGAGTTTTTTGACATACGTCGGCATGACATCAGAGCAAGGCGGACCGCCCTCGGACACTTTTCTAACCGGCATGCATCTCGCGCTGATCACCTGTGATCGGTTCTGCGCAGATTTCGCTTAACTCAAACAAGCCTGTTCTCTCACTCAACCAGACGGTGTACTCTCAACGCACTGAGAGTCGCGCACTGAATGAATGAACTTACCGCTGTCCGTTTCGCCCTATGTACCCTCATTCTCCATTACTCCACTACTCCAAAAACGAGCCAACAAGCTTAAAGTTAACCCTATAACTCTTTACTTGTGTGGCACTGAACTTACTTGGAAAGGGGAATAATAAAGTAACTAATAAGCATTTAATTAAAAAAAATAATAATAATATTTGTAGTAGGCCTATATATTTCATACTTTATAGTAGGCTACTATTAATATTATGGGCGTCAGAAGCAAAAGAAATGTCGGTGGGTCCTTTAACATAAACATTTTACTGGAGTAGATGCAATTTACAAAAAATATATTTAAATATATCGGCTTGTTTAAACGTCTGGTTGAGGAAGACACACCTACGGAATACACAATCTTCATCAGCAGCAATAGTGTAGGGGTAAGAGGCTTGATGATAAGATTTGACGCAAATCGATCAGAGGTTCGAATTCGCCTTTTGCCAAACTCGCACTGATCCTTTTTTCCATCATATATCAGATCGGAAAGGATTTTATTTTCTATGAATATGAAGAAAATATTAGAAAAGTGAAAATAAAGCTACTAACGCGTTTAATCAGTGTTTATCAGGGTATGTAAACAGACGTGCTCAATTAGAGACGATAAGTGAGTGGGCCCAATATCATTGGTCTTAAAGAGCACCTATCATGGCATTTAAAATTTTCCAAATATTGTTTTAGAAGTCCCCAACAACAGTTTTGCATGCATGCAATGACAAAAAAGACTTTAGTTTTCTTATAATATGCATTTATTTTTACCTGTTTTGACAGCGATTCTCAAATTATTCCTTTAGTGATTCACTTTTCAAAACCCCGCCTTTACGTGACGCTAATCTGCGGTGATTGGTCCGATGACCCAGTCAGTTGTGATTGGTATAGTCTGTGCAGATATTTTCGAAACGGAATGCCCATCAAAGTCTTATAGTGACAGTAATTTGTTAATATGTGTCAGGAGTTATGAATATGAAAACCGCGTCTGTACGTTTGATTGTAATATGAGCCTCAGCTGATCTCATTCATAAAAAAAACTCCTCTATTCTCCTCACGAAGACTCGCGACAAATCAACATCCCTCAGGGCTTTTAGTTCAAAAGTATGCAGATGAGGAGATATATTGATAGATTCTCATATGTCTGTGTCAAATTTCTAAACAGAGGAGTATTTTTTATTCAATACTTCCTCAAAATGCGCAGATATAGCCTAATCATGAGCGATTGAGTCTCTTATGTGTTGTTTTCAATTCATACTGGCAGCCGGAGGGCGCTCTGTGCACATGTAGTCTATGTACAGACAGACGAAGAAGAACCATGTGGCATAATAGAAGTCCATAATAAAAGCTTCCTGAGATCGCGAAACATACATTTGACGACTAATAAACACTCAATCGCGACGATGTATGGTTTGTCTTCAAGCCACTTAGTCTTCAAATGCTCATCCTTGGGCAGATGAAAAAAGTTTGCTTTTGAGTGGCACTTCAGAACACAGGGTCTCGTCGCCATGATGTTTTCTAGTTTTCACTGGTGTCTTGGAGCGCACTAAGTGGGCGTATCGTATTCAAATAACTTGACAAGTTGACGTCATCTAGTCAGAGAAAAAGCTTCGGTCTTCTAACGATTCTTAAAAATGACTCAGAGTCGACTCTTACTTTTGAAAGAAAATAACTATATATACGGTGCACTGTCATATTTCAAACTATACAGGATGTTTTTGTTCACTTAGATCTATGTTACACACTACATGAAAGGTACATTTCAAAATTCCATGATAGGTGCTCTTTAAAAAGTGTGTGAGTCGATGCCATCTCCTGGCGAAACGCGGGAATTCATTCAATGCACGGCGCGACTCTCACAGTGCATTATGGGTATTCTCTAGCCGTCGAGCATACATCGGTTGCAAACTCGTTATTGTGGTGCATTGTGGGATTGTATGAGTGCACTTAATAACGTCCACTATGGTTTCGGACACCACTAAATGGCTGTTCCCTCAAATAGTGCCCACAGCTGAATCAATCATCCATCCATCTTCCGAACCGCACTGGTCCAGTCCAATATCATGCATACAGGTATAAATGATCCTTTTTAAGATGATTATTATATTGTTTGATTAAGGTTACATGCTAGTTTCCGTAGCAGAGTTCAGGATAAATCTTTTCATTATTACTGGAGCTGCCAAACAGCAAGCACAAACTGCAAAAACGGCTGCCTTTCCGGCGACTTAGTGTCCGAAATCACTCACTCGTTTTCGAAGTGGACTATATCAGTGGACTAATGTAGGGAATAGTGAATGAGGGTATAGGGGGCGATTTCGGAAACAGCCCGGAACTCGTTTCCATACCCGCTATATCTAACGCTAACCACACATTTCTCTTCCGTCACCACAGAATAAGAGTCTTAAAGGGGAAGGCACCCTGAAATGTCAGAGCCTTTTATACAAGCGTAGTCAAAGAGTCGACAGAAGATCAAAACCCTGAAATAACAGTGAGCAATAAAGCCAGAGGTGAACAGTATAAATGTATTAAATGTCATATCGGTGTCCTCTTATGTCAGATCAAAATTTTACATCTTATGTTAAAATACAATAGGCTATAACCTCCACCCTTTAAATACTTTGGTAATTTCAAGAATTATTTATGCAATTTTATATGATTTATTTGATAGAATTAAAAGAGCAGTTTCATTTCTATCTTTATATTGTTCAACTGGTCAAGGTTGATATGGGATTTAGTCAAGTAGGCTAGTAATAACAACAAGTAATGGAATGTTTTTTTTTTTTAGAAAGAGAGTAAATAGTAAATATTGAATTCATATTGCAAACTGTATTTATGAATGGGTAGCTTACAGGTGCTGGTCATATCATCAAAAAGTTGATTTATTTCACTAATTCCGTTCAAAAAGTGGAACTTGTATATTATATTCATTCATTACACACAGACTGATATATTTCAAATGTTTATTTCTTTTAATTGATGATTATAATATAATTGATGATCGCAGCATCCTCAAGGACTCCTCTCACCCAGCCCACAGACTGTTTTCTCTCCTGCCCTCCGGCAGGCGTTTCAGGATCCACCGGACCAGGACCAGCAGACTAAAGAACAGTTTTTTCCCCAGAGCTGTCTCTTTACTGAACTCAAACCCCCGTTGATCCACTTCCCTCATAAACTGCGAACTCTCCTACCTCACACCTACATTCACTTTGTTATTTGCACTACCGACTGTTTATTACAGTAACAACTGTTTACTTATGCATTCTGCACCACCATACCGTAACTGGATTATGCTCATTTGCACTGCCGACTGTATTTACAGTAACAATGTTTACATTTGCATTTTGCACCGTACTTCTAACTGGAATATGCAACCACTTTCCACTGCACTTTTACACTTTCTTTCGGATAGCTCTGTCCATAATTTATTGTACTAACTTAATCCACTGCTATATTCCTCATATTAGCCTAACATATTATTGTATACCTCTAACTGTAAAATTCTGTTCAAGTAATAACCGTCTGTATATTTATTCATAGTACATAGTCACCTGTAAATTCTGTTTATAGTAATAGCCATCTGTATATTATATTCTAGTACATATTCACCTGTAAATTCTGTTTATAGTAATAGCCATCTGTATATTTATTCACTGTATATATTCATCTGTAAATTCAGTTCTACTTATAGTAATAACCATCTCTCTACTTATACATATTTATATATATTCAGAACATTTTTATGTCCTGCACTTACGCAACCATTGTATATCCTGCACTTGCTGCTATTGCACTTCTGGTTAGACCTAAACTGCATTTCGTTGCCTTGTACTTGTACTTGTGTAATGACAATAAAGTTGAATCTAATCTAATCTAATCTTATAACTGACAACTAAGGAAAATCCCAAATTCAGTATCTCAGAAAATTAGAATATTGTGAAAAGGTTCAATATTGAAGACACCTGGTGCCACACTCTAATCAGCTAATTAACTCAAAACACCTGCAAAGGCCTTTAAATGGTCCCTCAGTCTAGTTCTGTAGGCTACACAATCATGGGGAAGACTGCTGACTTGACAGTTGTCCAAAAGACGACCATTGGCACCTTGCACAAGGAGGGCAAGACACAAAAGGTCATTGCAAAAGAGGCTGGCTGTTCACAGAGCTCTGTGTTCAAGCACATTAATAGAGAGGCGAAGGGAAGGAAAAGATGTGGTAGAAAAAAGTGTACAAGCAATAGGAATAACTGCACCCTGGAGAGGATTGTGAAACAAAACCCATTAAAAAATGTGGGGGAGATTCACAAAGAGTGGACTGCAGCTGGAGTCAGTGCTTCAAGGACCACTACGCACAGACGTATGCAAGACATGGGTTTCAGCTGTCGCATTTCTTGTGTCAATCCACTCTTGAACAACAGACAGCGTCAGAAGCATCTCGCCTGGGCTAAAGACAAAAAAGACTGGACTGCTGCTGAGTGGTCCAAAGTTATGTTCTCTGATGAAAGTAAATTTTGCATTTCCTTTGGAAATCAGGGTCCCAGAGTCTGGAGGAAGAGAGGAGAGGCACACAATCCACGTTGCTTGAGGTCCAGTGTAAAGTTTCCACAGTCAGTGATGGTTTGGGGTGCCATGTCATCTTCTGGTGTTGGTCCACTGTGTTTTCTGAGGTCCAAGGTCAACGCAGCCGTATACTAGGACGTTTTAGAGCACTTCATGCTTCCTGCTGCTGACCAACTTTATGGAGATACAGATTTAATTTTCCAACAGGACTTGGCACCTGCACACAGTGCCAAAGCAACCAGTACCTGGTTCAAGGACCATGGTATCCCTGTTCTTAATTGGCCAGCAAACTCGCCTGACCTTAACCCCATAGAAAATCTATGGGGCATTGTGAAGAGGAAGATGTGATATGCCAGACCCAACAATGCAGAAAAGCTGAAGGCCACTATCAGAGCAACCGTCTCGGTTACGTATGGTAACCCTCGTTCCCTGAAGGAGGGAACGGAGACGTACGTCGGACGGGGTCTCATGATCACATGAGAGTTACCAGCCCCGAATTCCAGGCACGATTCGTCGACCGAAAATGCCTGCAGGTCCCCTACCCTCTTGATGGAGGCCAACGCAGTCAGGAGTATTGTCTTTAACGACAGAATTTTCAACTCAGCTGACTGCAGAGGCTCAAAGGGTTCTCTCTGTAGTGCAGTTAGCACCAGAGTTAAGTCCCAAGAGGGTATGGAGGGAGGACGAGGCGGATTTAATCTCCTCGCCCCCCTAAGGAACCTGACGACCAGATCGTGCTTACCTAGAGATTTTCCATCTACTAGCTCATGATTAGCGGCGATAGCGGCAACATAGACTTTGAGGGTGGAGGGAGACAGCCTTCGCTCCAACCCATCTTGTAGAAAGGCAAGCACAGATCCGATCGAACATCTTCGGGGGTCTTCTCGGCGAGAAGAGCACCAATCGACGAACAGGTTCCACTTCAACGCATAGAGGCGCCTCGTAGTGGGGGCTCTAGCGGAAGTAATGGTGTCAACTACCGCTTGCGGTAGGTCACCTAGAACCTCCACGTCCCGTCCAGGGACCAGACATGGAGTTTCCAGAGGTCTGGACGCGGGTGCCATAGGGTGCCCCGTCTCTGAGTCAGGAGGTCCTTCCTCAGAGGAATGGGCCAGGGAGGTGCTGTCGCAAGGAGCACTAGTTCCGGGAACCAAGTCCGGTTGGGCCAATACGGGGCGACCAACAGGACTTGCTCCTCGTCCTCCCTGACTTTGCACAGTGTCTGCGCAAGAAGGCTCACTGGGGGAAACGCATACTTGCGTTCTTCCCGGGGCCAGCTGTGGGCCAGGGCATCCGACCCGAGGGTCCCCTCGGTCAAGGAATAAAACCACTGACAGTGGATCGTCTCTGGGGAGGCAAACAGGTCTACCTGTGCGGCCCTGAAACGACTCCAGATTAGCTGGACCGTCTGGGGATGGAGTCGCCATTCTCCCGGAAGTACCTGCTGACGTGACAGCTCGTCGGCTGCATGATTGAGCAGGCCCGCAATATGAACAGCACGAAGCGACCTCAGATGCTTCTGACTCCACAAGAGGAGATGGCGGGCGAGTTGCGACATGCGACGGGAGCGTAGACCACCCTATTTGTTGATGTACGCTACGGCCGCAGTGTTGTCCGTCCGGACCAGAACGTGCTTGCCTCTGAGCGGCACTTTGAAGCGGCTGAGTGCAAGACGAACTGCTAACAACTCGAGGCAATTGATATGCCATTGCAGTTGAGGCCCCGTCCACAGACCCAAAACTGCAAGCCCTTTGTACGTGGCACCCCAACCCGTGGATGAGGCATCCGTGGAGACAACGGAGTGCTTGGACACCTGTTCTAGGGGAAATCCCGCCCGTAGAAACAAAGGGTCCGACCACGGGCCGAAGGTTTGGCGGCACCTCGGAGTCACTTGGACACGGAGGGATCGGCTGTGCCACGCCCATCTCGGGACTCGATCGTGTAGCCAGCGTTGAAGCGGTCTCATATGAACCAATCCGAGCAGCGTTACTGCGGCTGCGGATGCCATATGCCCCAGGAGCCTCTGAAAATGTTTCAGTGGTACTGCTGTCCTGCCTTTGAACGAATTCAAGCAGCTCCTCGGTGAGGCGCGCTGTCATGGCGACCGAGTCTATCTCCATACCGAGAAAAGAGATGTGTGGGACAGAGTTTGCTCTTCTCCCAGTTGACCCGAAGTCCCAACTGGCTGAGGTGACTGAGCACCTTGTCCCTGTGTTCGCACAACTACTCTCGCGACTGGGCAAGGATCAGCCAGTCGTTGAGGTAGTTGAGAATGCGAACACCATGCTCTCTCATGGGAGCAATGGCCGCCTCCGCAACCTTCGTAAAGACGCGGGGCGACAGGGACAGGCCGAAGGGCAAGACGCGGTACTGACAGGCCCGTCCCTCGAACGCGAAGCGCAGAAAGGGCCGGTGTCGAGGGGAATCGAGAAATGAAAGTACGCGTTGATCGCTGCAAACCAATCTTGGGGACGGACGCACCTGAAGATGCGCTTCTGTGTTAGCATTCTGAACGGCAGCCTGTGAAGGGACCGGTTCAGGAATTGCAGGTCCAAGATCGGCCGTAACCCGCCGCCTTTCTTGGGTACAATGAAGTACGGGCTGTAGAACCCGGACCTCATATCGGCTGGAGGGACCGGCTCCATCGCGTCCTTCGCCAGTAGGACTGCGATCTCCGCCCGGAGCACGGGGGCGTTCTCCTTCGCTACTGGGAAGTGAACGCCCCCAAACTTAGGGAGACGCCGGGCGAACTGAATCGCATAGCCGAGTCTGATGGTACGGCCCCGAGACGGGCTGGGAAGCGCTAGCCAGGCTTCCAGACACCGAGCAAGGGGATTAACCACAGACGTACCCGCAGCGGGGCAGCGACACGGAACGCAGGGATCCGACTCGGACGGCATGGGAGCGGCCCGAAGTGGGATCTGAGTGTGCTGTGCAACACTTACCTGCGTCCGCGGAGGGGGCGTGCGAGTGTGGGGAGGCCGCTTGAGTGCGTTCCCACAGCCAGCGCCCCCTGCTGGCGAAGGGAGAGGCGTCTGAGGGTGACGAGGCATGGGAGCGTCGACCACCGCCAAGCGCGCTCCCAAATGAAGGAGGGGCTGAGCGTGGCAAGGCTTTGTGGCGTTGCGCACGGTCTGCCTCACCTCCTTCCTCAGCGGGGAACAAGAGTGGCGAGGCATAGCATCACACACTGTTGTCCACGCACCGCTGAGAAGAGGGGAATGAGAGTGGCGAGGCTTTGTAGCGTCACACACTGCCATTCTCGCCCTCTTGTGGGGAGGGGAATGAAAGTGGTGAGGCTTTGAAGCATCACACGCTGCCATTCCTGAACTCCCGAGACCCAGAGGTATTGGAACTGCTCTTATTTTATTTGGGTACCACTGGCTGTTTTTAACATCAGTGGCGGAACAGAATTACTAATGGTTTTCCACCTGGCCCTCCTCCGGGGAAGAACAGTTCCAGACCAAATCCGGGTCAATGGTGTTTCTGGACCAGGGTGGACATCGTCTAGCCAAGGGCCAGCGCTGTGCGCAGCTCAACCTCGGCTCAGAACTACCCTCGTGCACTAAGCAGGGCGGAGGTGGCCTGCCAGTGGCACTGCCACCCCACCGATGAGGGTAGTGAGAGGGGAAAACTTTATACAGATTATGGCCCTATTGGTGTTCCATATTTTGGCACCAATAGTTCCACAATGCCAAAGCCTTCCAATGCACATCCGAGAAAAGGCAAGGGGCAGGCAAGGCGATTTATGCATTGCACTATGCCTCAGCCACCCGGGAAAGCATGGCTGTCAAGTATGAATCTGATTCAGCACGAGCGCCCACTATTACGGTGGGAATCTCAACATCATCTTCATTTTCAACACATAACAGCCCTCTTTCCAATGCAGCGATTGACATCTGTCCTCTGCTAGAGCCCCAAATGAAACGCTAGGTCCCCTTTTAAGGACCAGCAATCCCATCTGTAAGCTACCAGCAGACACGTGAGACAGTGGGTGTGGCCGTGAGACGGCACACGGCGCGCTGAACACTCAAGCCCCCCAAAAAAAAGGGGCAAGACGAACAACGCGCCGACGTGGCTATGCTCTCATGAGAGAGCACAGACCACCCACAAACACAGTCTCAACATGCTTGCGATGCGATAGAGGAGTGAGGGGCCCACAGAGATGTACGCGGCGGGGAAGCCTCACTGTAATCCTCAGGTCACCCAGGCTTATCAGCCAAAATAGTCCCCCCTCTGGTGCACCAGAAAAGAGACTAGATCGGGGTATAAGCGAAGGGACTCAACCCTGTTTGAGGCATCATAGTCTCGACCGTGCATCGGAGGCGCCGAGTCACTCAAACCCTCTGGGTGCTGATCCACTTGTCCGTGCAACACTTCTGTCGCGCCACACTCCACTTTATTCCTATGGGTGACGTCAAGCGACTTTAACGCGCACGCAAAGCATTCCGGGAAGGCGGCGCTGCATTTGAACAAATGCCGCGCGTCAAAAAAGCTGGCTGAAGCTCAACTTTATGCAAATGAATCCGTTGAACGCGACGCGACTATCCAATAGAAGTAGAGCACATGGAGACGGAGGGAAGTCTCTCGCTGGTCCTTTGTTTTTGATTCCCCGCTGGCTCAAACGCACACACATAGCGGTGACCTTGAGGAACGGGCATCAACATACACATGAGGGGAAGCGTCACAACACCACGCTTCAGTCGTGCCGCGAAAGTGGATCTGTATCGTCAAGCCCCGTTCACGCCGCCAGCGACACGCAGCGACAAAGCGACACGATCCCATTCATTTCAATGGAGCGCTGGCGACTTCCGGCGACACGAGCGACAGTGACCGTTGGCGACAGAATGTGGGCGTGTCAAGCGACACGAGACAAGCGACAAAAGTTCAGAAACTTTTTTTGTACATACAGAGACACATTTAAAAAAAAATGATGCATGGAAGGACAAGGGTGATCTGCTAATGACGTTTATAGGCAACCCGTAGTGGGAACGGCCACTAGCGACATGAATCTCTGGCGCTGGCGACATGCAGCGACATCATCGCTGGCGGTGTGAACGGGGCTTCACACGGAAGGCGAGATGACCAGCCTTCACACAGACGACGTGATCCCGTTCCCCTGAGAGAACACGGATCACCCACGAACACAGTCTCAACATGTTTATGCGAGAGGGATCGTGGCCGTCAGGACAGGAAACAACCGCATCCAGAACCGCACGGGTGGTATGACATCTTGAAAAAGACGCAGCAGCACCCGTGAAGCTCTTTTTGTGAGGAAACGCTCTGTGCTGAAGCACTCAGGGGGAAACACGACAGCGCACGGGGTCTAGTGCAGCCCATGCCTGTACTCAACAGGAAAACGCCCAACCAGACCAACAGAAATTTGTTGCTGTGAAAACAGCCGTTTTCTCTGTTCCACAGAGCAGCAGACGAGTCACCGCGATCCCGCTGGAATGTGCCGTCTCTCCAACACGCGTTCCTCCTCCGGTCTTCTCTTGAATACTCTTGCTGATAGCAGCTTACACTCAAAGTTTTGAGAGTCGTCTTTCGATTGCCGTTTGGCTCCGAAGTGAATGACAGCGTGCATTCGCTCTCGCTTCCTGTTTATACCCGCAGTGCGGGGCGGAGCGCGAGATGCAAATCTCGCACGGCAATTGTTCATTGGCCGGTTCTATATAGCTCGAAGCTGATAGGGTCTCCCAGAAGTGATCCCAATTCGTCGGTACGTCCGACGTACGTCGAACGTGACCGACTGAAAGGGAACTGGGCTCTCATAACACCTGAGCAGTGCCACAGACTGATCTACTCCATGCCACGCCACATTGCTGCAGTAATTCAGGCAAAAGGAGCCCCAACTAAGTATTGAGTGCTGTACATGCTCATACTTTTCATGTTCATACTTTTCAGTTGGCCAAGATTTCTAAAAATCCTTTCTTTGTATTGGTCTTAAGCAATATTCTAATTTTCTGAGATACTGAATTTGGGATTTTCCTTAGTTGTCAGTTATAATCATCAAAATTAAAAGAAAAAAACATTTGAAATATATCAGTCTGTGTAATGAATGAATATAATATAATATACTTAAAAGTTTCACTTTTTGAATGGAATTAGTGAATTAAATCAACTTTTTGATGATAGCCAAAACATGTGTAAACATAATATAGTACACAAGAGCCTTTGAGAAGCCGATTTAAAAATCATTCAGTCTGGGCTGATCTAAAAACAGCAGTGTTGTAGCGTGACAATCAATGTAGATTAGCACTCTTTGATTAAGGAGATTAAGATCAAATTACTGATCTAAAGCCAAACGTATGACCATATTCTAAAGATTATTAGACTATTTTGTGAATATATTCTGATTAGTTTGGTAAAGCTCTCTCAGTCATTGTCATTTGCTATCTTGGCTAAATTTGTAATATACTGACTGTTCCATATAGCACATCTCAGTGTAGGCTACGTGTTAATCTGTCTATTTTGTAGTCTTTTACCAATTCATATTTAACCAGTTAACTAACTTTTTATTCAAAACACAGTCTCTCTCTCTGTTCAACCTTCTCCAATCTCTCTTTCTCTTTATGACTTTGCCTGGGTGACCTTTCTGGTCTCCTTCATCCTCTCTCCGCACACCCGCCCTTTCCTGGCTCTAATTCCCTGCTCACATGTATGGCTTAGTCCAGCACTGCACTTGGAACACAGCCGGAAACAGCACAAGATTAATCCAGGCTTTCACCTACAACTGGACAACTCTAAATACGGCTGAACCCAACCAGACAATTGCTATTGGTACAGACAATAATGGTTTCCATATTATTGAAGCCTTTTTTTTAGTAGATTATGGTAAATATCTACCATCACTAGGTTAATTACTAGGTTTTACTCCTGAGAATTGTACAACTTTGTATATAAAATGAAAACACATTTTAAAATCTGTTATATCCAGTTGCTGTTTTTATAGTCAACTTGGTTCACAGAAAAAAGACGAGGCAAATCAGGACAGTTATAGACAGATACATACATACAACACTTTCAAACAAAACACACACTTATCGTCCACACACAAACACATTTAAATAAGAAACAATCCAGATAAACAGAAAATACATAACATTTATAAAAGTTAATCCTCCTTTGTTTCACAGTAAAGAAGGGTACAGGAAACAATGACGTTAATAACGCAACAGACAGAAGCTCCTCAGTGACAGGATGTATGAGATTTAAATGATGTTTTTGCAAAAACTTTTATTTGAGGGGTGGATAAGTAAGATATTTAGCGGATAGGTGCTTTAAGGGCAGCGTCTATTTCCTCTTCAGGCTGAAGGGTGTGCCACTGGGCCACAGGTCGTCTGGGATTGGCCAACATGTCTGACCAGTGTCGAAGACCCACCCCACTAGCACCAAACCCAATCCAGCACTTCCCAATTGCATCATTGCTTCCCAGTTTATCATAGTCATAGACAGTGATCAGCACCTGGATCTTCTGCAGGGACACAGAGGAGCAGAGAAAAATAGGTCGCATTTAATCCACTTTGTTCTTCGGTCCCACTTTGGTGTCTTTAACTACTATGTACTAACATTAAGTTATATTAAAAAAAATACATGATGTTAGCTGATGTTGGCCAGGGCCAAAAAACAGCAGTGTTGACAATCGCAGATTCACTTCCTGGCAGATATCATATGTCAATTTGCACTGCTGATTAGGGAGATGTTTCAGGTATCTGGCAAATTACTAATCTAATAGTAAGACATAGTAGTTAAAAAAAACCTAATATAAAGTGTGACCCGTTATGTTGTAGACACAGATGATGTTACTACTGGTAACATTAGCGCTATAAACGTAGAGTATAGACAGACCAAAAATGTAAATCTGCAAATGTATTCGAGATGCAAGTAAAGTTGTGTTTCAAACAGATATGTTTACCTGAATCTGAGCGAAGGGGATTTCAAAGCTGAAACTTTCATTGAAGTAAGGGTTCAGAGTGTTCTGCTTAACTGTTGTCTTCTTCTTCTTGATGCGCTTTCCGTTGTGTTGCAGAACCACTTTCACAAAAGGATCTAACGGAAAGAAAAAAATAAGAAAGAGAAAATGCCATTGTACATGGATAAAGACAGAAATGCACCTTAGCACCACATTTCCAAAGAAATGTTTAAAAGTATAGAAGTCTAATTTTATTCAAATAAAGTCACATTTGATGTGTAGAGAATAATGTCATTTTAATATCAAGTACAACACAGAATGTAATCTAATTTGAACATAATGCTTCCACAATCACCTGATAAACCACCCACGTCCATCTTCTTCAGGTTCTTGGCTTCCATGATACAGACGGTCAGTTTACCCGAGGTGGGCACATAGCGCAGGGAGATACAGATGTCTCCAAGCTTTTCTTGCTGTTGGGAAAGAAGAGGAGCGTGTTTAGCTAAAAAGCATTAAAAAAACTGACTATGGCAGCAAAAAAAAATTTCATTATAAATTAAATAGGAAAGCCTTACTTCCTCTTTCTCTCCTCCAACCAGGTCTTTCCATTCGTGTATGGGCTGGCCCAGGTCAATACTGTTCATGGCGATTTTGATCTCTCCAATCACATCGTGTTTACCAAAGCGGTCAAAGTCAAACACCTGCAGGACCAGAGTCTGTCCTGCTAGATCATTGAAGGGGATCTGGAAACAGAAATAAAACATCATATTTGAACATGGACCTAGTACCATTTATGCAAAGAAATTGCATTTGCTTTGTTTGGGGAAAAAAAAGTCAGTTGCGCTTATTCTACAATAAAATCAAGCATAGCAGATAAAGCGTACGACAAATTGCCTTTTGGCAAATCCCCCCCAAAAATGCATGATTGTACGGACATAACGGCAATACCTTAAATAGGAATGTCTCATTGAAAACAGGACACAGGTTCTTGCGCTGGACCTTTGTTTCAAACTTTTTCTTCTTGTCTGGTAGCATATAAACTTTGACATAGGGGTCCGACGTTCCACCCAGATCCATGGCAGGAAGGTCTTGTGCTTGCAAGATACCGACAACGAGCTGAGGATTGTTGAAGAAAAGGTTGTGGGTCAGGTGTTCAAAATCAAGAAGCTAGTACACATTCTTTAAAACTGCACATTTAGCTGATTTGTATAAAAAAATTATCCATATCATCTCACAACTAGCATGCATATTATTAACATCCACTCTCAACCAACCTGATTTTCAGTGAAGTTATAGTCCAGAGAGTACTCCAATTTGCCATAATATTCTTTCTCTCCCTCGCCCTCTCCTTCTTTAGGTTGTTCCTAAGAGGGTTGAATATTGAGCATGGGTAGTATAAATTTAAAGTACATAAAGGGATAGTTCACCCAAAAATGAAAATTTTGAAAATTCATTTTCTTCCAAACCTTTATGAATTTATTTCTTCTGCTGAACACAGACGAAGATGTTTTGAAGATTATGGGGAACTAAACAGTTGATGGACAACGACTATGGAAGTCAATGGGGTTCATCAACTGTTTGGTTACCGACATTCTTCAAAACATCTTATTTTGTGTTCAGCAGAACAAAAAAAAATTCATAAAGGTTTAGAACAACTTGAGGGTGATTATTTTTGGGTGAACTATTCCTTTAAGCAAGCCAAACTGTTCCCATTTCTTATTAATATTCAATTAAAATGAAGAATTTGCTTAGCTTTGAGCTTTCATGCTCTCTTACCTCGCCTGCTTCTTCATCTCCCTCCTTTTTCACCCTTCTTCGTCCTCCCTTTCGCTCTCTGACTTTCTTTGCTTTCTTCTTCCCTCCCAAACACTTCTTATAGATACAGAAAGCAAAGCAGCCAACCAAGGCTAGCACGACCACAACTATGGCACCAATAGCCCACATGGGCACTGTGCGGTAGAGAAATATACAAAGGAAGTTAAAGGAAAAATCTGAATTATGTAAAGATCACAATTTAATTTATGTCACTAAAAAAAAAACATTACTTTTTAAAAAACAAAAAAACAACATAATTTCTGCTAAATTAATATATGGATGGATGGGTGGATGGAGGGCTGACAGAAAAAGACAGGAAAATTGGAACTTACGTTTGATCTTGGGGTCTGTTTATGGAATAGATGAAAACATGAATGATTTACATGGAAATGAAAAAAAGTGGAGGAATTAATTTATCACACACAGTTTAATGGGAATGTATGTTTGTAATGATAATATGATTAAATATAAATTATCCCTGCTGGCACCAGACCAGACGTCAATTTAACATCAGAAAGACATTGGACAGATGTTACATTTTGGTTGAATATTTAAATCAGGTTAACGTCAAAAGCCAACATTGGACAGATGTTATATTTTGGTTCCTTAATAGACTAAAAAAAAAATTCAGGTCTCCAGTTGAAAATTTTCTAGCGACTGATCACATCTACATTTTTCATTTGGCCAAATTGAATTTCTGTGAATTGATGCAATTTAATTCACAGAAATTCAATTTGACCAACTAAAATTTGATGTGATCCGTCACTAGAACATTTTCAATTGGAGACCTGAATTTTTTTTTACAGTGTACAATGAAATATCATATAACAATATCATATAATTTTGGTCACACAATGTAGACCAAATATCTATGTCTTATGACGTTGGTGGCCAGTTGAGATAAGATTAAGTGTGGCATATATCTTGACATAAAATTATTACTTACTAGGTAGATGGCCAAGTTCATTGAAGAACTTGTTCTTCATATTTATGAAGTTGTGGGAGTGGTGAGAGGGAGGGGGCGGAGGGGGTGGAGCAGGATTAGGCTCCTCCTCTGATTCTGCTGCCCTCCGCCCACGATGCTGCATGCTGACCAATCGCATGGCTGATCAGCTAGAGACATAAAACAGACTGTTACTGTCCTGAAATAACCTACATGAACTAAATGCCCCAAATCACATATATCCCCTAAATCGTTATTGTGTCTTCTAAAGTATGAATTTAATGTCCCTCTTTTTTTATAATGTGCTCCTTTCCATCCCATCCACCATCCCTCCTTCTGTCAAGCTCAATCTCTCTCTTTCCCTCCCCTCCTCTGTCCTCTTTGTGCCTAGCGTGACTTTTGATTGAGTAAACTCTGATGCTATAGAGCTCCGCATGTCCGTATTTAATCCTTCTGGAATATGCACAACCATGCACGCATAATGCCCACATGTGTTCAAACACTATAATGTGCTCAAAAATATAGTTCACACACATTAACACACAACGGATATCTCTCCACCTGCCCTGCTCAGCTGATCTGACCTCGTCACTCTCAGCAGATGCGTAACAAGATTAATTGCCAAAGCTAATCCAAAAATCCTTGGGTTTAAGTCAATCAGGAACAAGGCCCTCCCCCTGCCATCTCACTTTCACTTGAGCCTACAACCAACAACATCTTGTCACCAGACTGACATATAAAAGACTTCAGACTTCAGGAAGACACTGCTCTTTTCTGTATATAAGAATATGTTGAGCAGTAAGGTCACGGTTGGATTAATGAGGGCAGGACTTTGTGATGATGTGATTATTCTTTTCCTGTATAGCTTGTTTACCCATCAGCCACATGGACTGACCACAGTGATGAAAGATGATGGACATAAAGCTTTTTGTTAGTCACAGTTAAACGAAATTCTTTAATTTCTCTAGAGATAGCCCCAAAGCCTGATTCAGAAGTCCATCCCTTCCATACTTGACCTTGCTGGTTCATGATGATTAACAGGGACCCATTTTTCCCACTTTGCATACACATGATATATAACACTCCAATAAAATGTTTGAAAAAAAAAAAATGACTTTGAATAAATTATATTTCACGAGTTTTTAAACATTTTTATACATTACTTCCTGGTGGTCACTTTAATATCTTTTTCTGACACTGGTTAGATTTTTTAATTGACCATTAAAAATATAATTTAAATTTGTTTAAACTTAATTTTAAAACATTGAAAGTCACATACATTATGTGAATATATAATTATTATGGATGTACACTTCAATGAGTTTGTTAGAAGCATCATTGCTACAGTTGATATGTACACCCGCACCTCAACCACTCTATATTTTAGAATAATTTATTTTCCTTTGTTAAAATTTGTATTAACATTATTTTATTTAGATACACGCATTATGCATATGTGTTTATTTAGGCCTAATATAGGCCTATATTTTTAGGAACCTTCTAAAAAAGTTCTACATGAATACATTTTGAATGAATTTCATATTTTTTCCATAACATAATGGGTTAAAACAACGCTGATTTCTTAACTTTTCTTATTTTTTCCGAAGAGAGCAGATACATTGAAAGTGCTTAATCTGAGACACATACAGACAGGACTGCCCTAATCTGGCTAAAGAAGGCCTGTCGCTCTGCGTCACAGGCCATCAGGCGGCGTCATACGGCCTTGTTTTTTCCCCCTTTCTTCTTCATCGGTACTTTGTCCACCAGCGGCCAGAACTGCTGTATTGTCGGATTACCTAAATCTCATCCAGACACCCTTTTTCGTTGAAAAAGGATGCTTAGTACACATAGTTGTCTAAAACTGAAAAGCATCTACGCACACATATAGACTAGCATTAATTTAGTCGAGAAAAAAAATCTGGAGGAAATATTAGACCTATACAAAATGTGAAGAAAAAATACAAAACGAAAACCAATTCGCGTGTTGTTTGTTACCGTCACTGTGCTATATTACATTTTGAATCGTCTTTTTCATTTAGCTTGTGTGTGGACTGGGTTGTACCCTATATAATCTCCATGAATTTGACTGGTGACAATATTTTAATTGCACTTGTGCTGTTAATTTCATCATGAAGGCATATTTTTAATATTTAACAACTACCCTCTTTATTAATTTCATAAAACTGAGTATTGTATTATGTAATAGGCTATAACATAAATAACTAGAAACGACTTTTTAAAAACACTTTAAATGACACTTCTTGAGATGTCACTCAACTGCATTAGCCTAATATAAATGTGTAGCAAGCGCGAGAAGAGTCGATGAATAATAATCAAACTTACCTGATGATCTGCAACTGATCCAACTCTCTGTTAGCTTATATAGACAGAAACCTGAGCGTTGGATAGAGATGCACTAGCCCTCTCACACACTGCTCTACTTACACTTATCATCCACTTTATCATCTGTCCCTCTCTCTCCCCAAAGCGCATTTGAAGCGCCAAACCCTCTTGGATTAATCGTGCTCTCCCTTCTGTTCACAATGTGCCATGGGTTTTCTCATGTGACAATCTTATTTCATCCATTTCGTATGCCGTTTATCAGTTTGCTAGTATCCCATATAATCTCCTGTATGCTGTTTATCCGATTCTAATTTCCAATATAATTTTCGTTCAGTGACCCCTGGATCGGATTATGCTCGGTGGCTCACCGCTGCTAATAGACGACGAGATTGATATGACATAGGAAGCTGTGAATTTAATTGGTTTTGAAATTAGAAGGCGTCTCCCACAGTTGATGATTACTGAGATAAATTGGATAAAAATGTTTGTACCACAAAGGGCCTCGGTACTCAGGGTTTATGGTGTGTGATTATAGCCTACAATCAATGTGTGATTATAGCCATACGGAGGAAACACCACCCTCGTGTGGTAAAACGAAATGCTACTTTTTTTTCACGGTGGAAATGTAAATATTTATGTGAGTGCAACAAGCTGACTCACTAGCTCAGGACTTCGAAGTTCTCTTGTACTCAACACAAAACGTCAGTGAATAAAAGTCTTGAATCCAAAGTTCTTCGTTTGACTGTTTAATTATGAATCTCAAAACATAAAAGTTAAATAAATAAAATAAAAACTTAGGATCTTTGCTTTTCTTACAACTGTGCGGTTCTGTGTAGGTCAAAAGACTGTGTTGCCAAAATCCAGTGGCTTCTGACTGTTTCGCTGGGTTCTATTTCTTTCATACTAAATCTAACAGCCAATCAAATCACATAGATCACTGGTTAACTGTTTACATATCAATTTCTACGTTTCATTTGCAACACAGGTTTTTCTAAGGTTTTACAAAATAAACTCAAAATATTATTAAGTCCATAGAAATGGCTTCAACAATTTACGTTTATTCATTTACCAGACCACGAAAAGGTTAAAGTTAGTATTTGTGTATGTTGTGTATGCTATCTATCATGTATGAACATTTAAGTACCTTAAGTAACTATGGCACATCATCAGTCTATCAATACACAAACATTTTAGGTTTTAGGGTAAATTAAATTTTACAAAATATCAACACAGTTCTGTCATAATGATGCCATCATCCTTACCATATGAAAACTCAAGAGCGAGTGTTGTCACTTTTTCCACTGTATCTTATGTTTTGTAAGGTTTGGTATCCCTGTTACAATCATTTTGTACATTAATCAAATAGCCTGCCCTACACTGTCAAAGTTAACACTTTTTTTAAGGGATCTGCATTCACAACTCCTTGTGCAGGATGAATATACACTAACCTAAAAGATTATTAGGAACACCATACTAATACTCTGTTTGACCCCCTTTCGCCTTCAGAACTGCCTTAATTCTATGTGGCATTGATTCAACAAGGTGCTGAAAGCATTCTTTAGAAATGTTGGCCCATATTGATAGGATAGCATCTTGCAGTTGATGGAGATTTGTGAGATGCACATCCAGGGCACGAAGCTCCCGTTCCACCATCCCAAAGATGCTCTATTGGGTTGAGATCTGGTGACTGTGGGGGCCATTTTAGTACAGTGAACTCATTGTCATGTTCAAGAAACCAATTTGAAATGATTCGAGCTTTGTGACATGGTGCATTATCCTGCTGGAAGTAGCCATCAGAGGATGGGTACATGGTGGTCATAAAGGGATGGACATGGTCAGAAACAATGCTCAGGTAGGCCGTGGCATTTAAACAATTCCCAATTGGCACTAAGGGGCCTAAAGTGTGCCAAGAAAACATCCCCCACACCATTACACCACCACCACCAGCCTGCACAGTGGTAACAAGGCATGATGGATCCATGTTCTCATTCTGTTTACGCCAAATTCTGACTCTACCATCTGAATGTCTCAACAGAAATCGAGACTCATCAGACCAGGCAACATTTTTCCAGTCTTCAACTGTCCAATTTTGGTGAGCCAGTGCAAATTGTAGCCTCTTTTTCCTATTTGTAGTGGAGATGAGTGGTACCCGGTGGGGTCTTCTGCTGTTGTAGCCCATCCGCCTCAAGGTTGTGCGTGTTGTGGCTTCACAAATGCTTTGCTGCATACCTCGGTTGTAACAAGTGGTTATTTCAGTCAAAGTTGCTCTTCTATCAGCTTGAATCAGTCGGCCCATTCTCCTCTGACCTCTAGCATCAACAAGGCATTTTCGCCCACAGGACTGACGCATACTGGATGTTTTTCCCTTTTCACACCATTCTTTGTAAACCCTAGAAATGGTTGTGCGTGAAAATCCCAGTAACTGAGCAGATTGTGAAATACTCAGACCGGCCCGTCTGGCACCAACAACCATGCCACGTTCAAAATTGCTTAAATCACCTTTCTTTCCCATTCTGACATTCAGTTTGGAATTCAGGTGATTGTCTTGACCAGGACCACACCCCTAAATGCATTGAAGCAACTGCCATGTGATTGGTTGATTAGATAATTGCATTAATGAGAAATTGAACAGGTGTTCCTAATAATCCTTTAGGTTAG
This sequence comes from Gobio gobio, assembly GCF_949357685.1. Lineage (NCBI taxonomy): Eukaryota > Metazoa > Chordata > Actinopteri > Cypriniformes > Gobionidae > Gobio > Gobio gobio. The sequence continues at coordinate 52,515,153 of NC_137097.1, read as the reverse complement.
TGTACATACTGCCCAATATATTGTAATATAATAAATACACCCCACAATTTTAAATAAAAAAGACGAGGTTATTCAGCTCAAAATGTTTATTTAAATTCAATTGGTCAGTCAATGCACATTCAATATATGCATTGCTTGATGTCAATCACAAGATGACTATTAAATCACTTTACACTGCATCATTTTATAATTGCAACAGGAAACTTGATGTTAACCTTTCAACCTCTCAAACTTAAAAAATAAAAAATACACAAGAGCTATTTGATAAGAACATTTTTAAGAGAATAATATTTCTATTCATTTGTGTATGATCTGAGAGCTGCATTCAGCTCTCCAGGGTTTGCTTGTCAAACAGGTACTCCGCCATCCTGTTGTTGCCAGCATCCATCTTGGAAAGGTTGGTGATGTGGTCACCAAGCTTCTTGATGGCCTCAACCTGCTCATTCAGGAAGTGAGTCTCCAGGAAGTCACACAGCTGTTGGACAACACACCAGAAAATAATTAGGATGCAAACTTCCCAAGATGTGACACTGTTTTAAAAAGGCATGTATATAGGCAAATTTAGAGTCTCGACTTCAACAAATGAAGGTCACTCACATGAGGGTCTTTCTTCTCAGAGGCGACCTTATGAAGGTCCAGCAGAGCCTGGTTGACGGTCTTCTCCAGCTGAAGAGCGCACTGCATAGCGATCAGTCCATTGCCCCACATATCACGCTCTGGCTTCTGAAGAGGTAGATACACAGATCAGTGAGCAGGTTACATGGCATAAGGTCATTCCATAACAAGAGGTCTTGAGTCTTTGCTTATGTTACAATGTTCAATGTCAAAAGGCTACTATAAAGCACCTTGATGTCTTGAAGGACAATTTTTCCACCCCTCTTGTTCTGGAACTCCATGAATTCATCAGCATGCTTGCGCTCCTCCTCACTGTTCTCCTTGAAGAACTTGGCAAAACCAGCAAGAGCCACATCATCCCGTTTGAAGTAGAAAGCCTGAACAAAATCAGACATGAATAGATGTAACTAACTATATGTTAAGGAACAAAGAAAAACTTAAGGAATGGCTTTTCATCAAGGACCTTTTTTTTTTTTTTTTTTTTTTTATCTATCCAGCGAACACATCCAATCAAACTCAAACAGTCACTCCTAACAACAGCTGTGGATGGTCCCATTAGACTGATGCGCATGTGCTACGATTATTATATATTTATATAACGTTCCGTATAACGATTTAGCGAAGTGATAAAACCAATAAGAGATACTTGCCATTGAAGTGTAAGTGTAGGAAGCGTAAAGCTCCAAACTGATCATCTTGTTGATCAAAGCCTCGCAGTCGCGGTCGTAGTTCTGGCGAATCTGAGAAGTCTCCATTTCTGCGGTTTTATTATCACAACGTTGGTGAAAAATAAATAAGAAATATAAATAGATTTAAATAAACTGCGTCGAGATCGAAGTTCCGTTCAATCACTGTTGAAGCAAGAACCTCTTTAGATCTTCCTGAATCTGTGAGTGAAATGAAGGTGCGCGTTTGTCTTATATACGATCACAACGTGATGCGTCACTGGAACTGAAACCAGTAACTGGAACTGAGTAACGAAGTGACTTGACAATCCGCTGTCTTAGGTTAGACAACAAAGACAAGATCAAATATAATGGAGAGGTTTTTTTATTCTTTCCCCTTTTCATTATTAATATCATAGTAAATCCAAACAGGTTGTTACAATTACGAGCATGATTTTCATTCTGAAATGTTAGCCTAACCTACTATAGAAACGTAGATAAATTATTTATCTACATTTAAAATTCAACTTTTAGTTTCGCCCCAACTTTTTTCATATTCAGTGCCTGGCTACTTAATCATCCATTTCGGTAGTCACATGCTATTGCATTTTTCATCAATAGATACTGCATTATAAAGTTCCAGGTTATATCTATGCTGTGTGTGAATCCTGATAACACTATATTATAGGAGCCTGTGTATAATATAGCAAATATCATGGGACAATGACATTTTATTCCACTTTGTAGTTAATGCCATTTTTCACTTGGTAACTGCCTTTAGATAGGCCTACCTGACACCTGAGTGATTAGGAGTAGGCTACAACGAAGACAGGTAGGCTACAAAATTGCTTCGTCTTCAAGACAGTTGACCATTACGAAGCAATTTTGTAAATGGTCAATGAAAGCTCATTCTGTGTCAGCGACAAGCGCAAACTCCCAAGAGCTGACATGGAGCTGCGTCTCTGTGACTCAGCATTTTCCCTCTCATGGAAGATGCGTGTATGTTTGTAACCTGACCAACTTCCTAGAATACATGTGTGAAACCATCAAATTGTTATAGTAAATCTTATTCCTTTGTGGATTATTTTCATAATTTATTTTTAATTGGCCTATACTTGATTCAATACCAGTTAATTATTTATACTCTGTATAATTATTTAGAATTCTAATATATACTGTTTGGGTCTATTGTCACAAATAGGCCTACAGTGCATCCGGAAAGTATTCACACCACTTCACTTTTTCCACATTTTGTAATAAAAATTTATTAAATTCAAAATTCTATAAACAATACACCATAATGACAACGTGAAAGAAGTTTGTTTGAAATCTTTTAAAATGTATTACAAATAAAAAACGGAAAATAGTATTTAATATAAAAATATATTAGTATAATAAATATGTTATATTATTATATTTTAAGTATTAGTATAAAAGTAAGTATTTACTGCCTTTGCTCAATACTTTGTTAAAGCAATTTAAGCACCAATTATAGCCTTAAGTATTTTGAGTATGATACAAGCTTGGCACACCTATTTTTGGGCAGTTCCTCCTATTCTTTTTTGCAAGACCTCTCAAGCTCCATCAGGTTGGATAGTTGGTACACAGCCATTTTCAGATCTTTCCAGAGATGTTCAATCAGATTAAAGTCTGGGCTCTGGCTGGGCAACTCAAGGACATTCACAGAGTTGTCCCGTAGCCACTCCTTTGTTATCTTGGCTGTGTGCTTAGGGTCGTTGTCCTGTTGGAAGATGAACCTTTGCCCCAGTCTGAGGTCCAGAGTGCTCTGGAGCAGGTTTTCATCAAGGATGTCTCTGTACATTGCTGCATTTATCTTTCCCTCGATCCTGACTAGTCTCCCAGTTCCTGCTGCTGAAAAACATCCCCACAGCATGATGCTGCCACCACCACGCTTCACTGTAGGGATGGTATTGGCCAGGTGATGAGCAGTCCAAAGTGTTCAATCTTTGTTTCATCAGACCAGAGAATCTTGTTTCTCATGGTCTGAGAGTCCTTCAGGTGCCTTTTGGCAAACTCCAGGTGGGCTGTCATATGCCTTTTACTGAGGTGTGGCTTCCGTCTGGCTACTCTAACATACAGGCCTGATTGGCGGAGTGTTGCAGAGATGGTTGTTCTTCTGGAAGGTTCTCCTCTCTCTCCACAGAGAAACGCTGGAGCTCTCTCAGAGTGACCATAGGGTTCTTGGTCACCTCCCTGACTTGGAGGTCTACAGACAATTCCTTGGACTTCATGGCTTGGTTTGTGCTCTGACATGAATTGTTAACTGTGGGACCTCATATAGACAGGTGAGTCCAAATCATGTCCGATCAACTGAATTTACCACAGGTGGACTCTAATAAAGTTGTAGAAACATCCCAAGGATCAGTGGAAACAGGATGCACCTGAGCTCAATTTTGAGTGTCATGGCAAAGGCTGTGAATACTTATGCACGTGATTTTTTTTGTTTTTTATTTTTAATAAATATGCAAAGATTTCAAACAAACTTCTTTCACATTGTCATTATGGGGTATTGTTTGTAGAATGTTGAGGAAAATAATGAATTTAATAAATTTTGGAATTAGGCTGTACCATAACAAAATGTGGAAAAAGTGCAGCGCTGTGAATAATTTCCGGATGCACTGTATTCCCACTTTAAGTGAGGTTAACAGTATCCTTTCTTTACAACAGGTCTAAATTAAGCTTTTTAAGGACAGTTATTTGAAAAGTTTCTGTGTTCTTATTATCAATTATCAACCCAAAATTAAATGGGTTAAAGAGGTTTGGGAGCAGGGCCACGCCTCAACCAATCACCTGACTTCTCAAAACTTTCATATATTGGGCTGCCCCTTACAGTACTGTTTGCCTCGTTCTCTCAGACCCTCCCTTCCCCTCCCTCTCTCATCCATTCAACCTACCATCCCCTGTTCTCTTCCCTTCCAGGTTGTATTGGAGGGTCCTAATCACTCTGCCTACATTAACTGAGATGATGCCCCCACTCTGAGTCTCCCGTTCGCCAACACCAGATGCCCAGATCAGCCTGACTACCATCCCCTTCTCTCTTTCTCTTCATCCTCTCCCTATTCATCCCTAACTTCTTCAATAAACAATTCTCCAACATTCATGGTTGTGGTCCTTGCTCGTGAAATAGATTTAAAATAAATTTCAGCGAGATCCAAGTTCCGTTCAATCACTGTTGAAGCAAGAACCTCTTCAGTGACTTAAATTTTGTGTTTCGCAAAGCTTCTATGGTATGCTGGCAGTTATTTTGGGCAGAATTGGGAGAGAGCCGCTCCATTGGATGAAAAGTAGCCCCAAACATGGATGGTCTCAGGATGCTTCACTGTTGGCACGACACTGGACTGGATAGTGTTCATCTTTTCTTCTCCCGACAATATATTTTCCAGATGTCCCAAGCAGTCGGAAGCGGGCTTCATCAGAGAAAATGCTTCTGCACCACTGGAAAGTGTCAACATCCAAGCAGAGAGACATAGTTGTATAAGGAAGCCAGTGTGGTTGAAAGACTATGTAACTTATACACTCACAGTAAGCAAGAAGAAAGTAATGCTAAAAAAGTGGGGAAAAAAAGATTACTGGTTAAAGTTAAGTTGAACTTTATTGATGCACATATAAATGTCCCTGTTACATGCTGGGTTACTAGAGCATTGTTCTGCATTTTTTGAAAAGTAAGAGAAAAAAACTTTGAAGTAACTGAGTATACTCTTGTGTATCTTTGGTAATGTTCAGGTAAACTGCAGTACATAATCAATTAAGTCTGGGGGAGATGTTGTTCATTTAACACTGTTAATTGGTAAATGCCCACTAGGGGGAGTTATTGTATTAGTCTATATGGGGAAAATGTATGCATGTAAGAGGGGAAGAGAAAGTTCGTTTTTTAGGCATGCAATGCTTAAAGAGTAAAGAGACATGTTCGTTACCCGAGTGTCATCTCTCTTGATTTATGTGATTACACAACACAAGGGAAATATAAATAATTAATTATAACTCGTTATAATTCATTTAAAATATTTTGATCAGTTTATCGAACTAACTTGATGTAGCAGAATGAATACCACAATCAACATTTATTAATTCCAACTTTTTTTACTGTACAGTAGCCTACTACTCAGAGCATGTAGCCAAAATCTGTTTGGGACTTCAGTAGGCTATACGAGCATGAATCACAAACAACTTTACATGTGACATGAACAAGAGACTCTATTAACTAGGCTAAACTAATCTACACATACATACATGCATACAGTTTAGCAGAACGATATTTGATGGTGTTGTCTTGATGAGACAGAACCAGTTGGAGTCCGAGGATTTTGTGAATGAAAAGACAAGGCTGCAGCCTGGCACAAACATTGGGCTCCTAAGAGGCTTCTAGCTCAGCATCATCTTCACATTAGAATTTCTTGGAATTGGGAAAAACCTGGGTGATCATGTGATCAGTGATCTTTTAAAGTGTGAAGATGTCACACCCTCAGGATTTGAGTGATCCATTAAGAAGTTATTCCTTTGGCGGGAATTGGTGTGTATTTGATTGGGTGTTTAAGAGAAGAACTTTCAAGATTCTTATAATACTAATGTGTCACAGAGTTAGCAAAATGTAATTTAAATTAACAAATAAGGAAAGAAAATTGGAGTTCATCGATACCAAACATGCTAAACATGTGATTTTAGCTAACCCTATTCAATTCTGAAACATTAATCCAATATCCATAAATCCAAAAGAGTTTGAATCAATACATAAGCCAAACCCTATAGAAGGAAAATTGGATACATGTTTAAACATTTCTCAAGTGGTTATATATAGAATATATAGGATTAAAAGGGTTCATTTGTCCTATTCCAAAAAATAATTGAGTGAGTCAAAACTCTGTAAATTCCTTTGTGACGTAAACAGTCTTCATGTGTCCTGTAGGCCTAACAGTCACCTGGTTCTGTTAGTTGCAGTTAATTCTAGCTCATGGTTTGCTTGTTGGGTGAGGGATATTATGGATTATTTGTTGAATATGACAAATAATTGCTACAGAACTTTCATGGCCCCAGAAAATGTTGTTGCATGAATAGGCCCTATCTAAAAAAAAAAAAAACATAAATAAATAAAATAAAACAATCCTTTGAACAAAAATCTTAGAAAATTGCATTTTTTTACTACGTACTACGGAGCCCTGCACATGACATGCAGGAAGTGGGCTAAATTGTGCACAAAAATTCACATACTCAGAATTAGGAACACATCTGTTTTCTTTATAAATCAATAGTTTCCAACAATGTAAGTTTATGTATGTTAAACTATGTGAAAAAAGTAATTAATAGGCTACTCAATCAAAACATTAAACACAGCTACAAGCCAAGAAGTATACTTACAATACTTAATTATAGGCTACTTGATCAAATCTGAATAAATCTTGATCAAAAGATTGAGTACAAGTATATATGCCAAATCTATTCAATATAGTCAAGTATATTTCTGTGAAGTACATACAAAGTAGAAAGTATACTTTCTTATTTATAGTTCAAAATAAGTATACTAATAGTAGCCTACACTTCTTTTTGTAAGGGAGTGTTCATTTTGCATTTTGCATTTTGCATTTTGCATGTTCACTAAACATTAGCTCAGCTGTGCATTATTAACACTGCATGCATTTTACGGGGAATAGTTTTGTCTTTGAGATGTGTGATAGAAGGCAGTTTACAACTTAATTTACTGTACTTATGGCACTCATCCTTTTGTGTCATTTAACAAAATACACTACTGTATTTTACTGTATTATTCAACAAAATGCAACTGCCTGCACAGTGGAAACCCTAACACTATATTATTATATTATAGGAGCATAAGGCAAATATCACAATACAATCCTGCAATAACATGTTGGAGTTGTGTTACTATGCAGTTTTGTACCAGAAATTGCCCCAAACGTCATTCTTTGTCAGCTACAAGAGCAAAGAGCTCCCAAGAGCTGGAGTGGCATCTCTGTGACTCAGCATTTTGTCTCGCATCCCTCATCTCTCTCGTGGCAAATGCAAGTATATTTGAGACCTAATTGTAAAGCATGCTGCGGACTACTAACATAACTGCAATAAACAGTTCACATACCTATTAACTTGTTTGTAACACTTTACTGTTACATTTTCAATATTGCACCAATTTCTGTAGGTTTTTTTTGCTCATTAATACTTATTTTTATTGCTTGTTTACAACCAAAACGTTATTGTCATTGTTAATTGACATTTATGGCAAGATGAAACCTAAATTCACTACATGAAGTTCCAAACGTATTTGGGAGCAGCCTAATCATTCAGTCCTGTCAATCATCATTATGAGTGTAAGCAGCAGTCATTGCACATTGCAGTCATTCCACCTCCCCATCTCCTCCTCTATTTCGCTCATTCATAGTACTGTTATAGGGGGTTTGAGCCTTCTTCAAAGACAGCAAGCCAAGTTCACTTACTTTAAGACTAGATGGCAGGCAACTTGTGAAAGTACAGTTTTGTACCTGTGGTTTGGACAGTACCCTTAAAAGTATACATTTGTGTCTTATATATCTATTCTAAGAGTGTATGTGACTTCATGGCCAGGTCTCACCATTGTAGAAAAATAAAGACAAGTGAATCCAGCCAATAAAACATTTATTCATTAAATTCCCCATGTTAAAACCAGTTAATGCACATTCAACAGGGAAGCATCGGCTTTGCTAGATCATGACTAATAAAAAGAGCAAAACTTCATAATTTTATAGTAATATCACTTTTCATTTTAAACAATAGCTGTATGATGAGAACATAGGTTGATGATTTAAGCCTACATTCTAAAAAAAAAGGCTTGTGATCATAAGGGAACCCAATTTTGGTGCTTCAGTGGTTCTTCAGAGGTGCTGAATAATTATGGTCCAAAACCAATGGTGCTATGTAGCACTAAAAATGGTTCCTCTATGATTACGAGCCAAGAACCATTTTTGGTGCCATATAGAACCTTTTTTTTTTGAGTGTAGTGCATTCAGATGGTCTGCAGAGCTGCATTTAGCTGCTCAGGGTGTGCTTGTCAAACAGGTACTCCGCCATCCTGTTGTTGCCAGCATCCATCTTGGAAAGGTTGGTGATGTGGTCACCAAGCTTCTTGATGGCCTCAACCTGCTCATTCAGGAAGTGAGTCTCCAGGAAGTCACACAGCTGTTGGACAACACATCAGAAAAAAATTAGGATGCAAACTTCCCAAGATGTGACACTGTTTTAAAAAGGCATGTATATAGGCAAATTTAGAGTCTCGACTTCAACAAATGAAGGTCACTCACATGAGGGTCTTTCTTCTCAGAGGCGACCTTATGAAGTTCCAGCAGAGCCTGGTTGACGTTCTTCTCCAGCTGAAGAGCGCACTGCATAGCGATCAGTCCATTGCCCCACATATCACGCTCTGGCTTCTGAAGAGGTAGATACACAGATCAGTGAGCAGGTTACATGGCATAAGGTCATTCCATAACAAGAGGTCTTGAGTCTTTGCTTATGTTACAATGTTCAATGTCAAAAGGCTTCATTCAAAATACTATAAAGCACCTTGATGTCTTGTAGGACAAATTTTCCACCCCTCTTGTTCTGGAACTCCATGAATTCATCAGCATGCTCGCGCTCCTCCTCACTGTTCTCCTTGAAGAACTTGGCAAAACCAGCAAGAGCCACATCATCCCGTTTGAAGTAGAAAGCCTGAACAAAATCAGACATGCATAGATGTAACTAACTATATGTTAAGGAACAAATAACAACTTAAGGAACTTATTTTTTTTTTAAATCTATCCAACGAACACATCCAATCAAACTCAAACAGTCACTCCTAACAACAGCTGTGGATGGTCCCATTAGACTGATGCACAGCTACGATTATTATATATTTATATAACGTTCCGTATAACGATTTAGCAAAGTGATAAAACCAATAAGATATACTTGCCATTGAAGTGTAAGTGTAGGAAGCGTAAAGCTCCAAACTGATCATCTTGTTGATCAAAGCCTCGCAGTCGCGGTCGTAGTTCTGGCGAATCTGAGAAGTCTCCATTTCTGCGGTTTTATTATCACAACGTTGGTGAAAAATAAATAAGAAATATAAATAGATTTAAATAAACTGCGTCGAGATCGAAGTTCCGTTCAATCACTGTTGAAGCAAGAACCTCTTTAGATCTTCCTGAAGCTGTGAGTGAAATGAAGGTGCGCGTTTGTCTTATTTACGATCACAACATGATGCGTCACTGGAACTGAAACCAGTAACTGGAACTGATAGCCTTACGTTAGTGAGTAAGCTAAGTGACTTGACAATCCGCTGTCTTAGGTTAGACAACAAAGACGAGATCAAATTTCCTTTTCATAATTAATAGCATAGTAAATGTAACAGTTTTTGTTTTGTTTTTTGTTTTGTTTTACGATATCAAGCATGATTTGCATTCTGAAATGTTACTATAGAAACGTCGAAATTATCATTTAAAATACAACTTTTATTTGTTTTTTCCATATTTTTATATAACGTTAAGTGCCTCTTACTTTTGTACCTCATCATCCATTTCTATAGTATATTGCATCTTATAGAATAAACATATGCTATAGCCTACTTATTAAGTTATTGTTTATGCAGTATAGTTCTGATTAAAATAATATTAAACACCCTCCTATCATTAGCTTTATCTACTAAACATTACAAATGTTAGGTAGCTACACAACATTCACAGCATTAGCAAGATAGCTAAATCACTATTCTCATTCACCATCCTAGTTGTTTTATTAGGCTACATGTGATAAATATTGTTTTATTATAATATATAATTGTTTCACTTTAATGTTAAATTAAACCAATTTCTAGAACAACTATAGACCAATTTGTTTTCCAGAGGTCATTTTCTCATTTTTCATCAATAGAAACTGCATTATAATGTTCCAGGTTATATCTATGCTGTGTGTGAAGCCTGATAACACTATTATAGGAGCCTGTGTATAAGCAAATATCATGGGACAATAGCATATTATTCCACTTTGTAGTTAATGCCATTTTTCACTTGGTAACTGCCTTTAGATACCTGACACCTGACTGATTAGAAGAGTACAATGAAGACAGTTGACCATTACGAAGCAATTTTGTACCAGAAATTGTCCATGAAAGCTCATTCTCTGTCAGCGACAATTAAGTGCAAACTCCCAAGAGCTGACATGGAGCTGCGTCTCTGTGACTCAGCATTTCTCTCTCATGAAAATGAGATGCGTGTATGTTTGTAACCTGACCAGTTTAGGATACATGTGTGAAACCATCAAATTGTTATAGTAAACCCTATTCCTTTGTGGATTATTTTCATACTTTATTTTTAATTGGTCTATACTTGATTCAATACCAGTCAATTATTTATGCTCTATATAATTATTTAGAATAACAATATATACTGTTTGGGTCTATTGTCACACATTTTCCCACCTTAAATTAATTAGGTTATCAGTAGCATTTCTTTACAACAGGTCTAAATTAAACTTTTTAGCTTAAGCTGCAGTGGTTCATGTAGGTTGTCTACAAACTGGAAGGTTGGTGGTTCAATCCCCGGTTCCACCTGACCAAGTGTCGAGGTGTCCATGAGCAAGACACCTAACCCCAGCTGCTCCCGACGAGCTGGATGGCGCCTTGCATGGCTGACACCGCCGTCGGTGTATGGATGGGTGAATGTGAGGCAAGATGTAAAGTGCTTTGGATGGCCATGGGTCTGTTGAAAGCGCTATATAAATGCAGTCCATTTACCATTCGCTAAGGAGGGTTATTTGAAAAGTTGTCTATGAATGTATAGAGTTGAACTGCTATTACTGAGAAACAAGACTAACATTTTTTAGTTTGGAATTACACCAATTTGAAACTTTTTCTCTGCTCACTGAATCAGATTTTTTTTAACTAAAAAATAACTTTCACTGTTAGTTTTACTGAATCCTCTTTTGCTTGTGTTACTCAACAAATGCATGTTATCAAGTGTCTCTAATTGAACAGTTACTTCAGTTAAATAAAATGTATTTTCTTGACAAGTATTTGTTCAATGAATGTAACATTGGTGAGTTCTGCACAAATTGATAAACAAAATGCAGGATGTCCCTTTGTGCGCACCATAGCTGAGGTGAGCGACATGTAAAAGATGTTGATTACGAATTTGTATGGAAATGGCTATTTCACATCCTAATGTAATTAATATATTTCTGAGATTTAAGACTGGAAAACTGTGGGCCTACACTTTACAATAGTTTCATTAGTTAACATTAGTTAATGTATTAACTAACATGAACTAACCATGAGCAGTACATTTGTTACTGTATTTGTTCATCTTTGTTAACATTAGTTAATAAAAATACAGCCGTTCATAGTTAGTTTATGTTAGGTCACAGTGCATTAATTAATGTTAACAAGATTTTAATAATGCATTAGTAAATGTTGAAATTAACCTTAACAAAGATAAATAAATGGTTTATAAGGGCAGTTAATTACTAGTTCATGTTAACTACTGTAGTTAACTAATGTTAACTAATTAACCTTATTGTAAAGTGTTACCGGCAATCTTTAGAAGAATTTCAGTAACAGCCTCAATCAACTGCACGCTCGCTGAAGATATGTAGGGTTACGCCTGGTCAGTAGCCTACCTGCACAGTAGACATCCTTAGGAAAAATAGTTTGCTTTTGGAAGAGGTGTTAGTAAGGGAGGCAGAGGGGCTCATCCTGTGATCTGTGTGGATCCTGATGCTCTAGTACACTTTTGATAACACTACACTGTAAAAATGACTCTCTGTGGACAGTATAAAAACAAATGTCTCTCTCAGACTAGGGGTGTAGTCATAATAATCCTTGTTACATCATGTCGGTATCACACTTGTCTCTCCCCAAAATGATGGCCACTGACTGTAGTCACATATTGATTGCAGTTTTTTGACCGAAGTTCACTTGTTGTGAACAGATTTTTAAAGGGATACCCAAAAATGAAAATTCTGTCATCATTTTCTCACTCTCATGTCATTCCAAACGTATGACTGTACTTCACTTTCTTCTGTGGAACACAAAAATATATTTTTTGTCCATACAATGAAAGTGATTATGCAGTGTTGTTTGGACCGCATTCTCTAAATATCTGCTTTTGTGTTCTTGCGACACTGCTTTACGTAAATATTGTATTTTTATGATTGAATTTCATTACTACATTCCTGACCCTCAATCAACTCAGATAACATAATCTGCATTAATGCACTAGATTAAGAAGTGTTGTGAACTTCTGTTGTTTCTTGAAGTAGAGACCTGGGGCCTGTACCATGATGGTAGTTTAACAAACTCAGGGTTACAGGATTAGTTTCGAGTTGACAAAACCAAACCAATCTATTCAGGCTTTGTTGGTCCCATGATGCTGATCATCAGCTTTCTCTGTCAACTCAGGCTTTGATCCTGAGTTTAGGATTTTAGCTGTGACATCAGTAGTGAACAGCCAATCACATGCTGTGATCAGTGAAACTGACATCTACTTCTCGCGAGAGAAGCAGCGAAATTGATTTCTCTCTTCTGCAGAATATTACATGAAAAAATATTAAGAATTTAAACTAATGTACCCAGGAAGAATAAAAGAGCTGTCTATGAATGTGGACAACTTTTAAGAAAAATCTTACTTAGTCAGTGCAAGTAAAAGTTATGAAGTTAGTTTAGTTGATATATAGAGAGAATTGAAAATTTAAACTCACATGTAGTAATTTTTAATAGCTTTATTTATTGATTTTAAAGCTTATTTGTATGACCTTTATATAGGCTATTTATATTAATTTTAACAATGTGCCTATTAATGATTGATTAACTAAAATTATACCTGTGTAATTGATTAAGGGTATAATAATTACATAAATTATATCTAAGTCATTCAAAATGATTATTCAAAATGATTATAAATAAGCATTGTTAAAAGCCAGACACTTTAGTCTTTAAAAACCATTTGCTATGTAGTGACCTTTAATTTGGAGTAGAAACTGGGGGAGTGACTTTATTGCATCAGAGGCGTGTCACTTTGCTCACAGCTGATTGGTCTAATTTCAGTTTGAGATCTCTTATCCAGAAAATAACCTGTCCTGGACCAGGTTAGCCGTGGAGTGTAAGTTACTATGGAGGTAAACACTGCTAAAAGCCAAACCACTTTAATGGTACCTAAAACCCAGGATTGGCACAAACTAAGCTTAAACATATCTGGCTAGTCAGCTAAACCGGCTTCATGGTATAGGCCCCAGGAGAACTTTGATAGGTTTTTCAGAAGGATTCTTTATTGAGAAAAACGTGCTGTCTCTCCGCTGAGGTTCCAAGTCTGACTAAAGCCAGTTGAACATTGTATTTTATATAAATTTCAAGGGAAGGGATTATACAGCAGGGGAGGAGACACTCTAAGCAATACAATGCCTGATTTAATCAGCATAACAGTGTCAATCAAATGCATAGATGCTAATCCAATCACTCAGCATAACAGTGTCACTCAAATGCATAGATTCAATCAGCCTACCACTCAGGGGCTCCAAAAGTCATTAAAGACAAATGGTGCTCATTTTAGAAACAGGAACTGGCCTGGAAGAATCTGATATCATTTTTACCTTAAATGCTAAATACAATGTACTTTCTTAAATTTGTAATGCCACAGAAGGCTTTGATTATATAACTTAAGGTACCATGTTTCAAGTGACATGAGGGTCAGGTGGCATTTTTTTCAATGAATTAATAAAGTTATCAATCATGATCCTATTCCAGCACTGCACATCCTGGATGTGATCACTGGTTATAGACTACTTGATGCTCACAATTTTAAATAAAACAAAAAAACAAATCAATCCAGCCCAAAATGTTTATTCAGGTGAAAACCAATGAGTGTACATTCAACAGTAAACTACTTAAAAACCAAGACTATGTTTTATTAAATGACATTTACTAGATGTAACCATATGTCTCAGACTTTAAACATTTGCATAAGTGCATAACTGCATTTAGCTCTCCAGGGTTTGCTTGTCAAACAGGTACTCCGCCATCCTGTTGTTGCCAGCATCCATCTTGGAAAGGTTGGTGATGTGGTCACCAATCTTCTTGATGGACTCAACCTGCTCATTGAGGTAGTGAGTCTCCAGGAAGTCACACAGCTGTTGGACAACACATCAGAAAGTATTTTAGGACATTTAATACAATAAATTAGGATGGAACAAAAGCATCAAGGAGCAATGTACTACATGGACTTACATGAGGATCTCCCTTCTCAGAGGCGACCTTATGAAGGTCCAGCAGAGCCTGGTTGACGTTCTTCTCCAGCTGAAGGGCGCACTGCATAGCGATCAGTCCATTGCCCCACATATCACGATCAGGCTTCTGGAGAGATAAACAAACATGAGTGAGCACCTCCTTAATTCAGCAGTCCCTTACAATTAGGCATAATGTCATTCCAGAACAATTGTTCTAGAGTCAGCTTTGCCTGTTTAAAACAAAACAGGGTGACACTGTTTAATGCAGAATACTATCAAAGCACCTTGATATCCTGGAGGACAATGTTTCCGCCCCTCTTGTTCTGGAGCTCCATGAATTTATCAGCATGCTCGCGCTCCTCCTCACTGTTCTCCTTGAAGAACTTGGCAAAACCAGCAAGAGCCACATCATCCCGTTTGAAGTAGTGAGCCTGATTGGAGTGAAATCAAAAGAAAGGACTTAAGTAGAGTCTTAACAACAACAAAAACCGAATATTTAGCAGCAGCACACGTATTCACAAAGCTAAAAACGCATGGAGTGCGTGCCATTTTATATTGTAAAACAAATTTCTACAGGTGCACAACAATGCTGACTTACTGCATCCACACAATTATTAATTAATGGTTATTTTTCAGCGTAACAATTTCTGTTATATTTAAAGAGTGCAGAAAAACACTGATGGTTTGAATGCCAATAGCTGATGCAAACTTGTGAAAGTGGAAAAAAGTATTTTTACGCATGAAGTCAAAAAAGGATTTAATAATTAGAAGAGAGACAACTTGTCACAAAACCAAGACACGACATGCAGAAGTTCTGAGAACAGGATAAATAAGAGGTAACTACCATTGAAGTGTAAATGTAGGAAGCATAAAGCTCCAAATTGATCATCTTGTTGATCAAAGCCTCGCAGTCGCGGTCGTAGTTCTGGCGAATCTGAGAAGTCTCCATTTCTGCGGTTTTATTATCACAACGTTGGTGAAAAATAAATAACTTTAATATATTCCGGCGAGATCGAAGTTCCGTTCAATCACTGTTGAAGCAAGAACCTGCAGCTGTGAGTGAATGAGAAGGTGCGCGTTTGTCTTATATATAGGCTACGATCACAACATGATGCGTCACTGGGACTGAAACCAGCCAATCAAAGAACGAGCTGAATGAGCACGCGACAAGACAGTCAAGATAACAAAGACCATATCAACTTTCATAGGTGTGGTATATATAGCCTATTCAATTTCCTTCTTAACAAAATAAAAACGATTTGTACCTCAACAACATGATTATTAAACCTTTATGTAGCCATTAGCTTCAACTAAAATCAGATTCAGACAAATTCACTAATGAACAAGAATTATTTTAAACTTTGTGTCAAGTAGATTATGAGAGTTTTGAGTAATATATTATAATATATTCAAATATAAAATAATTAAAAGTGTGATGTAATGTTGCTCACTTCTGATGACACAACTGCGCCACTATTTTCACAACAATTATAGGTCAAATCTGTATCCAGGCACGCCTATTCTCTGCCTTCATTCCAACTGTTTGGCTGTTTATACTCATTATGAGTTCGATGGGTCAAGAAACAAAGTGAAATGTTTACAAGCCATTGACCCATAGGTGTCTCATTGTGGTTCACACTGGTAGTATACCAACTGTAGTAGACTGTTAGTGTTTGAGAACAAAAGGTCTTTCAGATTATTTAAATGTTCTTCACATTATACGAAAAAACAGTTATTTTAAGAATTGTTCACTAAAAGGTTCTTTGGGGAACTCGAAATGGTGCTTCTATGGCATCGCCTTGAAATGCCCCCTCTGGAAACAGTCAGTTGACAATGACAAAGCATTATTGCATCAACACATGCACCCTCAGTGTGTGTCAGCAACAAGTGTAACCACACCTGACACTGAGCTGTGCCCTGAGAACTATGTGAGTGCAAAGCAAATTTAGCTTGTTTCCCCAGTGGCCAACACTGATCTGCTGCAGGTGGAATCAGCCGTTCATTAGTCTCTCCTATAGCAAGGTTGATGATTAGCTCTATAAGCTTGAAACAGATTTTTTTTCCCCCTTTGTCTGCAGCTTTTGAGGTCATAACTCGAAGTTGAACCATGGCTGCATGACACCACTCGTGCTGTAAGACATGAGTGTAGGAGTGCCGAACACAGATGGAAAAAAATACACTCTAAAAAAAGGTTCTATGTGAAACCTTTTGGTTTCTAAAATTGGTTCTTCACTCGTAATCATAGGGGAACCTTTTTAAGTGCTGTATAGCACCAATTACAGCGGTTCTTCACCAGTTCTTTTGCTAAGGTGCTATATAGCACCGCTACCTTATACAGAACATGTTTAGATATGGTGCTATAGCACCAAAAGTGGTTCCTCTATGATTATAACGAAGAACCACTTTTAGTGCCATATAGAAGCTTTTTTTTTAGAGTGTTGCAGATATCTTATGATATTCTAAAAGACAGTTTACAACTTTCATTAGCCTCGTGTTTTGTTGAATACTGCCGTTTTGAACACCCCTCGATTTTCATCTGAGATGAGTAATCAGACTGTATTCACCGGGGAGAGACCATCGATACCGGATGAGTTGAAGAAAAGGAGTCGCGGCTGTAGAAAAGGAGTCGCGGCTGTAGAGCCGGTACATTACGGAGGGCAAAGAGACGAAGATTTAAGCCATATCTTCCATCGGTAATAATGGGGAATTTGAGGTCACTTGCAAATAAGACTGATGAATTGGCAGTGCTTGTGAGGAGTCAGAGGGAATACCTGGAATGCAGTATCATGTGTTTTACTGAGACGTGGCTACATGAACATATTCCAGACGCTAATGTGACAATCAGTGGCTTTCACATAGTGAGAGCTGACAGAGACACTTCCGCGAGCGGTAAGAGCAAAGGAGGTGGACTCGCGGTTCTAATCAACAACAGATGGTGTAATCCGGGGCATGTTCATGTTAAGGAACGTTTCTGTAGTCCGGACATTGAGCTGATGGCCATCGGTATTCGTCCCTTTTATCTTCCGCGAGAGTTTACTAGCACGATCTGTGTTGCTGTTTACATTCCACTGACTGCTAATGCGGAGGCTGCGTGGGACGTCATACACGCTGTTACGGCCAAACTTCAAACACATCAGCCTAATGCCCTCATAATAATTTCTGGCGATTTTAATCATGTTTCTCTCTAATACTGCCAACCTACCATCAATTTGTGAATTGTTCAACACGAGGAAACAGAACACTAGATCTATTATATTCAAATGTTAAAGAGGCTTATATTTCCACTGCCCTCCCCCCACTTGGCAGATCTGACCACAGCCTTGTCCTGCTTACACCACATTACAGACCTATTGTTCAACGTCAGCCTGTGACCACAAGGATAGTGAGGAGATGGACTCAGGAAGGGGTGGAGGATCTGCGTGGTGCACTGGATATCACAGACTGGGATGTACTGTGTGAGCCACATGGGGATGACATTGACAGTATGGTAGTTTGTGTCACTGATTACATCAATTTCTGTGTTGATAACATCATTCCCACTAGCAAAGTACGCTGTTTCCCAAACAACAAACCCTGGATCACCAGTGGCCTAAAGGCTCTACTAAATGAAAAGAAGAGGGCCTTTAGGAAGGGCGACAAGGATGAGGTAAAACGTGTTCAAAAGGAGCTCAAACGGAGGCTGAGAGAAGGCAAGGATGCCTACAGGAAGAAACTGGAGGATAAACTCCAACAGAATAGGGTGAGAGATGTTTGGAGCGGTATGAGAGAAATTACTGGCTTTAAACAGCCAGGGACTGCAATGGAGGGGAACCTAGAGATGGCTAACAAGTTGAATCAGTTCTTCAACCGGTTTGATATAGGGCCCCATGCTGCTCTCCAATGCCCATCCCCCCATAGTTATAGTTACTCCACTGTACCGATAGAGAACACCGACGACAATCATTCTCACCTTCAACTCCCTCAGGAGCTTCCCTCTCAGACACTCTTCACTGCTGACAACTGTTAGGCCACATTGACCATCACAGAGGACCAGGTTAGGAAGGACTTCACCCGGGTATGGCAGCAGGACCTGATGGCATTTGTCCAAGAGTCCTAAGAGCCTGTGCCGATCAGCTGAGTGGAGTGCTCCAGCGTCTGTTCAACTTAAGCCTTAGCCTGGTAAGAGTTCCGGTGCTTTGGAAAACCTCTTGCCTTGTCCCAGTACCAAAGAAGGGGCGCCCCACCATTCTAAATGACTATAGGCCAGTAGCACTGACTTCCCATATTATGAAGACCATGGAGAGGTTGGTCCTGGCTCAAATGAGACCTCTAGTTGATTCAGTGCGAGACCCCTCACAATTTGCCTACCAACCACGGGTGGGTGTGGACGATGCTATCATCTACATGCTGCAGAGGGTCTATTCACATCTGGACAGGGCTGGTAGCACTGTGAGAATAATGTTTTTTGACTTCTCCAGTGCCTTCAACACCATCCAACCAGCATTACTGGGAAGGAAAATGGATATTATGCAGGTGGACTCCTCCATAATCTCATGGGTCATGGACTACCTCACAGGCAGACCACAGTTTGTGAGACTGCAGAACTGTATGTCTGAGCGGGTGGTGAGCAACAT